>NC_058082.1:150835032-151157706 GCF_014858855.1 Bufo gargarizans
TCTGCACAATATACTGAATACTATGGATAGCCCCTGGCCCTATCTTATTTCACAATCACAAAGACAAAAGAGCCTTCACTAAGAATCTTCTCTTTTGACTAAAAAAGTTATTTGCAGAGCAGAGGTGCCATTATCACCACCTTGTGACAAACCTTTCCTGCCCATGCCAAGTTGAGTACCCATCCATCTAGTTCTCTTATGACAGAACCTCATAAACCTGGTCTTTCTGCAGCCATAGTGTCTCCAATACCAGCAGGGGTCTCACACCTTTAGTCTGGGCAGCGAGCTTCAGAAGAAAAGGACAGATCCTTATCACACAGCTGGTTGGTACAGGAAGGAAGATGACCTGAAAGTCCCCTTCAATCCATAAGCTTCATATTTTTCCCATATTTTCCTAATATTTCATGGGTTCTGGAAATGTGAAAGGAACCATCTTTTCAGAGATGGGTTTGGTTCTTCTAACCCACCTTCTAGGAAGCCCGCGGACAAATCAGAGATAGTATTTGTTATCAGATGATGCGTAAAATTGTACTGATTATCAATATCAACTATATTTCTTGATTGGACTTACGGGATATGGAGAAATGGGCAAAGCAAAGATTCTGCCAGATTTTCTCCCTTTGGGGCAAAGGACTGCCCCTGTTCCAATTACACAAGGCTGGACCTGAACGTGTCATAACCACTCCCAGCTTCAGAGTAGGTAAAAACAGTGACACACTCAGGTCCTGCGTCCTTATTCTACCATCTAACGTCGACTAACATCACGACCGCCCGCGGGACACGGGCAAACCTCACCATCTTGGATTATTCCTTTCAAAGACTTTGCCTATTACTGGACACTACCACGGTAATTCTGAACTTACAGACATTCTATTCCCTTCCACCTCTTACCTATTTATATCCAAACCAATCTGTTCAACTGGCCGGTATATTTATCTGTCAGCTTTAATATATATATTTTTGTGTGTAGTTTTAGAATAAAAACTAACGATTTCATTGTTCCAGTTTTGCCCTTGTTACTTGATGACCTGATCTATGCTAAGAACTCTGTCCTCAGAAGACATACTACCAAATTGTGTTATTTTTATAAATTGTTAATGTACTAGCTAGGTTGCAAATAACCGTTTCGTCCCTTTAGGATTAGCTAGCCGGGGTCTCTTCGCCCCGATTCAATACGAAGAGTGGTGGCAGCAAATTAATTTGATTTCCAGCGTGAAATCAGTAATTTTATTTTTACCGATTGTACATACAATCGTGATTGCATCCTGTCTGGGCCCACCAACCAATCTTAAACGTCTTCTGTGCTCACAGTGGATTCACCTCCAAAAGTCTCTAGTGGAGACCTGTATGGCAACTGTGGCTTAGTACGACGGGATTGGCGGGTGGTTGTCACAACGCATAAAAATGGCCCCTGATTAAAATACATATTTTTTGTGGGAATTTTTGCCAATGATCCCCCTCTGGTATGTCACTGTCCATATTGTGGGACTATTTGTGCACTTCTAGTAAGTATGTGGTGGCTGTAAATATGACATGAAGGTTTTTCAGGTTCACTTGCCATTAAAGTCTATCTGGCCCGCCGCAAACGCACGGTTTGCTAACATTTGATCGCGAATGCGTGTTCACGAACCGTCCCGGCCGATGTCCGTCCATCACTACAAATAAGCAGCTATAAATAGTTATTTACACTTTATGTCCCACAGTCAACTGCACTGGAGTAATACAAATTGCTAATGGGTACATATACACTCACCTAAAGAATTATTAGGAACACCTGTTCTATTTCTCATTAATGCGATTATCTAGTCAACCAATCACATGGCAGTTGCTTCAATGCATGTAGGGTTGTGGTCCTGGTCAAGACAATCTCCTGAACTCCAAACTGAATGTCAGAATGGGAAAGAAAGGTGATTTAAGCAATTTTGAGCGTGGCATGGTTGTTGGTGCCAGACGGGCCGGTCTGAATATTTCACAATCTGCTCAGTTACTGGGATTTTCATGCACAACCATTTCTAGGGTTTACAAAGAAAGGTGTGAAAAGGGAAAAACATCCAATATGCGGCAGTCCTGTGAGCGAAAATGCCTTGTTGATGCTAGAGGTCAGAGGAGAATGGGCCGACTGATTCAAGCTGATAGAAGAGCAACGTTGACTGAAATAACCACTCGTTACAACCGAGGTATGCAGCAAATCATTTGTGAAGCCACAACACGCACAACCTTGAGGCAGATGGGCTACAACAGCAGAAGACCCCACTGGTACCACTCATCTCCACTACAAATAGGAAAAAGAGGCTACAATTTGCACAAGCTCACCAAAATTGGACTGTTGAAGACTGGAAAAATGTTGCCTGGTCTGATGAGTCTCGATTTCTGTTGAGACATTCAATTGGTAGAGTCCGAATTTGGCGTAAACAGAATGAGAACATGTATCCATCATGCCTTGTTACCACTGTGCAGGCTGGTGGTGGTGGTGTAATGGTGTGGGGGATGTTTTCTGGGCACACTTTAGGCCCCTTAGTGCCAATTGGCCATTGTTTAAATACCACGGGTTACCTGAGCATTGTTTCTGACCATGTCCATCCCTTCATGACCACCATGTACCCATCCTCTGATGGCTACTTCCAGCAGGATAATGCACCATGTCACAAAGCTTGAATCATTTCAAATTGGTTTTTGAACATGACAATGTGTTCACTGTACTAAAATGGCCCCCACAGTCACCAGATCTCAACCCAATAGAGCATCTTTGGGATGTGGTGGAACGGGAGCTTCGTGCCCTGGATGTGCATCCCTCAAATCTCCATCAACTTCAAGATGCTATCCTATCAATATGGGCCAACATTTCTAAAGAATGCTATCAGCACCTTGTTGAATCAATGCCACGTAGAATTAAGGCAGTTCTGAAGGCAAAAGGGGGTCCAACACCATATTAGTATGGTGTTCCTAATAATTCTTTAGGTGAGTGTAATTTCTCAATATATTCTGTCAGGGTCCTGTGCTACGTTTGTTAGTACTAGTTCCCCCAAAACTTTTTGATGGACCTCTATTAAACTGTATGAGTTCTCAATGTACAGTATACAGTGGATATAAAAAGTCTACACATCCCTGTTGAAATGTCAGGTGTTTTTGCAAAATGTAGCCTGGCTTGGATTTTTTTCTTCGTAAGAAAAGGTCTTGCCACTCTACCCCATAGCCCAGACATATGAAGATAACTGGAGATTGTTGTCACATGTACCACACAATCAGTACTTGCCAGATATTCCTGCAGCTCCTTTAATGTTGCTGTAGTCCTCTTGGTAGCCACCCAGACCAGTTTTTTTTCTCGTCTTTTCATCAATATTGAAGGGACGTCCAGTTCTTGGTAATGTCACTGTTGTACCATATTTTCTCCACTTGATGATGACTGTCTTCACTGTGTTTCATGGTATATCTAATGCCTTGGGAATTCTTTTGGACCTTTCTCCTGACTGATACCTTTTAACAATGAGATCCCTCTTATGCTTTGTAAGCTCTCTATGACTATGGCTTTTGCTGTGGGATGCGACTAAGAAAATTTCAGGAAAGACCAACTAGAGCAGCTGAACTTCATTTGGAGTAAATCAGAGGCACTTTAAATGATGGCAGGTGTATGCTGACTCCTATTGCTGACTCCTATTTAACATGATTTTGAATGTGATTGCTTAATTCTGAACACGGCTACATCCCCAGTTGTAAGAGGTTGTGCAGACTTATGCAACCACATTATTTTATTTTTTTTATTTTTATTTTTTTCTTCCCTCCACCTAAAAGATTTCAGTTTGTTTATCAATTGAGTGGTACAGTTTATAGGTCACATTAAAGGTGGAAAAAGTACTGAAAATATTTATCTTTGTCAATTTTTTTTACATCGCAGAAACCTGATATTTTACCAGAAGTGTATTTACACATGTATTTACTGTAGCATCAATTGTTACTAAACATTAATGGTAAATGTATTAACTAAAAGAATATTCAACCATTTTAGTAAAATTACTAATGATTAGATTTCATTTTGTCTCTATCTTGCTGTAGGAATTTGGTTTATTTTTCTTTTCTTGAAGTTGCATTGTTTTACATGATTTGCACTTCAAAGTCAAATCATATGGGCTGTAGTAAATTGGTGAACACTGTTTTCTATGATAATTTAAGTTTGGGTCCATGGCATTCTTAATTTTAAGATGGTAGGTAAATTAAATGCTATTTAATTAGCGTTCTAATCATGTTGAATACAGAAGGCAAGTATTAAATCAATGCTTATCTATCAGATAAAATCACTTTTCAAAAAAGTTAAGTGCAATCCTGTTAAGCAGTGAGTTATTACACTCTTCTATTAAATATGATAATTTTGTAAGTATTTGCTTTTTTTATTACAAGGGCATATATATGTACAGGTTATATTAGGATTTTAAAGTAGAAATAAAGTATAGCATAAAGATAAAAGACAAATAGATCTTGCACCCATCATACCTTTGTGACTGTGCTGCCGTTCTCTTTTGTTTTTAGACAGATAATTTAGATGGATAGATAGATAGATACATATATAGATATATAAAATATTTATGAAGTTGGAAGCATGAATATGAACATTATGACCTATGTAGACCAGGGGCGGATTGAGTGAATGATAGCCTGGGGCTGGCTACCCAATTTGCCCCCCTCACCCTCCATTTTAGTTTTAGGTTTTTTTCTGTATGAAGAGGCTGTGGTGCCAAAGTCTCTTCCTAGGCCATATGACATTGTTCACATGGTCTAGGTGCAGCTCTGTCCCATCTGAGTGATTGGGGCTGAGCTGCTATACCAAGCACAGTGCTATCAAATGGACATAACTGTGTTTGGCAACAAGCAAAGAGCCTGAAGCGCTCACTTTAACATTGCGGTCTCCTCAAACAGCTGATTGGTGGTGGTGCCAGGAGTCGGACCCCCACCATATCATAGCTCTCTGAGTACAGATTTCATAGATGTTACCTGCAGTCCTATGTAACACCCCACATAACACAGTTAACTATTGTGTTATGTGGGGTGTTACATAGGACTGCATCGAACATCTACTACATTATCTGTACACAGAAAGTTATCGCTGTTATCTGGGCTGTTACATAGGACTGCAGGTGACAAATTAAAATTTTAGTTGCCAAATTTAAAATACATACGATTATGATAAAAAAAGACTTGGAGGAGAAGATGAGACGAAGGTCACAGTAGTAAGCCAGCTCTACATATAGGGGAATACAGCACCACATACCTGTTGCATCCAGTGACATCTCCTGTCGTGTAGATTTTATCTTTCCTCTTCTCCTCCGTTTGACCCAGAATGCCATGACTAATTATTTTAGCCGCATCTCGTCTCTACAGAGTTTATTACACAGACATGTTAGAGTTCTCATAATTGGGGTCATTTATTAAAGTGGTGTAAAGTACAACTGGCGTAGGTGCCCATAGCAACCAATCAGATTCCACCTTTCATTTTCCAAAGGAGCTGTGAAAAATGAAAGGTGAAATCTGTTGCAATGGGTAACTAACCCAGTTCTACTTTACACCAGTTTGATAAATTACCCCAAAGGTGCCTATAGCGTCTACAGCAATTATAATGTCCCCTAGAGTGACCCCAGTAATAATAACACCCTATATTGTGTTTCAGGTAATAATGCCTGTATAGTGTCCCCAAAAATAATGTCACCTAATAGAAACACCCCCACATAGTAATTTCCCCCACACTATCCCCATATAGTAATTTCCCCCACACTACCCCCATACAGTAATTTCCCCCACACTACCCCATACAGTAATTTCCCCCATACAGTAATTTCCCCCACACTGCCCCATATAGTAATTTCCTCACACTGCCCCCATATAGTAATTTACCTCACATTGTCTCCCATGTAGTAATTCTCCCCACTAATTAATTTGCCCCCACACTGCCCTATCAAGTAATTACCCCTTACACTGCCCCCATTAGATAAATTGCTCTGGCACTGCCATCCATTAAGTAATTTGCCCCCCACACTGCCCTTCATTAAGTAATTTGCGCCCACACTGCCCTTCATTAAGTAGTTTGCCCCCACACTGCCCTTTATAAGGTCATTTGTCCCCCACACTGCCCTTCATTAAGTAATTTGACCCCCACACTGCACCCATCAAGTAATAACCCCCCACACTGCCCTCAATAGATAATTTGCCCAGACACTGCCATCCATTAAGTAGTTTGCTCCCACACTGCCCCCACAGTATTAATTTCTCCACACTGCCCCCACAGTATTAATTTCTCCACACTGCCCATGTATTAATTCCCCCCATGGTAGTAATTTGCCCCCACAGTATTGTCCCCCACACTGCCCCCACAGTATTAATTTCCCCCACACTAGTAATTTGCCCCATGTAGTAGTTTGCCCCCCGCTGTCCCTTCAGTAATGTCCCCCAAAGTTGGTACAGTCAGTGCTCACTCGTAGATGGTGCAGGCACGCTGCGCACACACGTCAGTGTGCTGCATCAGGGCACAGGCGCGGTACGATGATGTCATCACGCCCGCCTTCCCTGGGACTTTACTACCGCATAGGCTTCAGGTCCACTAGGCCTGAAGCCTATTGCGGTGATCAGCGGATGGAGGCGGAGCAGGGAACAAAAGCCCCAATTATAATCCGCCACTGATGTAGACTGCAGTGATGACCATGCATATCTATCCCGATATAAAAATTCAAATCACTGGATGCAGGACATTTAAAAAAAAAAAACTTGCTACTATATTCCTATTTTGCTAGTCAAGTTTATGTTCCATCCTATTCTTGTAAAAATATGGCCTATTTTATCTAAAGTATGGCCCATAAATGTTTTACCACAACATTAACTTTATACGGGACAGTTTAGAAGTTAGTGCTGCCTTTGTTTCTAAAAATCCACATGGTTTACAGTAATACAGGGTATCATTCATCGTCTTTGGTGATGAAAGGATAAATTACACTGTCTGTCCAAAAAATAATAATAAAGTCGCCACCTGGATTTAACTAAGCAAATAGTTATGAGCCTCCTATTGGATAATTACTGCATGGGCCATAATCTTTCAGCTGGCAATAAGTTATTTAACCCCAACTGGTGCAATGAGTTGCTTCTCATTTCTTAAACAACCATGTTGAAACACACATCTCGTGGTCGTTGAAAAGATGTTAGTCTGTTTGAGAAGGGTCAAGTCATTGGCATGCATCAAGCCGAGAAAACATCTAAGGAGATTGCAGAAACTACTAAAATTGGGTTAAGAATAGGGATGAGCGAACTCGAACTGTATAGTTCGGGTTCGTACCGAATTTTGGGGTGTCCGTGACACGGACCCGAACCCGGACATTTTCGTAAAAGTACGGGTTCGGGTTCGGTGTTCGTCGCTTTCTTGGCGCTTTTGTGACGCTTTCTTGGCGCTTTTTGAAGGGCTGCAAAGCAGCCAATCAACAAGCGTCATACTACTTGCCCCAAGAGGCCATCACAGCCATGCCTACTATTGGCATGGCTGTGATTGGCCAGAGCACCATGTGACCCAGCCTCTATTTAAGCTGGAGTCACATAGCGCCGCCCGTCACTCTGCTCTGATTAGCGTAGGGAGAGGTTGCGGCTGCGACAGTAGGGCGAGATTAGGCAGATTAACTCCTCCAAAGGACTTGATTAACTGATCGATCTGCAGCTGTGGATCATTGAGCTGCTGATCCTCAATTGCTCACTGTTTTTAGGCTGCCCAGACCGTTTGTCAGTCACATTTTTCTGGGGTGATCGGCGGCCATTTTGTGTCTTGTGGTGCGCCAGCACAAGCTGCGACCAAGTGCATTTAACCCTCAATGGTGTGGTTGTTTTTTTGGCTAAAGCCTACATCAGGGTAAAGCTGTCACACCAAGTGCATTTAACCAGCAATAGTCTGTTTATTTTTTGGCCATATACTACATCAGGGGCAAGCTGCGCCCGTCACCAAGTGCATTTAACCCTCAGTAGTGTGGTTGGTCAAGCTATCACACCAAGTGCATTTAAACAGCAATAGTCTGTACATTTTTTGGCCATATACTAAATCAGGGGCAAGCTGCGCCCGTCACCAAGTGCATTTAACGAGCAATAGTCTGTTCATTTTTTGGCCATATACTACATCAGGGGCAAGCTGCGCCCATCACCAAGTGCATTTAACCAGCAATAATGTGGTTATTTTTTGGCCATATCCCAGTCTAATTCTGTCACTAAATCCATACCGGTCACCCAGCGCCTAAATACTAGGCCTCAAATTTATATCCCGCTAAATCTCTCGTTACCGCTGTCCTGTTGTGGCTGGGAAAGTTATTTAGTGTCCGTCAAAGCACATTTTTTGTTCTGGGTTGAAATACAATTCCCAATTTAGCAATTTAAAAATTTAGTGGTTTCTGCTGTATCAGAGCTATTTGAAATCTATCCCTAAAAGGGTAGATCATATTGAAGGTACACATAGGGTCATTCAGAATAACTTCACACACCCGCTACTGTGCATTTCCAAGTCTAATTCTGTCACTAAACCCATACCTGTCACCCAGCGCCTAAATACTAGGCCTCAAATTTATATCCCGCTAAATCTCTCGTTACCGCTGTCCTGTTGTGGCTGGGAAAGTTATTTAGTGTCCGTCAAAGCACATTTTTTGTTCTGGGTTGAAATACAATTCCCAATTTAGCAATTTTAAAGATTTAGTGGTTTCTGCTATATCAGAGCTATTTGAAATCTATCCCTAAAAGGGTATATAATATTCAAGGTGCACATAGGGTCATTCAGAATAACTTCACACACACACGCTACTGTGCATATCCCAGTCTAATTCTGTCACTAAATCCATACCGGTCACCCAGCGCCTAAATACTAGGCCTCAAATTTATATCCCGCTAAATCTCTCGTTACCGCTGTCCTGTTGTGGCTGGGAAAGTTATTTAGTGTCCGTCAAAGCACATTTTTTGTTCTGGGTTGAAATACAATTCCCAATTTAGCAATTTCATAATTTAGTGGTTTCTGCTATATCAGAGCTATTTGAAATCTATCCCTAAAAGGGTATATAATATTCAAGGTGCACATAGGGTCATTCAGAATAACTTCACACACACACGCTACTGTGCATATCCCAGTCTAATTCTGTCACTAAATCCATACCGGTCACCCAGCGCCTAAATAGTAGGCCTCAAATTTATATCCCGCTAAATCTGTCGTTACCGCTGTACTGTTGTTGCTGGGCAAGTTATTTAGTGTCCGTCAAAGCACATTTTTTGTTCTGGGTTGAAATACAATTCCCAATTTAGCAATTTCATAATTTAGTGGTTTCTGCTATATCAGAGCTATTTGAAATCTATCCCTAAAAGGGTATATAATATTCAAGGTGCACATAGGGTCATTCAGAATAACTTCACACACACACGCTACTGTGCATATCCCAGTCTAATTCTGTCACTAAATCCATACCGGTCACCCAGCGCCTAAATACTAGGCCTCAAATTTATATCCCGCTAAATCTCTCGTTACCGCTGTCCTGTTGTGGCTGGGAAAGTTATTTAGTGTCCGTCAAAGCACATTTTTTGTTCTGGGTTGAAATACAATTCCCAATTTAGCAATTTCATAATTTAGTGGTTTCTGCTATATCAGAGCTATTTGAAATCTATCCCTAAAAGGGTATATAATATTCAAGGTGCACATAGGGTCATTCAGAATAACTTCACACACACACGCTACTGTGCATATCCCAGTCTAATTCTGTCACTAAATCCATACCGGTCACCCAGCGCCTAAATAGTAGGCCTCAAATTTATATCCCGCTAAATCTGTCGTTACCGCTGTACTGTTGTTGCTGGGCAAGTTATTTAGTGTCCGTCAAAGCACATTTTTTGTTCTGGGTTGAAATACAATTCCCAATTTAGCAATTTCATAATTTAGTGGTTTCTGCTATATCAGAGCTATTTGAAATCTATCCCTAAAAGGGTATATAATATTCAAGGTGCACATAGGGTCATTCAGAATAACTTCACACACACACGCTACTGTGCATATCCCAGTCTAATTCTGTCACTAAATCCATACCGGTCACCCAGCGCCTAAATACTAGGCCTCAAATTTATATCCCGCTAAATCTCTCGTTACCGCTGTCCTGTTGTGGCTGGGAAAGTTATTTAGTGTCCGTCAAAGCACATTTTTTGTTCTGGGTTGAAATACAATTCCCAATTTAGCAATTTCATAATTTAGTGGTTTCTGCTATATCAGAGCTATTTGAAATCTATCCCTAAAAGGGTATATAATATTCAAGGTGCACATAGGGTCATTCAGAATAACTTCACACACACACGCTACTGTGCATATCCCAGTCTAATTCTGTCACTAAATCCATACCGGTCACCCAGCGCCTAAATAGTAGGCCTCAAATTTATATCCCGCTAAATCTGTCGTTACCGCTGTACTGTTGTTGCTGGGCAAGTTATTTAGTGTCCGTCAAAGCACATTTTTTGTTCTGGGTTGAAATACAATTCCCAATTTAGCAATTTCATAATTTAGTGGTTTCTGCTATATCAGAGCTATTTGAAATCTATCCCTAAAAGGGTATATAATATTCAAGGTGCACATAGGGTCATTCAGAATAACTTCACACACACACGCTACTGTGCATATCCCAGTCTAATTCTGTCACTAAATCCATACCGGTCACCCAGCGCCTAAATACTAGGCCTCAAATTTATATCCCGCTAAATCTCTCGTTACCGCTGTCCTGTTGTGGCTGGGAAAGTTATTTAGTGTCTGTCAAAGCACATTTTTTGTTCTGGGTTGAAATACAATTCCCAATTTAGCAATTTCATAATTTAGTGGTTTCTGCTATATCAGAGCTATTTGAAATCTATCCCTAAAAGGGTATATAATATTCAAGGTGCACATAGGGTCATTCAAAATAACTTCACACACACGCTACTGTGCATTTCCAAGTCTAATTCTGTCAGTAAATCCATACCGGTCACCCAGCGCCTAAATACTAGGCCTCAAATTTATATCCCGCTGAATTTGAATACAATACATTGGGCCAAATAATATTTTTGTTGTTGTGGTGAACCATAACAATGAGGAAAACATCTAGTAAGGGACGCGGACGTGGACATGGTCGTGGTGGTGTTAGTTGACCCTCTGGTGCTGGGAGAGGACGTGGCCGTTCTGCCACATCCACACGTCCTAGTGTACCAACTACCTCAGGTCCCAGTAGCCGCCAGAATTTACAGCGATATATGGTGGGGCCCAATGCCGTTCTAAGGATGGTAAGGCCTGAGCAGGAACAGGCATTAGTCAATTGGGTGGCCGACAGTGGATCCAGCACGTTCACATTATCTCCCACCCAGTCTTCTGCAGAAAGCGCACAGATGGCGCCTGAAAACCAACCCCATCAGTCTGTCACATCACCCCCATGCATACCAGGGAAACTGTCTCAGCCTCAAGTTATGCAGCAGTCTCTTATGCTGTTTGAAGACTCTGCTGGCAGGGTTTCCCAAGGGCATCCACCTAGCCCTTCCCCAGCGGTGAAAGACATAGAATGCACTGACGCACAACCACTTATGTTTCCTGATGATGAGGACATGGGAATACCACCTCAGCATGTCTCTGATGATGACGAAACACAGGTGCCAACTGCTGCGTCTTTCTGCAGTGTGCAGACTGAACAGGAGGTCAGGGATCAAGACTGGGTGGAAGACGATGCAGGGGACGATGAGGTCCTAGACCCCGCATGGAATGAAGGTCGTGCCACTGACTTTCACAGTTCAGAGGAAGAGGCAGTGGTGAGACCGAGCCAACAGCGTAGCAAAAGAGGGAGCAGTGGGCAAAAGCAGAACACCCGCCGCCAAGAGACTCCGCCTGCTACTGACCGCCGCCATCTGGGACCGAGCACCCCAAAGGCAGCTTCAAGGAGTTCCCTGGCATGGCACTTCTTCAAACAATGTGCTGACGACAAGACCCGAGTGGTTTGCACGCTGTGCCATCAGAGCCTGAAGCGAGGCATTAACGTTCTGAACCTGAGCACAACCTGCATGACCAGGCACCTGCAAGCAAAGCATGAACTGCAGTGGAGTAAACACCTTAAAACCAAGGAAGTCACTCAGGCTCCCCCTGCTACCTCTTCTGCTGCTGCCGCCTCGGCCTCTTCTGCTGCTGCCGCCTCGGCCTCTTCCTCCGCCTCTGGAGGAACGTTGGCACCTGCCGCCCAGCAAACAGGGGAAGTACCACCAACACCACCACCACCACCTCCGTCACCAAGCGTCTCAACTATGTCACACGGCAGCGTTCAGCTCTCCATCTCTCAAACATTTGAGAGAAAGCGTAAATTCCCACCTAGCCACCCTCGATCCCTGGCCCTGAATGCCAGCATTTCTAAACTACTGGCCTATGAAATGCTGTCATTTAGGCTGGTGGACACAGGCAGCTTCAAACAGCTCATGTCGCTTGCTGTCCCACAGTATGTTGTTCCCAGCCGCCACTACTTCTCCAAGAGAGCCGTGCCTTCCCTGCACAACCAAGTATCCGATAAAATCAAGTGTGCACTGCGCAACGCCATCTGTAGCAAGGTCCACCTAACCACAGATACGTGGACCAGTAAGCACGGCCAGGGACGCTATATCTCCCTAACTGCACACTGGGTAAATGTAGTGGCAGCTGGGCCGCAGGCGGAGAGCTGTTTGGCGCACGTCCTTCCGCCGCCAAGGATCGCAGGGCAACATTCTTTGCCTCCTGTTGCCACCTCCTCCTTCTCGGCTTCCTCCTCCTCTTCTTCCACCTGCTCATCCAGTCAGCCACACACTAGTGATGAGCGGCAGGGGTCATATTCGAATTCGTGATATTTCGCGAATATTTTTTAGAATATTGGTCGAATATTCGAAAATTCGAAAATTCGCGATTTTTTTTCTTGAAAAAAATCGGCAAGGTAATGATTGTGTAATATGCGAATTTTCGTAATTCGCATTTTCGGATTCGAATTTTTATTGCGAATTTTTCAACTTACAACTATTAGACAAAGATTATAGCACTATATTAGCTAAATTGCTCTATATTCGATTTTTCGAATATTCGCTATATTGCTATAACAGTTTTTTTGAATATTCGTAATTATAGCAATATAGCGAATATTCTAAAAAAACGAATATAGAGCAATTTAGCTAATATAGTGCTATAATCTTTTTTTTATAGTTGTAATTTTTTTCCAATCTGAACTTCAGATGAGAAAAAAATTACAACTATTAGACAAAGATTATAGCACTATATTAGCTAAATTGCTCTATATTGTTTTTTTTTTCGAATACTCACTATATTGCTATACCTTCGTTTTTTCGAATATTTGTAATATTCTAAAACAAGAATATATAGCAATATAGTGAATATTCGAAAAAAACGAATATAGAGCAATTTTGCTAATATAGTGCTATAATCTTCTTTGTCTAAAAGTTGAAAAATTCGCAATAAAAATTCGAATTACGAAAATTTGCATATTACACAATCATTACCTTGCCGATTTTTTCAAGAAAAAAAAATCTCGCATTTTCGAATATGACCCCTGCCGCTCATCACTACTCCTAAAGTCAAGTATATTGCAGCCTTCTTATTGGCCCACAAGCTAGAAGCAGGAAGGGATCATGTGTACTGATTTAAAAAAATAAAAAAAATTAAAAAAATAAAAATCTGAAAAAAATCGAATATTCGAAATTACGAATATATATAACTATATTCGAAATATTCGCGAATTTTCGAAGTACCTATATTCGCGATAAAAATTCGAAATTCGAATATTCGTGATCAACACTACCACACACCTTCACCACCAACTTCAGCACAGCCCGGGGTAAACGTCAGCAGGCCATTCTGAAACTCACATGTTTGGGGGACAGGCCCCACACCGCACAGGAGTTGTGGCGGGGTATAGAACAACAGACCGACGAGTGGTTGCTGCCGGTGAGCCTCAAGCCCGGCCTGGTGGTGTGTGATAATGGGCGAAATCTCGTTGCAGCTCTGGGACTAGCCAATTTGACGCACATCCCTTGCTTGGCGCATGTGCTGAATTTGGTGGTGCAGAAGTTCATACACAACTACCCCGACATGTCAGAGCTGCTGCATAAAGTGCGGGCCGTCTGTTCGCGCTTCCGGCGTTCACATCCTGCTGCTGCTCGCCTGTCTGCGCTACAGCGTAACTTCGGCCTTCCCGCTCACCGCCTCATATGCGACGTGCCCACCAGGTGGAACTCCACCTTGCACATGCTGGACAGACTGTGCGAGCAGCAGCAGGCCATAGTGGAGTTTCAGCTGCAGCACGCACGGGTCAGTCGCACTACAGAACAGCACCACTTCACCACCAATGACTGGGCCTCCATGCGAGACCTGTGTGCCCTGTTGCGCTGTTTCGAGTACTCCACCAACATGGCCAGTGGCGATGACGCCGTTATCAGCGTTACAATACCACTTCTATGTCTCCTTGAGAAAACACTTAGGGCGATGATGCAAGAGGAGGTGGCCCAGGAGGAGGAGGAGGAGGAGGAGGAGGAAGAGGGGTCATTTTTAGCACTTTCAGGCCAGTCTCTTTGAAGTGACTCAGAGGGAGGTTTTTGGCAACAGCAGAGGCCAGGTACAAATGTGGCCAGACAGGGCCCACTACTGGAGGACGAGGATGAGGAGGAGGTGGAGGAGGATGAGGATGAAGCATGGTCACAGCGGGGTGGCACTCAACGCAGCTCGGGTCCATCACTGGTGCGTGGCTGGGGGGAAAGGCAGAACGATGACGATACGCCTCCCACAGAGGACAGCTTGTCCTTACCCCTGGGCAGCCTGGCACACATGAGCGACTACATGCTGCAGTGCCTGAGCAACGACAGCAGAGTTGCCCACATTTTAACCTGTGCGGACTACTGGGTTGCCACCCTGCTGGTTCCACGCTACAAAGACAATGTGCCCACCTTACTTCCTGCACTGGAGCGTGATAGGAAGATGCGCGAGTACAAGCGCACGTTGGTAGACGCGCTACTGAGAGCATTCCCAAATGTCACAGGGGAACAAGTGGAAGCCCAAGGCCAAGGCAGAGGAGGAGCAAGAGGTCGCCAAGGCAGCTGTGTCAATGCCAGCTCCTTTGAGGGCAGGGTTAGCATGGCAGAGATGTGGAAAACTTTTGTCAACACGCCACAGCTAACTGCACCACCACCTGATACGCAACGTGTTAGCAGGAGGCAACATTTCACTAACATGGTGGAACAGTACATGTGCACACCCCTCCACGTACTGACTGATGGTTCGGCCCCATTCAACTTCTGGGTCTCTAAATTGTCCACGTGGCCAGAGCTAGCCTTTTATGCCTTGGAGGTGCTGGCCTGCCCGGCGGCCAGCGTTTTGTCTGAACGTGTATTCAGCACGGCAGGGGGCGTCATTACAGACAAACGCAGCCGCCTGTCTACAGCCAATGTGGACAAGCTGACGTTCATAAAAATGAACCAGGCATGGATCCCACAGGATCTGTCCGTCCCTTGTCCAGATTAGACATTAACTACCTCCCCTTAACCATATACTATTGGACTACAGGGCACTTCCTCATTCAATCCTATTTTTATTTTCATTTTACCATTATGATGCGAGGCTACCCAAAGTTGAATGAACCTCTCCTCTGTCTGGGTGCCGGGGCCTAAATATATGCCAATGGACTGTTCCAATGTTGGGTGACGTGAAGCCTGATTCTCTGCTATGACATGCAGACTGATTCTCTGCTGACATGAAGCCAGATTGTCTGTTACGGGACCTCTCTCCTCTGCCTGGGTGCTGGGCCTAAATTTATGACAATGGACTGTTGCAGTGGTGGGTGACGTGAAGCCTGATTCTCTGCTATGACATGCAGACTGATTCTCTGCTGACATGAAGCCAGATTGTCTGTTACGGGACCTCTCTCCTCTGCCTGTGTGCTGGGCCTAAATATATGCCAATGGACTGTTGCAGTGGTGGCTGACGTAAAGCCTCATTCTCTGCTATGACATGCAGACTAATTCTCTGCTGACATGAAGCCAGATTGTCTGTTACGGGACCTCTCTCCTCTGCCTGTGTGCTGGGCCTAAATATATGCCAATGGACTGTTGCAGTGGTGGCTGACGTGAAGCCTCATTCTCTGCTATAACATGCAAACTAATTCTCTGCTGACATGAAGCCAGATGGTCTGTTACGGGACCTCTCTCCTCTGCCTGTGTGCTGGGCCTAAATATATGCCAATGGACTGTTGCAGTGGTGGCTGACGTGAAGCCTCATTCTCTGCTATGACATGCAGACTAATTCTCTGCTGACATGAAGCCAGATTGTCTGTTACGGGACCTCTCTCCTCTGCCTGTGTGCTGGGCCTAAATATATGCCAATGGACTGTTGCAGTGGTGGCTGACGTGAAGCCTCATTCTCTGCTATGACATGCAAACTAATTCTCTGCTGACATGAAGCCAGATTGTCTTTTGCGGGACCTCTCTCCTCTGCCTGGGTGCTGGGCCTAAATATATGCCAATGGACTGTTGCAGTGGTGGCTGACGTGAAGCCTCATTCTCGGCTATGACATGCAAACTAATTCTCTGCTGACATGAAGCCAGATTGTCTGTTACGGGACCTCTCTCCTCTGCCTGTGTGCTGGGCCTAAATATATGCCAATGGACTGTTGCAGTGGTGGCTGACGTGAAGCCTCATTCTCTGCTATGACATGCAGACTAATTCTCTGCTGACATGAAGCCAGATTGTCTGTTACGGGACCTCTCTCCTCTGCCTGTGTGCTGGGCCTAAATATATGCCAATAGACTGTTGCAGTGGTGGCTGACGTGAAGCCTCATTCTCTGCTATGACATGCAGACTAATTCTCTGCTGACATGAAGCCAGATTGTCTGTTACGGGACCTCTCCCCTCTGCCTGTGTGCTGGGCCTAAATATATGCCAATGGACTGTTGCAGTGGTGGCTGACGTGAAGCCTCATTCTCTGCTATGACATGCAGACTAATTCTCTGCTGACATGAAGCCAGATTGTCTGTTACGGGACCTCTCTCCTCTGCCTGTGTGCTGGGCCTAAATATATGCCAATGGACTGTTGCAGTGGTGGCTGACGTGAAGCCTTATTCTCTGCTATGACGTGCAGACTAATTCTCTGCTGACATGAAGCCAGATTGTCTGTTACGGGACCTCTCTCCTCTGCCTGGGTGCTGGGCCTAAATATATGCCAATGGACTGTTGCAGTGGTGGCTGACGTGAAGCCTCATTCTCTGCTATGACATGCAGACTAATTCTCTGCTGACATGAAGCCAGATTGTCTGTTACGGGACCTCTCTCCTCTGCCTGGGTGCTGGGCCTAAATTTATGACAATGGACTGTTGCAGTGGTGGGTGACGTGAAGCCTGATTCTCTGCTATGACATGCAGACTGATTCTCTGCTGACATGAAGCCAGATTGTCTGTTACGGGACCTCTCTCCTCTGCCTGTGTGCTGGGCCTAAATATATGCCAATGGACTGTTGCAGTGGTGGCTGACGTAAAGCCTCATTCTCTGCTATGACATGCAGACTAATTCTCTGCTGACATGAAGCCAGATTGTCTGTTACGGGACCTCTCTCCTCTGCCTGTGTGCTGGGCCTAAATATATGCCAATGGACTGTTGCAGTGGTGGCTGACGTGAAGCCTCATTCTCTGCTATAACATGCAAACTAATTCTCTGCTGACATGAAGCCAGATTGTCTGTTACGGGACCTCTCTCCTCTGCCTGTGTGCTGGGCCTAAATATATGCCAATGGACTGTTGCAGTGGTGGCTGACGTGAAGCCTCATTCTCTGCTATGACATGCAAACTAATTCTCTGCTGACATGAAGCCAGATTGTCTTTTGCGGGACCTCTCTCCTCTGCCTGGGTGCTGGGCCTAAATATATGCCAATGGACTGTTGCAGTGGTGGCTGACGTGAAGCCTCATTCTCGGCTATGACATGCAAACTAATTCTCTGCTGACATGAAGCCAGATTGTCTGTTACGGGACCTCTCTCCTCTGCCTGTGTGCTGGGCCTAAATATATGCCAATGGACTGTTGCAGTGGTGGCTGACGTGAAGCCTCATTCTCTGCTATGACATGCAGACTAATTCTCTGCTGACATGAAGCCAGATTGTCTGTTACGGGACCTCTCCCCTCTGCCTGTGTGCTGGGCCTAAATATATGCCAATGGACTGTTGCAGTGGTGGCTGACGTGAAGCCTCATTCTCTGCTATGACATGCAGACTAATTCTCTGCTGACATGAAGCCAGATTGTCTGTTACGGGACCTCTCTCCTCTGCCTGTGTGCTGGGCCTAAATATATGCCAATGGACTGTTGCAGTGGTGGCTGACGTGAAGCCTTATTCTCTGCTATGACGTGCAGACTAATTCTCTGCTGACATGAAGCCAGATTGTCTGTTACGGGACCTCTCTCCTCTGCCTGGGTGCTGGGCCTAAATATATGCCAATGGACTGTTGCAGTGGTGGCTGACGTGAAGCCTCATTCTCTGCTATGAAATGAAGACTGATTCTCTGCTGACATGAAGCCAGATTGTCTGTTACGGGACCTCTCTCCTCTGCCTGTGTGCTGGGCCTAAATATATGCCAATGGACTGTTGCAGTGGTGGCTGACGTGAAGCCTCATTCTCTGCTATGACATGCAGACTAATTCTCTGCTGACATGAAGCCAGATTGTCTGTTACGGGACCTCTCTCCTCTGCCTGTGTGCTGGGCCTAAATATATGCCAATGGACTGTTGCAGTGGTGGCTGACGTGAAGCCTCATTCTCTGCTATGACATGCAGACTAATTCTCTGCTGACATGAAGCCAGATTGTCTGTTACGGGACCTCTCTCCTCTGCCTGGGTGCTGGGCCTAAATATATGCCAATGGACTGTTGCAGTGGTGGCTGACGTGAAGCCTGATTCTCTGCTATGACATGAAGACTGATTCTCTGCTGACATGAAGCCAGATTGTCTGTTACGGGACCTCTCTCCTCTGCCTGTGTGCTGGGCCTAAATATATGCCAATGGACTGTTGCAGTGGTGGCTGACGTGAAGCCTCATTCTCTGCTATGACATGCAGACTAATTCTCTGCTGACATGAAGCCAGATTGTCTGTTACGGGACCTCTCTCCTCTGCCTGTGTGCTGGGCCTAAATATATGCCAATGGACTGTTGCAGTGGTGGCTGACGTGAAGCCTCATTCTCTGCTATGACATGCAGACTAATTCTCTGCTGACATGAAGCCAGATTGTCTGTTACGGGACCTCTCTCCTCTGCCTGTGTGCTGGGCCTAAATATATGCCAATGGACTGTTGCAGTGGTGGCTGACGTGAAGCCTCATTCTCTGCTATGACATGCAGACTAATTCTCTGCTGACATGAAGACAGATTCTCTGTTACGGGACCTCTCTCCTCTGCCTGGGTTCCGGGGCCTAAATATCTGAGAATGGACTGTTCCAGTGGTGGGTGACGGGAAGCCAGATTCTCTGCTATGGCACCTCTCTCCAATTGATTTTGGTTAATTTTTATTTATTTAATTTTTATTTTTATTCATTTTCCTATCCACATTTGTTTGCAGGGGATTTACCTACATGTTGCTGCCTTTTGCAGCCCTCTAGCCCTTTCCTGGGCTGTTTTACAGCCTTTTTAGTGCCGAAAAGTTCGGGTCCCCATTGACTTCAATGGGGTTCGGGTTCGGGACGAAGTCCGGATCGGGTTCGGATCCCGAACCCGAACATTTCTGGGAAGTTCGGCCGAACTTCTCGAACCCGAACATCCAGGTGTTCGCTCAACTCTAGTTAAGAACTGTCCAACACATTATTAAAAACTGGAAGAATAGTGGGGACCAATCGTATTCAAGGAAGAAATGTAGCAGGGAAAAAATCCTGAATGATCGTGATCGGCGATTACTTAAACGTTTGGTGAAATCAAATTGAAAAAAAAAACTGTAGAACTCAGGGATGTTTAATAGTGAAAGTATGAGAATTTCCACAATCACAATGCGAAAGGAACTCAAGGGATTGGGACTGAACAGCTGTGTAGCCGTAAAAACAAACACTAATCAGTGAAACTGCCTGCCGGATCCGGAAAACCATATGCAAATGGAAATATGTTTTCTCCGGATCCAGATTTTTTTTCAAAGATCATAAGAGAAACCCGCGCCACGAAACCCGCGCCACCTATATCCCGGCGCATGTGCAGATCGGAAAACCGGATTAGGCGATGCGGCAATTTGTACCGGATCAGGCATTAATACATATCTATGGGAATTAATGCCGGATCTGGCAAGTGCAGTATTGTTTCGGGATTTCAGCCGGAAAAAAAACTGCAGCATGCTGTGGTATTTTGTCTGGTCAAATACAGTACAAGGGACGCAACGGAAGACATCCTGATGCTTACTGAACGGATTGCTTTCCATTCAGAATGCATTAGTACAAAACTGATGGTATTGAGACCCTTTACCGAATTTCAATACCGGAAAAGAATAGCCCTAGTGTGAAAGTACCCTAACAGTAGTTCATGTGGTGTTCTAGGGTGATTATAGGCTATCATGTAACCCTTGAGGTTTAGGGTTTAAAGGGATTGTCCAGTTCTACAATATTGATAGGTCATCTTTTGAGATAAGCAAATCGAAGCTGACTAAGTGGAATTCTATCCGAATTTCAGGACAAATTTGATTTGCAACTAATTTGAATTTCCTTGCGCTTCGTGGTAACGAATCGCAATTTTCCTAAAATGGCAGCTACACTTGTGAGGACTGAGGACATGGGGCAAGGAACTCTGGGAAGGTGGGATCAGCCATATTGACATGCCTGCATGCAGCCAACCAGCAAGCCCTGTGATGTCACAGAACTATAATTAAGTCAGCCATTTTAGATTCTGCCATTTTTCAGCATTCAGAGTGCAGGGACAGATGTGTGAAGGCGCTAGGGACAGCAAGTGGAAAAACTATTGTAGGGAAAAAAAGACAATAAAAAGATTTATAAGTCCAGGGAAAGGATAGGAATCATTTCACAGCATCTTAGTGCAGGGAGAGACGTCAGAAGGCGCTGGGGACATTGATAGGAAAGTTATTTACAAGTGCAGGGAACGATTATTTGGGGATCCAAATAGTCATTAGACAGCTCTGTCATTCCAGCTTTTTGTTATTGGGCTCCAAGTGTTATGTTGAAAAGCCTTTAGTGGCTTATATCTTAGTATCTTATTCAGTATGACAAGAAAAACAAATACCAAAGGAAAAAAAATGCAGCTCTCACCTGTTACATCTGTCGTGAGCTTGGTTATCAGCCTGGACATGGCTGTTACTTGGAAATTGAAAAAAAAAAGTAAAAAATAAATAAATAAAAAAAGAAAAAATCTGTGAAAAGTCCAGCTATTAACAACAGTGAATACTTTATTTGCAGTGCGGTAAAAACTGTCATGATTAACCCTTTTATGACCAGGGGCATCAATGACGCTTGGTCATAAAGGGTCATTGTCCACTTCTAATTTAGAAAATCCGACATGTGTCACTTTATGTGGTAATAACTTTGGAACGCTTTTACTTATCCAAACCATTCTAAGATTATTTTCTCGTGGCACATTGTACTTCATGATCGTCATAAATTTGAGTCAATATATTTCACCTTTAATTACGAAAAAATCTAAAATTTACCAGAAATTTTGACAAACTTTTCCTTTAAAACAGAAAGTGATACCTCATAAAACATTTATTAGTAACATTCCCCATATTAGTAACATTCCCCATTTATTTTTTTAGGAAGTTAGAAGGCTTAGAATTTTAGAAGCAATTCTTAAAATTTTAGCAAAAATTTCCAAAACCCACTTTTAAAAAAAAAGGACCAGTTCAGGTCTGAAGTCATTTTGAGGCTTGCATAGTGGAAACCCCACATAAATGACCCCATTTCAAAAACGACACCCCTCAAGTTACTCAAAACTGATTTTACAAACTTTGTTAACCCTTTAGGTGTTCCACAAGAATTAAAGGAATATGAAGATGAAATTTCAAAATTTCACTTTTTTGGCAGATTTTCCGTTTTAATATTTTTTTTTCTTTAAGACATCGAGGATTAACAGCCAAACAAAACTCAATATTGATTACCCTGATTCAGCGGTTTACAGAAACACCCCACATGTGGTCATAAACTGATGTATGGGAACCCAACAGGATACAGAAGAAAAGGAGCGACGTATTGTTTTTGGAAGGCCGATTTTGCTGGAATGGTTTTTAGATGCTATGTCCCATTTGAAGCACACCTGATGCACTCCTAGAGTAGAAACTCCCAAAAATGTACCCAATTTTGGAAACTAGGGGATAAGGCGCCAGTTTTATTGATACTATTTTGGGGTACATATGATTTTTAAATGCTTTATATTACGTTTTTTGTGAGGCAAGGTAACAAAAATATGACTGTTTAGGCACCGTTTTTATTTTTTACAATATTCATCTGACGGTGTAGATCCTGTGCTACTTTTATAGAGCAGGTTGTTACGGACACAATGATATCAAATATGTCTACTTTCTTTGTTTGTTTGTTTCAGTTTTACATAATAAAGCATTTGAAAAAAATATATGTTTTTGTGTCTCCATTTTCTCAACGCCGTATTCTTTTAATTTTTCAGTCGATCATCTTGTGCAGGGGCATATTTTTTGCAGGAAGAGTTGACGTTTTTATTGGTACCATTTTTTGGTACATATAATAATTTGATCATTCATAACTACACTTTATGGTGCAAGGTGACCTAAAAACTGGTTGTTTTAGCACAGTTTTTATTTATTTATTTTTACAACGTTCACCTGAGGGGTTAGTTCATGTGACATTTTTATAGAGCAGATCGTTACAGATGTGGCAATAACTAATATGTATACTTTTTCTTATTTATTTAAGTTTTATTCAAAAATAGCATTTTTTAAACAAAAAAAATAATGTTTTAGTGTCTCCATAGTCTGAGAGCCATAGCTTTTTAGTTTTTTGACTGATTGTCTTACTTAGGATCAAATTTTTTGTTGGATGAGGTGATGGTTTGATTCTATTTTGGGGGGCATACGCCTTTTTGATCGCTTGGTGCTGCACCTTATGTGATGTTAGGTGACAAAAAATAGCTTTTTGGCACTGTTTTTATTTTTTACGGTGTTCACCTGAGGGGTTAGGTCATGTGATATTTTTATATAGCAGGTTGTTACGGATGTGGCAATACCTAATATGTATACTTTTTTACACTTATTTCACTTTAACACAATAATAGCAGTTTGAAGCAAAAAATAATCATATTTTAGTATCTCTATAGACTGAGAGTGATAGTTTTTTTAATTTTTTGACCGATTGTCTTAGGTAGGATCTCATTTTTTGAGGGATAAAGGTGTCGGTTTTCTGGTACCATTTTTTGGGACATACGCCTTTTTGATCGCTTGGTGTTAACACTTTTTTTGATGTAAGGTGACAAAAATAAATTTTCTTACACAGTTTGCATTTTTTTTTTATGGTGTTTATCCGATCATGTCATATATTTAAAAAAAAAATACACATATTAGGTATCGCCGTATCCGTAACGGACGCGGCGATACCTAATATGTGTAGTTTTTTTTATTTATTTCATTTTTTCGGACAAAAATTAACTGATATGAGAAAAGACCATTTTTATTTTTAGTTACATTTTTATATTTTATTTTTTCACTTGTTTTTACACTTTTTTATTTTATTAACAAGACCCATCTGGATCTTCAAGATCCAGTGGGACTGATCATTTTACAGTGCATTGCAATAGTCATCTATTACAATGCACTGTATAGTCAGTGCTACATTTACACTAAGGCTGATCAGACCCTTAGATACATGGCATCCTGAACACCTTTGTAAGGCATCTGGTTGCCATGGTAACCATTGAGCCGCTACTATTGCAGCAACGGTGGTGCAATGCAGGAGAGAGGGAGCTCCCTTCCTCTCAACCCCATGGATGCCACGGGCAACTGCTGACCGCGGCATCTATGGGGTTAAACAGATGATCGGTGCCAGCACCAATTTCGCCCATTGAAGCAGAGTGTTAGCTGTAAATTACAGCTAACAATCTTTGCTGATGGCAGCGGCTCTGTTCATGAGCTGCTGCCATCAATGACGGGAAATAGGAACAGGCTGCAGGGGGACAATGGGGGCAATCTGAGGCACAATGGCAGCATCTGGGGGAATATAGGGAGCAGTAAAGATATCAGGGCCATGGTGGCACAATGGGGGTCAATGCTGATATCAGGCTGTGATCTCCAGCGTGGAGATCACTGCCTGAAACTGGCATTTTTACAAAGTGCCACGCTCCGATTGGTTAGTCTGCACGTGCTAGCTGCACGGGGTGTGTGCAGTCGGGAAAATGTTAAGGACCAAAATATGAGGGTCTGAATTACGTAAACTGTTTCTTGCACTTGAGAGTTGAACGTTTTTATAGCACTGCAAATAAAGTATTCACTTTTGTTAAGGACAAGAAAAAAGTATACGCATTTCAATTCTGCCGTTATTTTTGTTGAAAGGGTATACAGGTGTATTTCAATACAACAAGAAAAATATATACGCACTGAACTGTTGCAGTTATTTCTGGTGAAAGCGTATAGGGGTGTATTTCTGAACTACAATAAAAATATATACGCACTTCACTTTAAATTTTCTGGTCAAATCGTATAGTGGCCTTTTTCAGTCCAACAAAAAAATATATATACACACTGCACTGTTGCAGTTATTTTTGTTTAAAGCATATATAGGCATATTACAGTAAATATATATGCATTTCACTTCTGCAGTTATTACCGTTGAAAGCGTATAGGGGCATAGTTCAGTACAACAAGAGAAATAGATTCTCAGATCACTTCTGCAGGTATTTTTGTTGAAAGCGTATAGGGGCATATTTCAGTACAACAACAAAAATATATACGCACTTCACTCTTTGTTTTCTGGAGAAGCATATAGTGACCTATTTAAGTCCAACAAGAAAAATATATACGCACTGCACTGTTGCAGTTATTTCTGTTTAAAGCGTATAGGGGTGTATTACAATAAAAAAAAGAAAAAATATATGCATTGCACTGTTGTAGTTATTTCTGGTGAAAGTGTATAGGGGCGTATTTCTGAACTACAAGAAAAATGTATACGCACTTCACTTTTTGATTAATTTCTGGTCAAAGTGTATAGTGGCCTATTTTAGTCCAAGAACATAAATATATACACACTGCACTGTTGCAATTATTTCTATTTAAAGAGTGTAGGGGTGTATTGCAGTAAAAAAAGAAAAAATATATACACATTTAACTTCTGCAGTTATTTCTATTTAAAGAGTATAGGGGCATATTACAGTAAAAAAAGAAAAATATATTTTCAGTTCAGTTCTGCAGTTATTTCTGTTAATAGCATATAGGGGTGTATTTGGTTAAAATAAGAAAAATGTATACGCACTGTACTGTTGCAGTTATTTCTGTTTAAAGAGTATAAAGGCATATTACAGTAAAAAAAGAAAAATATATACGAACTGCACTGTTGCAGTTATTTCTGTTGAAAGCGCATAAGTGCATATTTCAGTACAACAAGAAAAATATATATGCACTGCACTTTTGCAGTTATTTCTGGTAAAAGTGTATAGGGGCATAATTATAAACTACAAGAAAAATATATACGGTATGCACTTCACTCTTTGATTGTTTTCTGGTCAAAGTGTATAGTGGCCTATTTCAGTCCGACAAGAAAAATATTTACGCACTGCACTGTTGCAGTTATTTATCTTTAAAGCATATAGGGGCAAATTTATAAAAATAGAAAACATATACAGTACAGACCAAAAGTTTGGACACACCTTCTCATTCAAAGAGTTTTCTTTATTTTCATGACTATGAAAATTGTAGATTCACACTGAAGGCATCAAAACTATGAATTAACGCATGTGGAATTATATACATAACAAAAAAGTGTGAACCAACTGAAAATATGTCATATTCTAGGTTCTTCAAAGTAGCCACCTTTTGCTTTGATTACTCCTTTGCACACTCTTGGCATTCTCTTGATGAGCTTCAAGAGGTAGTCACCTGGTTTTCACTTCACAGGTGTGCCCTGTCAGATTTAATAAGTGGGATTTCTTGCCTTATAAATGGGGTTGGGACAATCAGTTGCACTGTGGAGAAGTCAGCTGATAGTCCTACTGAATAGACTGTTAGAATTTGTATTATGGCAAGAAAAAAGAAAAAAAAAAAGAGTGGTCATCATTACTTTAAGAAATGAAGGTCAGTCAGTCCGAAAAATTGGGAAAACTTTGAAAGTGTCCCCAAGTGCAGTCACAAAACCCTTGAAGCGCTACAAAGAAACTGGCTCACATGCGGACCGCCCCCGGAAAGGAAGACCAAGAGTCACCTCTGCTGCGGAGGATAAGTTCATCCGAGTCACCAGCCTCAGAAATCGCAGGTTAACAGCAGCTCAGATTAGAGACCAGGTCAATGCCACACAGAGTTCTAGCAGCAGACACATCTCTAAAACAACTGTTAAGAGGAGACTGTGTGAATCAGGCCTTCATGGTAAAAACCGGATTCCCAAAAAGTTGGGACACTATATGTCATGAGGGTGTCAAGAGCCACGTCTGACTCCGTTATACCCGGAAGTCAGGAAGTCGCAGCAGGTGGCTGCGCGCTCTATGTCTAAAGATCACGCTGTTTACTTAATGATAGTTTTCTGTGTTTGCCTTACTATCCTTTTTGTCTCACTCAGGGATCCGTAGCGTCTCCTCCTCAGCTGTTTCTTGTCTGTCACTCCCAATCTCCTTATATTCTCCTCTCTCACTTCTCTTGTTGCCAGATATAGAGCTTCCTGCCTGGACTTCTATACTGACCCACAGGAGCTGTGAATCATGGTTGTTGCTCCAGAGTGTTATCCTCCGGATCCCTGTTGGGCTTTTTGTTGTCTTCTGTTGTTGCCCACCTGGGATTATATGTTGTCTGTATTGTCTGTCCTACCCTTGGTGTTTTCCTCTAGAGTTAGTGGTGCAGACTAGTGTTCCCACCGCCCTATTCACTATCTAGGGCTCATCTTAGGGAAAGCCAGGGTTTTAGGCACGCGATCGGCGTACGGGTGAGGAACCCGTCTAGGGACGTCAGGGCAGTCAGGTGCCAGCCTCAAGGTGAGATAGGGGTCACCACATTTCCCTCTCCCTTGGACAGAGCCTTCCCTTTTCCCTCCCTTTGTGTCACGTATGTGATAGGCACGCCGGGCGTGATACTATACAAATCGTGAATAAAAACTGAATGCAATGATGTGGAGGTGCCAACTTCTAATATTTTATTCAGAATAGAACATAAATCACGGAACAAAAGTTTAAACTGAGAAAATGTACCATTTTAAGGGAAAAATATGTTGAATCAGAATTTCATGGTGTTAACAAATCCCTCAAAAGTTGGGACAAGGCCATTTTCACCACTGTGTGGCATCTCCCCTTCTTCTTACAACACTCAACAGACGTCTGGGGACAGAGAAGACCAGTTTCTCAAGTTTAGAAATAGGAATGCTCTCCCATTCTTGTCTAATACAGGCCTCTAACTGTTCAATCGTCTTCGGCCTTCTTTGTTGCACCTTCCTCTTTATGATGCACCAAATGTTCTCTATAGGTGAAAGATCTGGACTGCAGACTGGCCATTTCGGTACCCGGATCCTTCTCCTACGCAGCCATGATGTTGTGATTGATGCAGAATGTGGTCTGGCATTATCTTGTTGAAAAATGCAGGGTCTTCCCTGAAAGAGATGACGTCTGGATGGGAGCATATGTTGTTCTAAAACCTGAATATATTTTTCTGCATTGATGGTGCCTTTCCAGACATGCAAGCTGCCCATGCCACACGCACTCATGCAACCCCATACCATCAGAGATGCAGGCTTCTGAAATGAGCGTTGATAACAACTTGGGTTGTCCTTGTCCTCTTTGGTCCGGATGACATGGCGTCCCAGATTTCCAAAAAGAACTTTGAATCGTGACTCGTCTGACCACAGAACAGTCTTCCATTTTGCCACACTCCATTTTAAATGATTCCTGGCCCAGTGAAAACGCCTGAGCTTGTGGATCTTGCTTAGAAATGGCTTCTTCTATTGCTCCACTATCTTTCTGCGCAACATTGTGGGAATTGGCGATCCTCTACCCTTCTTGGCTTCTGAGAGACACTGCCACTCTGAGAAGCTCTTTTTATACCCAATCATGTTGCCAATTGACCTAATTAGTGTAAATTGGTCTTCCAGCTCTTCTTTATGCTCAAATCTACTTTTTCCAGCCTCTTATTGCTACTTGTCCCAATTTTTGGGGGATTTGTTGACACCAGGAAAATTTGAATCAACGCATTTTTCCTTTAAAATGATACATTTACTCGGATTAAACGTTTGATCTGTCATCTACGTTCTATTACAAATAAAATATTGACATTTGCCATCTCCACATCATTGCATTCAGTTTTTATTCACAATTTGTTTAGTCTCCCAACTTTTTTGGAATCCGGTTTGTATATCCAAATAAGGTGCGTTTATTTTGTCATTTGTTAGGAGCACCCATTTAGCTAGTTGAATGGCTCTATTGTATAATGCCATATCCGGTAAAGATATACCACCTTTATGCTTTCTCTGGGAAAGAAGAGAGTAAGCTAATCTAGGCCTTTTAGTATTCCATAGGAAGGTTGTGAATATGCTTCTGATTTGAGCATAAAAGGAAGCAGGAATATGTATCGGAAGGGCTTGGAATAAATATAGAAATTGGGGTAAGACGAATGTGGATAGAAGGTTTTTCCTTCCAAACCAGGACATATAGGGTACTTTTAAAGAGGAGATGAAGGATCTAATTTTAGACAGTAGCGGGGTGTAATTAAGTTTAAACAAAAGGTTTAGATTAGCAGGGACATTAACCCCTAAAAACTTCATTAATGTTGTGGGCCATTTAAACGCAGGGGAGCGTTTGAGTATGGCTAGGACACTATTTGGGACGTTGATTGGAAGGGCTTCTAACTTGGAAAAATTGATCTTGAAATTGGACACTACACTATATTTGTCGAATAAGGACATGATGGCGGGTAATGCTTCTTCAGGATTGGAGATAACTATTAATAGATCATCAGCAAATGCTGCAGACCTATGATGGTATCGACCAAGGGAAACGCCTTGTATCTTGTCTGATTGCCTAATTTTGAGGAGGGACATTTCTACGCATAGGATGAAAAGGGAAGGGGAAAGGGGGCAACCCTGCCTGGTCCCATTTTTGATGGGGAAGGCATCCGACAGGGCCCCATTCCCCAAGACTTGTGCTGTGGGGCATGAATATAGCGAGAAGATGGCTGAAACAAATACTGAGGGAAAACCAAATTTCAATAAAGTGGCTTTCATGAAATCCCAGCTAACCCTGTCGAATGCCTTCTCCGCATTAGTTCCCAATAATAACATGGGTGTATTTGTAACTTGGGCGTTATGAATTAAGTGTATCAACCTCCAAATATTATGTTTCCCTTCCCTTCCCGGGACAAACCCTACTTGTTAAGGGTCAACCAATTTGTTAAGCAATGGGGATATCCTGTACGCTAGTAATTTAGACCACCATTTCAAGTTGCAATTGAGTAACAAGATGGGCCTGTAGCTCCCACATTCCTCAGGGTCCTTTCCTTCTTTGTGCAAGATAGTTATATGTGCCCTCAAGGCCTGGGGAGCCAAAGACGAACCTTCCAACAGTGAATTGCATAGATTAGGGAAATGTGGAAGCAAATGCTTTTTGAATTTCTTATAGTAGATGATAGGGAGACCGTCAGGTCCTGGGCTTTTCCCCATGGGGATAGAGCTGAGGACTTTATCTACCTCTGAAATGGAAAAAGGTTTTGAGGAGTAGCTGTCGTTCCTCATCTGATAGAGAGGGGGAATTAATTGAGGACAGGAATTCTTCTATGAGATTCAAATAGTTTTTTCCTGGGGAGTCTAAATCTGTATTCGGTATAGGGAGGTTGTAGAGTTTAGAGTAAAACATCTGGAAAGTTTTGGCTATAAGGGGAGTGGAAGTTACTCTCAAAGAGGGGTCAGGCTTAATAGATGAGATAAAGGTTTTTTCCCTCCTCTTTTTAATTGAATGGGCCATCATTTTGTTTCCCTTGTCACCATGCTCATATATTTTACTCTTCAAACGTAAAAGGGATTTGGCTTCTTTAAGATTGAGGAGATCCTTAACCTTGCGTCTTAGAACCGTCAGGGCTTCTTTATGAACTTCAGAGTGTGTTAGCTTATGCAATTTTTCTTGTGTTTGTATTTGAGAAAGTAATGACAACAGCTCTTTAGTGGATTTCTTTTTAACATATGAACCCAAAGCTATCAGCTCACCTCTTATATAGGCCTTGTGGGCTTCCCATAGTATTGGAGTAGTAGTTTCAGGAGTGACATTATGTCTGAAGTAATTTTCTAGTTTGTCCCCTATTGTATCTATGTGGCACTGTGATTCCAGAAGCGTAGTGTTCAATCTCCACTACCAGGCCTTGTGCGGAAGGCACTGGAGAGAGAGAGTCATCATAATGGGAGCATGATCCGATACCACCAGGTTCCCTATCGCTGCACTTTTTACACATTGTATATGGGAATCTGGTAAGAATAGGTAATCTATCCTACTGTATGAGTTATGAACCTGTGAAAAGAAGGTGAAATCCTTCTCTGAGGGATGTATAGTCCTCCAAACGTCAATCAGGCGCAACTCTGCCATAGCCATCATCAGTCTCACCATCTGTTTTCTAGCTAAATTGGCAGGTTTATTGGTGGGGACTTCAAGCGAGATGTTGAAGTCACTGCCTACTATCAGCATACCCTCAGAGAAGTCTTTAATCTTTTTGAGAGTTTTAATTAACCATGGGACTTGGCGAGAATTGGGAGCATATACATTTGCTATGGTGATCTTAAAATTAAAGATAGTACCCTGATTTATAAGCAAGCGGCCTTCTGGGTCAAGATAGGATTTAACCAGACGGAAGGGGACAGATGGGCTAATGGCAATGGATACGCCCCTAGAGGCTGATGAGTGTGTAGCATGGAACCATTGGGAATATTTGGACGTGGGTAGAGAGGGGATGTGACCATGACGGAAATGTGTCTCCCGCCACAAAACTATGTCCGCCTTTTGTTTGTATACCAGGTTGAGAATCTGTCTTCTTTTTTGGGGGGCATTAAGCCCATTCACATTATGGGACAATACATTTAAGTTAGCCATACCGCATTAGGACCAGTGAAAATATTTGCTTACCATGGGCCTTATAGAAATGGAGAACTAGGGAAAAACTATTTTTACAAAAAAACATTGGCAAAGAACAAGGAGTGGACAATATCGAGAGATATGATCAGTAACTGAGGTGTTGGCATTTCACCAAGTCCAACCATGTCATCCCCAGATTGAAAGTGAGGAAAACAGGTCCGACCCGCGGAAACACCCCACCCCCTCTGGGAGGGAAGGAGAACCTTTGGCATCTAGACTGGCTGCATTTTGTATATATCAAGTATTACACCTCATTGCATAACGGCCAGAAAAACATAGAAACACATACAGGCAAACCTAACAAGGTGGAAAGGCATTATGAGCACTTATAGACCATTACAGATAGGTTTGAACACCTAAAAAGGTAAATGCAGATGTGTTCCCGGGCTCACCCACCATCATAAACTGATGGCCAGTGATCCAGAAAGCATCTGTAAGCTTACAAAAGAATCCTGATAAAGAGAACATATGATCAGCATGGAACACATATATAGAACTGTTACAATTAGAGGGTCGCCAAATGACCCTCTATGGTCTGCATTACTGGGCGACCATGAGAACGTAGATAGAAGGATAAGAGAGGCTCCATGGCTTCTTCAAGTAATCTTCCTGTTCTTCGGAGACTTTGGCTTCTTGACCACCTGCCACGTTGGTATTTCAGGCAAGTCAGGGATACCCAGGTCTTCTGGCACAGGCATCCATGGTTGGACCTCCACAGGCGCAATACCAAGTTTGTCCCAAACATCTAAGTCCTGCGGTGATCTGATGACAATCTGCTTCCCAGCTTTGGAAGTGGCCAGGCCAAAAGGAAACAGCCATCTAACTTGAAGCTTATGCGATCTGAGCGCTTCAGTAACGGGTTTCAATGCCCTTCTTTTTGCCAAGGTGCTGGATGCTAAATCCTGGTAGAATTGTAGGACGGGCCCCGTTGTATGAGACATCTTTTGATTCTCTTGCGGCTCTTAATATGGAGGCCGTGTCTAGGTAGTTTAATAGTCCACAGATTATATCCCTAGGGGGACCATTTTCAGGTGGTTTTGGCCTCAGGGCTCTATGGGCCTTCTCTATTATTATCTGGGAGGCTTTGTCCTCTCCCACTAGTGAGGCACAAATGGCGGTAACCGCATTGGTAATCTGCCCAGGGGGAACGTACTCAGGCACCCCTCTTATGCGGACATTCTTCCGCCTGCTTCTATTCCCCTGGTCTTCTAAGTGGAGAAGAGCAGAAGTGAGGTATGAGTTATGGCCCTGCAGGACCTTTCGAACGGCATCACCGTGAGTAACTATAGCCGCCTGTGTTTCTTCTAGCGCCATGACGCGCCCCCCCCCGATTTGCTTTACCTCTGTCTTTATGTCCCCACTGTCCTTGTGCAGGGGTTGCAGCGCTTTATATAGCGTTTTCTTAAAGAAGGCTCTAGACAGCGGCAGGTCCACGGTCTCCGCTCCCTCCGACGTGGCACAGGAACTCTCCCCGTCCGAATCCTCGGTCTGCGCAGCAGCTCTGGCACCCTCCGGCGCCATCTTGGATCTGTGTGTCGGGGAAAAACTTCTCTTTTTAAGGAAACGATCCATCTCCGATTGGGTATGGCACGATTTTTGTGTGCCTGAAGCTGTGTCACTTCTGTCTTTGTTAGGCTTCACCATGTTAGGGGGATAGAAATACTCATTATGCTGGAAAAGCAGCGGCATATGTGAGGAACTCTGAGATCAGGCGTCCATCTTGGCTTGCAGCAAGCTCTGCCCCCCTTGATGACCTATTCTGAGGATAGGTTATCAATATTGTAGCACTGCATAACCCCTTTAAAACTTAAAATTATATAATGCTTGTGGTAATAATAAAAAGAAAGTATAGAGTGGCAGGAAAGTGTACAGGTAAGGCTACTTTCACACTAGCTGCACGGACCTCCGGCAGGCTGTTCTGTTGGGTGAACAGCCTGACGGATCCGTCCTGCTGCTAGTGACCATGTGCCTCCAGACTATAGACCCCATTGACTATAATGGGGGCGGGGGCGGAGTTCCGGCGAGGCATGGCAGCACATGGCGAGAGGCTGCCGTAATAAATGTCGGACATGTTGTAGTTTTATTCCGGCAGCCTCTCACCGTGCGCTGCCGTGCCTCTGCCGAAACTCCGCCTCCACCCCCATTATAGTCTATGACAGTGGTGGCGAACCTATGGCACGGGTGCCAGAGGCGGCACTCGGAGCCCTCTCTGTGGGCACCCACGCCCTGGAAACAGTCTATGGTGTACCAATATACCTTAGACTCTTCCTGCCCTTCATCAGCGTAGGGCGCACTATGAGCAGCACAAGCAGTGCACTGAATGTAGGCAGGCTATGATAGCTAAATAATAGAGTACATGGAAGATATACTATATTGGACTGTAGTATTCAGGTTACATTGCCGCTTTGGCACTTTGCGATAAATATGTGGGTTTTGGGTTGCAGTTTGGGCACTCGGCCTCTCAAAGGTTCGCCATCACTGGTCTATGGAGACGGAGCGGCAGTCCGGAGGCACACGGTCACTAGTAGCAGGACGGATCCAGCAGGCTGTTGACCCGACTGAACAGCTTGCCAGAGGTCCGTGCCGCTAGTGTGAAAGTAGCTTAATTCATGGTAATTAATCTAAATAGGTTCTTTACAGCTTTGCAATGCTATAGTTAAATGATAACATTTTGCTTGCCTGCAGCTGACACCAGATGGAGCTTATCTCAAATGGATTCAAACAGCTGATAATTCATTTAAAGTCAATGTTTCCACCTGAACAGGCCAGATGGAGTCTTCTGGTCGTAGGAAACCTTCTATAAGTGGGTCCTAGATATAGTTATTTGTTTTCATCAAAATATTAGCACAATCCCTCCTACTTAACTTTTTCTACTGTTATGATGGCTTACAGTACCAATTTCAAGTATGTAACCTCTAATGTTCGATATTTTGCAAATATATACATTGTACCGTAACATTGTGTCTCAACTTGTCAGTGATCCTTGCTGCCAGTGTATACTGTTTGCATATCAGGCAATTTATATTTTTTTTTATTATTATTTTTTTAAAATTTTATATACATTATCCAGTTTGCAATTTGTAACATGTTGAAGTATTAATAAGCAAAATATTCATTTCTCACTTTATACGCTTTGACCTGTGATCCTGGTTATCCCTTGACCTTTTATTTGTGTTGCTTTTTATGCATGTTTAATGCAGTTTTGGTTCCAAAAAGGGCATAGACATAGTCAAAAGCCCACTATTTCCATAAATCATAAAGATAAACCCTTACCTTAATTTGTCTGAAATATGATGTCCTTTGTGGGCACAGTGTTATACGCCACTGGATGTATTTGCTTCTTTGTTGCACCATTCATCTAATTTATGAACAGTTTAAGAAGCAGTAAACAGTGTCAGCAACTATGTCTAAGGTCACAGGAAAATGCACCATGACACAGTGAACACCAGATGACAGCATAGCCCAGCTGTTATATTGAAGTACAGTATTATGCCTAGGTAGAATATTACCTTTTGGATATACAGTTGGATTGAAGCTCCTGACTTGATCTTTGTTCATGTGTACTTTAGTGCTATCACACTGTACATTATCCACTGACTTGTGTTCTTTTTTTCATTGCGCATATATTTTTGCCTTTCAATGGTAATTATCAACAGAGACAAGAAAACTGACTTCCATTTAAGGTAACAAAGTACCCCCTCCCCATTAGTGTATTGTCGGATGAAGAACAAAGGGATGGCAGTCTATTATGTATGGGGGTACTCATCTCTCAACAGACAGAGGATTTCAGGGGAGAGAAGTACCAGGCAAACAGAATTTTGTCACCAAGGGTGTCTGACACATTTGCTCTTTCCCCATTCACCACAAATACAGTACATGCTTCGCTGACAGTGTATGGCCACCTTAAGTCTGATATTTTGCAGACCAATATGTTCTCAGATTAGATATTCTACACCATAGTACCACAGTAGGGGGAACAGAACATCAATATTATATTCCTTATGGATATTATAGTGGATCCAGGGGTTTCAACTGGATTTGCTTAATGGATAAAATGGAATGCTGAGTCTTTATACTTAAAGGTATTTTCTTACCTCAGACATTGGTGACATATTACTAGGATATGCCACCAATTTCAGACCTGCACCTATTTTTAGGACGGAGTGCTGGCTCAGCTGATTCCAGAAGTCCCATAGAAGTGAATGGAGCGTTGGCCATGCTTGTGTGCTGCACTCTTCATTTATTTGTATTGGACTTCTGAAAATATCCAAGTAGGATTTGTTTGGCTTTTTTAGGAAAACCCATGGAAGAGAATGGAGAGCATGCCGTGCATTGGCGGTGCGCTCGTGCTCCCTTTGGGGCCCTGTTCTAGAGATAGGTGTGTGTCTGAGAGGTGGGACATCTCCTATCTGACATTGGTGCCCTATCCTTGGAAGGGTAGGGTTTCCCTAATTGGTTCACAGGCTGACAGACAGTGAGGGTAGAAGTGGCTCCCTGTTAAGCACCTTGCTTAACCTAGTGCTGAGAATAAAGATTTTAATTATTTATACAGTATGTGGTTTCATTTTCATTTTTTACAGTACTCATTGGATAAACCCTTTAATGTCTAGTTGCATCATTTCAACCACAGTAAAATAAAATTCATGTCTATGGGTTTGAGGCAGATTACCACCACAGACCTTTAGAAAACATTTCCACCGAGGAAGCCATATAACCTAAGGCCTAGCCTGTGCATAGTGCTCCTGCACAGAACATAGATGAGTAAAGCTACTTTATTAGAACATAATATAGTTATTGGATTATTGATAGCAATTGAACCTATTGCAAACAAGAACCCCTAGATGTACAGCCCAGAAATATTGCAATTCCACTTATTGAAATATTTCCATTATCCACCCTGCATTCAACATCTGTAGTGTACCAAAATAAATATCCGGCCTTATGTCTGACATTCTGCATTACATTAATCCAGATTTTGCCAAAGGAGTTACCGGATGGCTAACCTGTCAGTATGACTGGAAGCCAAGCCAATCAGGTTTCTGACTCTGTTTCCAATACCAGAGATAGGTGGAGAATTTAAGACTGCAGATCCTAAATTAACTTGCCTGTGACTTTCTTTATTGAATTCCTAGTTCTTGAGTAGTGTGCTTCTCACTACTACTTCATTTGACCTCCTGGTTTATGACTATGGCTTGTTTACTGGATTTACCTCTTATCTGCGTTTTTGGCTTCTTCTGATTATTCCTGGTATCTATGCTGTGTCCTACTTTTGGCTCAACTTCTGGTTTTACTCTAATTGCTTCTCTTGGATTTAACTACTCTTTGCATCTCTAGTCAGTCTGTCAAGTCTACTTCTAGTGAACTTGCACCAGTATCCACTATTGTACTCAGCAGACGTAACCTAAGTCTCTAGCAGATAAATCCATCCTGCCTTGCAGTGGGCTCTAGTGAACATCTAGGAGTAACCTTAGCTTCCTTCCAACCAACCAACGTGGTTAAGAAGGGCTAGTAGCAGTTTATTAGTTTGCTGAGCCCTTTTCATATCAAAATCTATATAGTCAGCATTTAAGAATTCTCCAATCACCAACATCTGGCCACATGGTCATACCATCCAGGTTGTTACTATTATTACTGTAACATCAGTGCTCTCTGTCTGCCAGTACCTCCTTGCTCTGGGCATGCATGGAGCTGCATTGCTCATCTGGCCTGCTGCCCTGTTGCTACGGTGGTCTGTGCCTGCTATGATCTCCCTTCCCCTTACCTTGCACAGATGGCAGGGTATTCTGAGCTCTGCCCACTTTACACTAGGCCTCCATGATCTGTTTGTTTCCTGCCTACAGTTCTTCCTGCCCGTAGGATGTGTGCTGTCTCTGACTTTCAAAGGACCAGTGTGTATACTTCCTATTCAGTCTTCAGCCTATGGAAATCCTTCCATTGGCATTTTAAGGAAAATGCCTTTATATTAATTTTCCTGAGCAAAAAGGTTTCTAAGTCACCTAATCCCTGTGAAAGTGTGTTTTGTGTTGTCTGACCTCTTTCATTCCTGTACTTTGCTTGTTGACCATGTTGAACCTGTTTTACCTGCCTTGACCTCTACCTGTTCATTGTACTGACCTTGTGCCACTTGCCCTAATCTTTTGCCTGTTTACTGAACAGACTCTACCTGTCCTGACCTCGGCTTGTCCACTGACTATGTTTCTGCCTGTCCCATTTGGTGCTAGACAGCAGTGTCTCTTGACCCATCTGAGTTAGCTGTCACTAAATGGAGATTACACCAAGAAGTAGCTGCCTGGTGGTTCTCCTGCAGCAAAGACCAGGCAGCCAAAGAGTATCACTAAGCCAAATACATTCAGTAACAAAGTAGGTCCACACCTTCTGAATTACAGATACCACACTGTAATGCAACCCCAATGGTGCAAACTGGATAAATAATGTATTATCACTATGTGATCACTAAAGACAACCTTTGAAGAGAGAGAGAGAGAGAGAGCACTTAGTATGAAAGGGATATAGTATATCATTAATATAATTCATAATTTTTTGATCTGCAAATTATATGAATAGTAAAAAGTATAAATCTGAAGGTGTCGGCCCTTTACAGAGTAATGAGTGGGGAGTTGCAGAGAGCGATGAGGAGAAAGCAAAGCTATTAAATATTTTTTTTTCTCCACTGATTTCACTGAGGAAAATAAACTGTCAAATGAAATGCAGAATGTAAAAGTAAATTCCCTACTTACCTAGTTCACTGTTGGATCATACGCCTATGTCGGTGGGAGAGCAGGGGCCTTGTGGACCGTCAGTATGGTGGCTGCATTCTTTTTGGTTAAAGGTGTTGCGGGGATCGAATTAGGGAGGGTCTGGCAGAGTTTTTCCAAAACAGGGGAACTGCCTTACCCCATACAGTGTGGGATGCCATGAAGGCATATCTCAGTGGGCTGTATATTTGCGCCATACATAAAGTTAAGTCAAAGTCCAGAGAAAAAGGCAGGGCACTGCAGCGATCATTGTGTGAGGGAGAAGAGGTTTTTGTTCAGCTCCCCTCATCTGATAATGGAGGTAGGTTAAAGGTGGCTCAATATGACTGGAATGATCATTTACTTGAAATGGCAAATAGGAAGCGGCAGTTCTATATACAGCAACACTTTGATGAGGGAGAACAGACAGGACATATGCTTGCTATGGTGGTAAAGGTGCAGAAGGAATCAATATACATAGTCTCACTCCAGACAGAGTCAGGAACAGTGGTATCAGATCAGAAGTGTGTCTTGACAGTACTGGAAGATTTCTACTCCTCACTATACACCTCTAAAGTTTTCTCCTCTGATTCAGAGATAACTAGCTTTTTGACTAAGGTGCAGCTCCCCACTTTATCAATAGAAATCAGAGCTATGCTAGATGCCCCTATTACAATTGAAGAGGTAGAATTAGCAATACAAGGGATGGCTAATGATAAGGATCCAGAGTTGGATGGGTTGCCCATATAGATTTGAAAAACATATAGGGACTCTGTCCACCCATCTCTTTGATGTGTTTAACTATTCTCTGGAGGTGGGTTATCTGCCACCGTCAATGCAAGAGGAGCTGATAGTGGTCCTCTGTAAGCTTGGGAAAATCCACAGCTGGCAGACTCCTATAGGCCTATTTCCCTTCTAACAACTGATATCAAGATCTTGGCCAAAATACTCACCAATAGATTGGCTAGAGTGATCCTGTCTATTATCCATGAAAAACAAATGGGCTTCATGCCAAGCAAATCTACTTCCATAAATATTAGGTGGGTATTTATGAGTTTGCAGGTACAGTCGGATAATGTAGGGGATAGGGCGATCCTATCACTAGATGCCGCCAAGGTGTTTGATAGTGTGGAGGGGAGGTACTTGTGGCAAGTGATGGGGTTCTTAGTCTTTGGAGAAAGCTTTGTATCCTGGTCCTTTATTCTAGACCCTTGGCCCGAGTGAGAGCAAATGGACGGATTTCATGACGATTTCTTCTGGAAAGGGGAACGAGACAAGGATGCCCCTATCTCCTCTGATATTCGCCATAGAGCCTCTGGCGGCGTATATCAGATGCTCCCAGAACGTACGGGGGTTTGTATATTGGGGTCTGTAGAGTAAGACAGCATTGTATGCACATGATACCTTGTTCTTTTCGGGAGATACGGCGACTTCCTTGACTGCGGCAATGGATAGAATAAGAGAATTTGGCAACTTTTCTGGTCTCACCATTAACTGAGGTAAATCCGCCTTGATGCTGATAGATGGTCAGTCCTCTGTCTCCACTTCCGAAGCTTCCATTCCGTGCGTGTCCCAATTCAAGTACCTTGGAATAGTGGTCACCCCATCAGTATATGATTACGATAAATTTAACCTTCACCCCTTACTGACAACTTTTAAGGTGAAGGTCTCCGTCTGGTGCAAATTATTTCTCTCATCATTGGCCGGGCTAATATGGTCAAAAGGATATTGATGCCTCAGCTGCTTTATGTGCTCCATAATGACTCTATATGGATTCACCTGGATAGGTTTCATAAGAATAATGCCATTTTCAGAGACTTAGTGTGGAAAAAGGGACAGGCAAGAATTAAACTGGAAACTTTGCAGTATAACATGATGGAGAGGGGTATAGCTCTCCCAAACCACGGGCGGTTGGCAGATGGTAGGGGGGAACCACGGGCCTTGAACAGGATCTGGGGAGGGAGGAGAGTGGAGGAGCTTCCTGGCTGTAGCCTGCTGTTTATTGTATAATGTGAAGCAGGCAGTGCAGCCAGGACAGGTCCTCCCCTCTCCGTATGATGTGTAGAGACAGGCCGCAACTAGCTGTACAGTGTTTGTTGGGAGTGGGAGGGGCTTTTAATAATGGGCGTGGCCAAAAGATTGCGCGCCGCATTGTTCTGTTCCTACAGGGCTTTTAGAATTGCCAAGTAAAAGAATCAGTGCAACACACTACACCCCTTCCCCGAATTTTTAAATATAAAGGGGGCTTTGAAAAATTGAATTAGCACAGCACACTACACATGCCACATTTTTTTGCCTTTCGGACCCCCCCTAGACAAAATTCCTGGGTAGTGGGACTCCTACACTCAAAGCCTATGCATTAAGGGAAAGGGCTGCCAAACCGGCACTCTAATACACCCTTTATTACACTTAAAGGAGGGCATCATACACACCCTTGAAAAATTATGATTGATGGCCTGCTGGTGACCCTCTAAAACATTAAGGGCGAGGGCCTTTTGCTGATCTGACCATCTAAAAAATGTTGTGGGCGAGGGTCTGCTGCCGAGCTGAACATCTAAAACATTATGGTTGAGGGCCTGCTGGTGACCCTCAAAAACATTATGGGTGAGGGCCCGCTGCTGAGCTGACCCTCTAAAACATTAGAAGTGAAGGCAGCCTAATAAGCATTTTGATATGATGGAGGAGGATGAGAAAAGGGAGATTGAACCATATACCCTTTTTATTTTGCATATTACTTTCCCAGGGAGCTTTGCACTTTGGATTGCAGTGTTGAGACTCTTAAATGAAGCTCCATAGTGTTTTCTGTAGCTGGTCTCCCTAAGATCAGCTATTGTTTTGTTTGAGTAGTCTCCAAGGCATTGCTCCCGGTTAGCCAGAATACTACTCCACAATGATGAGGGGCAACACCCTGAAACAGCTGTCTGTGGATGGATAATTGGCTTAGGTCTTCCCTGTCACATCCTTAAAGCTTGTAAAAGAGCGGGATCTTGACATAGGGGCCACTTAATATGGTGGATTTGGTGATCTTTGCTTGGTTTTCCTCCCTTTGAGGGATATCTGGCTTTCACTGTGTTGAAGACCCATAATTGGGTCTCCACAGTTATTTTGCATATTACTTTTTGGTAGTGGAAGGGGTGCATGGGAATACAGTGTATTTAATACACCATAAAAGCCACATTTAGAGTGCCTTTGTGTTCAGCCGCTTTCCTCTGGTGGAGTAGAGAAGTCAGGGGCAATCCAGGCCTTGTTCATTTGTATAAGAGTCAACCGGTCAGCATTTTCAGTCGACAGGCAGATGCGCTAATCAGTTATTATGCCCCCAGCAGCACTAAATACATTCTCTGACAAAACGCTGGTGGCGGGACAGGCCAGCACCTCTAAGGCATAGAGCGCCAGTTCGTGCCACATGTCCAGCTTGGACGCCCAATAGTTTTAAGGCATGCAGGGATAACTGAGGATGCTGACGCGGTCTGCTACGTAATCCTTCAACATCTTTAAAAAAATGTCCCTCCTTGTGACACTAGGCCACGCATCAGGTTGAGGGTGCTGGCGGGGTGTCATAAAACTGCCCCAGGCCTTGGAGAGTGTTGCCCTGCCTCTGTTTGAACTGTTGTGTTCCCCTCATCCCCCCTGCTCGATTGGCCAATGAACTACGTACTCTACAGCCAGTGTTGTCAGCTGGAAATTTTTGGAGCAATTTTTCCACAAGGACCTTCTGGTATTGCATCATTTTGCTCGTCCTCTCCTCCACAGTTGTCGTTGTAGTGGGGGTCGAGAAGGGTGAACAACCAGTAATCGGTGTTGTCCAAATTGCGTGCAACGCGAGGGTCACGGGAAAGGCAGCCTAACATAAAGTCATCCATGTGTGCCAGAGTCCCAACAGACAAGACTTCACTGTCCTCATAAGGAGGATGACTCTCAATCTCCTCATCCTCTTCCTCCTCTTTTACCCATCCACACTGAACAGATGGAATAAAACCTCCATCGGTACTACCCTCCTGCTCCTCCTCATCATCCAATTTGCACTGAGAAGACAAACTGACCCTGTGTACTGTCTTCCCCCATTTCCACCTCTTCCTCATGCAAAGCGTCCACCTTAATCGTGAGCAGCGAGCATTTGAGTAGACACAGAAGCCCACTCGTCGCTTGTGAGTAGACACAGTGCCCACTTGTCGCTTGTGAAGAGCGGAAGCTGACTGGAAAGGCGACGACCATGTTGCAGCTGGTATTTCACTACTGCCCTTTGCTACTCACAATGACTCACAATGACTGGCCAACATGTGGAACGTGGAGTTCCAGCGTGTGCTCACTTCACACAACAATCGGTGAGCTGGCAATTGCAAGCATTGCTGCAGCATTGCCAGAGTGGCAGAAGCTGTCAATGACTTGTGGAAATGGGCACATATCCGTGGCACTTTCACCAGTAGCTCAGGCAAATAGGGGTAGGTTTTGAGAGACTGCTGAACCACTAGGTTGAAGACGTGGTCTAGGCATGGTTGGTATGTGTGTGAGCTTGCCGAGCTCCAAAGCCGCCACCAAGTTACGGCCATTATCATACACAACCATGCCTGGTTGTAGGCTGAGTGGTAAGAGCCACAGCTCAGTCTTCCCTTATTCCCTGCCGCTGCTCTGCGGCGGTGTTCAGCTTTTCACTTAAGCAGATCAGTTAAAGCACGGCCTGTTTCCGCTTCCCCACTGCGGTGCTACATTGCTTCCAGCTACTGGCTGATGTCTGACTGGTGCTGCAAGATGATAATTCAGAGGTGGAAGTGAAGGAGGCAGAGGAGGAAAAGGGGAATTGCAGCCACTAACATAGGTGATGGTGGAAACCCTTATGGAAGTAGGGCCCGCAATCCTTGTCATCGGTACTACCTGTGCCATCCCAGGGTACGACTCGCTACCGGCCTCCACAACGTTCACCCATTGTGCTGTCAGGGAAATGTAGCGTCCCTGGCCAAAAGCACTTGTCCATGTGTCAGTTGTTAAGTGGACCTTCCCAATAATTGCGTTGGTCAGGGCACGGGTGATGTTACGGGACCCATGCTGGTGTAAGGCTGGGACTGCACACCGTGAAAAATATTGGCGGCTGGGGACAGAGTACCACAGGACAGCCACCGCCATCAGGCTACGGAAAGCCTCAGTGTCCACAAGCCTAAATGGCAACATTTCCAGGGCCAACAATTTGGAAAGGTGTGAATTTAGTGCTATGGTCTGTGGGTGGATGGCTCGGTATTTGCGCTTTCATTCAAAAGCCTGGGGTAAAGACATCTTTACGCTGCGCTGGGACACAGAAGTGGATGTGCTAGCTGATGGTGCTTGCGAATGTCCAGGTGCATGGCAGGAGGCATCCGGGCATGCGTCTTGGACAGGGGATTGGCCAGCATGCAACATAGGGGAAGAGGATGCAGTGGTGTGACCCGCAGACACTAGTTGTGGACCCAGGCTTTCGGCCCATCTATTAGGGTGCTTTGATGCCATGTGGCGGAATCATGCTGATGGTTGTGAGGTTGCTAGTGTTCACGGCCCTGCTCAGTTTGGTACAGAACAGGTTTCAAATGACATTTCTTTTGTCATCTGCACTTTCCTCAAAAAAGCGCCAGACTGTGAGACGCCTAACCCTTCGGCAAGGATGATTGTCACAAGGGGGTGCTCCGGGGAACAGTTGCAGGCTTGTTTGGTGTGGCCTGCCTTCTCTCTTTTGCCACCACACTGCCTCATGCACACGGCCATTGTTTGGGTCCGCATCCGAGCCGCCGTTTTGGCGGCTCGGATGCGAACCCATTCATTTCAATGGGGCCGCAAAAGATGTGTGCTGTCCGCATCCGTGGCTCCGTTCCGCGGCCCCGCAAAAAATATAACATGTCCTATTCTTGTCTGCAATTTGCGGACAAGAATAGGCATTTATATTGCCGGAGCCCGTTTCGTTCCGCAAATTGTGGAAGGCAACACGGCGCCTTCCGTTTTTTGCGGATCTGCGGTTTGCGGACCACAAAAAATGGCACAGTCGTGTGCATGAGGACTAAGTGTCTGCATCAGGCACTGTCTATGGAAAAAGTACACTGGATGTCACAGATGTTTTTAGACAGGAGATGGAGCGCAGATAATGGCGCTGTCTGCAGCGGCCAAACAATTGCAAGCTATTTAGTGCAGGTTGCGCTAAAAATATATATTGCTGCCACACACAATAGTTTTTAAAAGGACTTTTGTGTCTCTAACAAGTTTTAGCAATTTAGCACAGGTTGCCCTAAGAATACATATTGCTGCCACACACAATAGTCCTTAAAGGGCTTCTGTCAGCCCACTAAACCCTTTTTTTTTCCCCCGTTAATATTAATCCCTACACTGCAAGCTCCCTGTACATATGCTAAATATTCATTTTCGTTCAGTAGATATTGTTAAAAATCAAGTTTTATAATATGTAAATTACCTTGCTACCAGCAAGTAGGGCGGCTACTTGCTGGTAGCAGCCGCATCCTCCTCTCATCATGACGCCCCCTCCGCCGTTTGATTGACAGGGCTAGGGAACGGGTTCGTTCTCTGCTGGCCCTGTTCGAATTCAAAATATCGCGCCTGCGCCGTACCTTTCTTTAATCGGTGCAGGCGCACTGAGAGGTGGCCTCTCTCCCGGCCGCTCCATCCTCAATGCGCCTGCGCCGGGTGTAGATGTGACGTCATCAGCGCAGGCGCATTGAGGATGGAGCGGCCGGGAGAGAGGCCGCCTCTCAGTGCGCCTGCACCGATTAAAGAAACCGGCGCAGGCGCGATATTTGGAATTCGAACAGGGCCAGCAGAGAACGAACCCGTTCCCTGGCCCTGTCAATTAAACGGCGGAGGGGGCGTCATGATGAGAGGAGGATGCAGCTGCTACCAGCAAGTAGCCGCCCTACTTGCTGGTAGCAAGGTAATTTACATATTATAAAACTTGATTTTTAACAATATCTACTGAACGAAAATGAATATTTAGCATATGTACAGGGAGCTTGCAGTGTAGGGATTAATATTAACGGGGGGAAAAAAAAAGGGGTTTAGTGGGCTGACAGAAGCCCTTTAAAAGGACTTTTGGGTCTATAGTAAGAACAAAAACTAAAATATTGCCATTTCAATCCCTACACTACTTCTCCCTTCTGCTCTCCAGCTCTCCCTGACTAATACTCAGCCGAACACGTGTCTTCGGGTGCTATATTGCACCCGATGACGCGTTCCGGCCAGCCAATCACTGTAATGCCAGCAGCCAAAATGGCTACAGCATTACAGTGAATGGCAGTACTTACCTGCACATTTATTGGCTGCTCAACAGCCAAAAAATGTGCGGGGAGGAGACTCACGAATCACGGTTGAGCACACGTGGTATTTGGCTGAACATCGTGATGTGCCGAGCATTGTGATGCTCGAGCCGAACTAGTGTTTGGCCGAGCATGCTCGCCCAACACTAGTTATTTCACTTCAGCAAATGAGATTTATCATGTAGACAATTAGAAGTTAATTCAAGGCATTTACTAATGTATTGCAATTGTCCATATTGTTTTGTTTGCTATGTAGGTTCATTCATTTTTCCATCACACTATACACTGCTCGAATCCAGCACCCGTGGCCTGCTTACATACTGTAGGAAAAAGCACCTGCCTATACTACACTCCCATGATCTTGCCACAAGATAGGTCTTTTCCTATTATGTGCAAGCGTGGCCACTGCTGTTGATTTGCAGGGTGATTGTAAACCCTGGATACAAGCAGTGTATAATGCAAAGAAGGCAATATGGACAATCACAATACATTAGTAAGTGCCTTATAGTAACTTTGTCTACATGATAAATGGCATTAGCTGAAGTGAGACAACCCTTTTACGTGAATAGAGCTTCGAAACATAGATCCAAAGTCGATTCGTTCAAACACTTCATTTTAATGCTGTTCAAAGACCTGTCTCCATACAGCATTAAAATGTATTGCCTCCATGGAGGCAAAATTTGCTTTACCCGAAGGAGCATGTGAATTCATTGAATGAATATGGTATTCATTTCTGCACCTTTAAAAAACATTTAAAATTAGCAATACGAAGTCGGGTTTGGTACCGGCTGGTACCTCGGTGCCAACCCAGACTTGGGATTGCTAATTTTAAATGTTTTTAAAGATGCAATAATAAATACCAAATTAATTCACGTAAGTCTTGCACAACTTCGGGTAAAACAAATTTTGCCTCTATGGAGGCAATAGGTTTCCATGATCCGAAGCTCAATTCGCACAACTCTACCTTTAAGCTTTTGTAGAAAAATGTGACACTATTGTACTGTATCAAAGTGCTTAGAGGATTGAAAAGCATACAATATTATTAAAAAATATTGAATTATTATACTCAATGCTACATTTTCTTTATAATTTGTATCATATTGATTTTAATGATATAATACTTTAAATAATGGTAAATAAAATATATAATATATAAATGCATATGGTAATAGAAAATGTGGGGCACAGTAGATAAATTCAAAATCTGTTCTCCTTGAAATCTTTTTCTAGGATGTTAACTGCAAAGCAAGTTATATATAGCTAAAATGCATGTTTAATTTGTGCAGAAATCATGGTGTGATGAAGACAATTAAGAGCCTCAGAGGGAATAATTATATTACTGCGTAGAGCTGGTGGATCTCAAATTGCTTGATGCTTGGACTTTAAATTGGCTTGTGCTCCTGTTGTGAAAGTCACCCATATTGCAAACTAAACTGCAGAAAAAAAAACCATAATATTTTCAAAGTCATAACAGAAAAGTGCATCTAGTTTATTTTTCTTTTTATTAACATAATTTATTGCTATGTAAATCTATTCAATAATTAGATGAGCAAGTTTGTTTTAATCCCTATGTAATATTTGTAATGTTAATATTCAAGTTATGTTCAATATAATTTAATATAGTTCATGTTTAATTATTTTTTTCTTTAATTTATTTGTAATTTGCATACTGTGTTTTAGCAATTTTAGCAATAACATTTTAGATTCATATACAAACTGAAAATTCCAAACAATATGATATTTTAGAAATAAGTTTATATTACATTCCAAGTCTAGTGATTTAAAATGCCAACTATCCCATTCAAAGTGTAGAAATGATACCTAGAGATGCTGCAGGGGAGGCAAGGGCAGGTTGGTTGCTAAGATGAGAAATATACACACAGGAGAAAGCATAATTGTATACTCACATGTGGCAGAGTTTTTACAAAGATTACTGCAATAATGCTGATACATGTAAACTTAGCCTAAAAGAAGAATGTAAAAATGTGCATTCTTTTATGATATTAAAAAGTTATACATTTATTTGGACTACAAATAAGAATATAAAATTATACTGATAGGTATATTATAATATAAACATATATTTGTCTTTTCCATACAAAGATACAAAAGATCACAAATAAACATTATATACAATAAATACATTTACCTTTGCAATATGATACAATAAAACATAACGGATGGTGTCAGTCACAGAGCCTCAATAACACAGTTTCCTCATAACAGTGACAGCCAACATGCTTCCATACACTTTATTTTAAATAATTTATATTGTTTAAGAGACTGTCATAGTGCCAGTAAATCAATGATGGCCACAGTTCCTGTGTAGAAGGGATAGCCACAGTGTGTGAAAAATAATAATGCCTTCAGTGCCCCCCGTTACAATTGCAACCTCAGCTTCCTAAAGACTTTCCTCATAATAGTAACACCCTTAATTGCCCTATTAATGTGACAGCCAGTGTCTACACAGCATCAACGCCCATAGTATCTTCTTGTTACAATCACCTTGATAGTCCCATGGCTTTCAGTATCACTCTTATGCTGATGACACACAAATCTACCTCTCTGGTCCAAGCATCACCACCTTACTATCCAGAATCCCACAATGTCTATCTTCTTTATCATCCTTCTTCTCCTTTCACTTTCTAAAACTTAACATGGATAAAACAGAATTCATCATCTTTCCCCCATCCTGCTCAACCCCCCCCCCCCCCCAACAGATCTATCTATCACAATCAATGGCTGCACACTCTCCCCGGTCAACCAAGTCCGCTGCCTTGGAGTGACATTGGATTCTGCCCTCTCCTTCTGACCGCAAATCCAAGCACTTTCCACCACCTGCAGCCTCCAACTCAAAAACATCTCCCGCATCCGTGCTTTCCTTAACTTTGAATCTGCGAAAATGCTTGTACATGCCCTCATCATCTCCTGCAACATTCTCCTCTGTGGCCTTCCATCTAGCACTCTCACACCCATCCAATCTATCCTCAACTCTGCTGCCCGACTAATCCACCTCTAACCCTGTGACTCCTCTGCCTCTCCCCTCTGCCAATCCCTTCACTGGCTCCCCATTGCCAGAAAATTCACTTCAAAGTACTAACAAATACATACAAGGCCGTCTACAACCTGTCCCCTCCCTACATCTCTGAGCTACTTTCCCGATACATCCCGACACCCACTCTCCGATCCTCACCTCCTTGTCTCCTCTTATCACCTCTTCCCACAATCGCCTCCAAGATTTCTCCCGTGCATCCCCCACACTCTGGAACTCGCTACCCCAGCATATCAGACTCTCACCTACAGTGGAATCCTTCAAAATAAACCTGAAAACCCACCTCTTCAGACAAGCCTACAGCCAGTGACCCTGCTGCTTCTATACCGCCATGGCCAACTTCACCCGCACCTACTGTGTCCTTCTCCCATAAAATGTAGATTGTAAGCCCTCACGGGAAGGGCCCCCTCTCCTTCTGTACCAGTTTGTAACTCCTCTTGATTAGTGTAACTGTCTGTATTATGTATGTATGCCCCTTTCCATATGTACAGCGCTATGGAATTAATGGTGCTTTAATAACAAATAATAATAATAATTTCAAAGGGGTAGTTAAGACTTTTTGGTGTAAAAAAAAGTCTGAACATTTGGTCAATCTTCATTGAGTATGGGTAGGGTATATTGTGAAAAAACTTTAGCAGCGTTTTATGTTTTCCGTTGGCACTTTTAAAAATAAAAAAATAAAGGTGGTGAGTGTAGCTGAAAGGGGTACAGCCACATCGGCCCAACGCATTTACAATAAGTTATGCCATAAAACTGGCTTAACTGATAGGTGAAATCTACTCTGGTCCTAGCTGATGTAGATTTCAGTTTCTTGCACATGGACAGCAGCAGATGTGACAAATTTAATAAAATGTATTTTAATCGTATCTTAATAAAATGGTCAGATCATCCTCCAGTGTGATTTTTTTGTGAAATGCCCATCTTGAGTAAATGAATCTTGTAGTATCCTACATTAGCAATATGATGTGCTCCTTTAGGCAGAGGAAGCAGCTACACCCTTGAGGCTGCCTCTCCTATTCCCTGCCTTTGTGTAACTATCTGGTGGTCTAAGTGTATAGCATATGATTCAGTACATATGTTATTTGTTATTTTCTGTTATTTATGAAATACAATGCTAGGTAAATAATCAATAATGTTATATATGAATGTCCTAAACCAGTGAACAGTGCACTGCAGATTGTATAGGACTGTGGATCACTGCTGTGTGTCTAAGGATCTTGCATTTTTACATTTAGATTTGAATGTAAGATTTATAGTTTTAAGTATTAAACATTCTTAAGTATCCATTAATCAGTTATGACATACATTGTTAAGCTAATCAATAACAGGAAACATTTAATAAGTCAAATAAAATTGATAACTAGACAATCAATATGTTTCCACTGGTTTAAAACAATGGCACAGTATATGTTATGTTTTATTTTTAATTATAGATGTTATCTGTAATGCAAGGCACAAACGAAACAGACCAGTGAGGATGAAGTCAAAGGGGTTTATTAACAAAATAAACAAAGTCCAGGTAAACTTCACTGGGCAACTATCAGACAAACAAAAAACAAAGGAAAGCCAGGAGTAGTCCCGATCAGTGCAGAAGTCTCTGTGCAACTTGCCAGGTAAATGGGTGCGTCATGGACAGTCCCGGGGCCTGGGTCTCACTGGAACGGACGGAGTCCCAGAAAACTTCAGTCAGTAGCTAGCAGTACTGACCTGCACTTGGATAAGGAAGGATAACAGAGGGCACTGACCCACCAGGGAGACCACCTTTTATGTGCCTGCTAACAAATCCCAGGGCACCAAGTGTCCACTCCCCATAGGTCATGACCCTGCCCTGCACCTGTGTACAAGGCTTTGGTCGGTCATTAGTCAATTAGACCAATGCCGGACCCCTAATCTGCTTCGAAATTGCGGCCAGGTGCTATTCCCTTCGCTGGTCGGCGAAGCGCGTACGCATGACCGCATATCCCTTTGCGAACTCGTTTTCGAATGTAAATGCGGATGCACAATAGGCTCTGCTAGAGTGCGTGAGTGTGTCGACATGGACACTGGAATGGAATCCGCAATAGGCACCGGATACAAGCTTGGCCACCGCAACTAGCCCGGCCAAGCTGTCCTGGAAAGCCATGTGGTCTTCCCCTCTGGCGAACATGCGAACGCATCCCCGCGTCAGTTCGCAAAGGGGTCGGAGCTGGTGTATAAATGGAGACATGCGTAACCTGTCCCGCAGCTCTACGAGAACCCTTTTTGGTCACACCGGAGTGCGAGACAGATGAGGATCTTACATTATCTTAATTATATTTTCAACAGCATGCTTAAATAATATAAAAACAGTGGCAATTCTGATGTAAAGGTTTCTATTCAAACGTTTTAGTGAAAATTGATCTATTCAATATACTGTACTGTAAGCATGTTTTGTATAAAATATACATTTTACTTTGTTGAGATTTATGCACCTTATAGTCTTCTTCAAGCTTAGGTGAAAATCCTCCTGTGTACTAACCTATGGAGGGAAGATAGTTTGCTTAGTACTTACACCTATGTTATGCAACCAGTTCAGCCATCTCTGCTGCGCTCACTGGTCATTTGAGGTTATATGAGCGATGTGTTCTCTTGTTTACCTGCTTGCCATTGGCATTGCAGTGGTGAGCAGGATAATCACAGCCCCTCCATCCCCATTCACTTCAATAGGCTGGTTTCTATTGAAGTGAATAGGAGGGAGCCATCTCATGGAAGTGAATGGGACAGAGCAGCTGAAATTACATTGTCACTGCAATATCGAGGGCAAGCAGGTAAACAGTAACGAGAATGCCGTGCTCGTACAAGTAGTGGGGGTGGGTAGGAAAAACAAAACCCATAAAACCACAGTTTTATGGGTTTTGTTTTTCCTACGTTCCCTATGGAGTAAAACTCACATTTTGACTTCTTTATCTGGGTCAGTATGAGTATAGCAATACCACATTTTATAGTTTTTTTGTGTGTTTTAATACTTAAAGAAAAACTTTAGATACAATTATTATTATTATTATTTTGTTTTTTCATTGCCAGATTATTTATACAGCTGTGTGAGGGCTCTTTTTTTGGTGGGGCAATATGTAAATTTTGTTGATATCATTTTTACATTCTTTTAACTTTTTGATCACTTTTAATCATTTTTTGAGGTGAAGAGACAAAAAACAAACAAACAGTGAATTGACCACTTTGATGTTTTTTCTGTTACACTAATTTTTGCATGGTATAAATGTACATATTATATTTTTTTAAACTTTTTTTTTCTATTTTTTAAGTCCCCATCTGTTTGCTTCTACTATAGACTGCAATGATTTAATATTGAAGGCTGTGGGAGAATCACTGTGTTCCTATGGAGTCCTGCCACTGTAACTTTGCTGTGGGAGGCCTAGGAGCCTCCAGAAAGCCTAAGCCTGCCATAGCAACTTAATGACTACCTTTATCTTGGCATGGGGAGCCATTCAGGCCCAATGCTCAGATGCAGTGATTGCAATTAATCACGATATCTGAAGGGTTAAAATTCAGTGATCAGTATTACCAAAAATCAAGAACTCTGCCTCCAGGTGTATAACACATACATTTATGGTGCTGTATTACGATGCTGTATAACACATAAATGTACGGTGGTCAGGAAGGGGTTAAAAGTAGCTGCACTGTATTACAAACTATTGCTGCTTTTATAAAACAAATGGCATGAAAGCTGTCAATGTGCTTTGCTGAAATGAATAGGGGGAGTTGCAATACCACACACAACCTGTGGAAAAAGTCACATCATATATATAGAAGAACAGGATAATGTTTTTTTTTTTTCTGTTCCTTTAGAGCCCCTTTAGGTTTTCACCATATAGTGTTTGTCCTTAAATTGCCCACTTTAGTTTTTGTGTTATTTAGCGTAGTGATTATTCAAGGAAAATAATTTGGGTGTAACTATTGATAATAAACTCAATTATAGCATGCAATAACAGCCTTCTGCATCAAAGCCAACAAGATATTGTCCAGTACTGGGAAAGTATTACCCCTATTAAAATAAAATAAAAAACCCTGCTTGGAACATCTCTCTCTCTTTCTCTCTCTCTTTCTTTCTCTCTCTCTCTCTCTCCATTCGATCATCTATACTTTGTATGTATAAAAGTTGATGGACAGATCTTTTTTCAACCAACTATATAAGTATATATCTTTCTGTATCATTTTCTATGTCTCTTGTCATTCTTATTCCTGTCTTCGGTGCTTGCTCTACCATCTTATAGAATGATATGGCACATGGTATATGCTTTTGAACAGTGTAATGGGGTGAGGCCGATAAGTTGTGCAGAATAACTACAGGTGACCATACCTGTTGGGGAGAAGGAGGCAATGGAACAGGGAGAATGGTTGATTTGAGTAGCAGTAGTAAGACATTTATTGCTGTAAGACTTTAAACACATTTTCTATGTAGAGTAAGCAACTTAATGTAATTTGAAATGCTAGGTCAAATATATATTCATGTTCTAAAATGTTATGTTATACACATCTCTCTTTATTTATTTTGTTTAGAATAATGTTTGGCTGTTTGAATCAAATTTGTCTTACAGGAATTAAGTTGACTTATGGAAATGCTATAACCCTAGAATTAATTGCCAATTAATAAGAGCAATATTTTATACATATTCAACTACAGAAGAAAAAATATTTTCTGTCATCATACTGTATTTATGTATCTCTTCTGTAGTTCTTTCTTGGATTTAGACTTTTGCATACCATTTAGAGTTTGTGTTATAGTACGGTTTTTATTTATTAATCCCGGATTTCAATAAATAACAAGTAAAAACATTTCTTGATTTAATTCCTGCTTACATATGAATTTATAGCCATGCTTTTCTTCTTTTTAATAAATTTCATTTACAGATGGAAAATGGTATGCGTAGGAAAGAGGGCCCCACAGCTTTTTGTTTGTTACTCAAAAGAGCCTAATGGTTGTTGTACCCAGTTTGCACTAAGCATGCCAACAATGTAGTTTCTCATGTAGTGTGAAAAGTGTTGTACAGTTTCCAAGAGAATGCAGCCAACCAGAACTTGGACCTCTCTGCAGGCCCCCTATTTTTTTTTAGCTATTTGCTAAGTTCTGCTTATAAACATTATCTAAGTTAAAATACTGAAAGGCAAAGAAGGTGTTAACATAGCAAAATAATCCATGCTCACTATTTCAAATTCATTCCTCTGGTCCTTTTTCAAATGGCTGCATTGTGATCTTTCCCTATATCACACACGGCTTCTGCTGCCATTTACTGGCCTCAGTAGTCTTATGTTTTATGTTGTGGGGTCCAATGATCAGCATATATTGTGGTCAGCTCGGGGAACTGGTGATGCTTCTAATACTGCGGGCACAGGCACAAAACATGCTAGACCTATGCCAAGCTCAGCTTCCACTGGCTTTGTGTAAGCATCTCCCATATGGCACACAAAATAACAGCCATGTGCAAGATCTGCAGGATTAAAATAAACCATTGGCATTAAAATACAAACACAGGTACCAGAACACACATGAGGTGGCATCATCAGATCCTTTGGGAAAATAAAACAGGCCAGCATTCTTAATCATAACAAGTCTGTCCACCTTCTCCTGCTCTTTTTTTTGGCAGACAGTCCTTTTCCCCAAGCAATAAAGTGTCCTTTTCATCATCATCAGCTTCTTCTCATACTCAGACTCCTCCTCCTCCCATCATGAGACATCCATAATAAAATGTGTGGCCATGAGAAAACTATTATAGACGAGCAATTAGTTTATCTACAAGCTGAAGGCCCACCTAGCCAAGTTGCTGCAGGTGACCTACCATTTAGTTGTGGTAAATGTGGAGTAGTTCTGCAACTTTACCTACATTTAATTCTGCTATATGATATTCATTCTTTTACCCAGCTGTCCATTTGTTTCAAAACAATTGTTTAAAATTTGAATTTTCACTGTGCGGCAAGGTGCAGGACCAGCTGTTACATACAGGGACAGTACATGTATTTCACAGCCCACTGGGTCAATATTTTCCATAGCAGTGGTGGGTCAGTACCCCAGCAACAAGCCCAAGTCCTATTGACCCCTCCACATTTGTGTCAGACTGGTTCCTATACTATGCACTTATCCACCTCTTTCATGGACATCTTCCTCTCCCCAACCACAGCAGGGCAGAGCATTGCTCCAAACCCCCCTACTATCACATGTAAAGTCAACTGTTGTCATGTGTAAAGCCGTGAATGAATTTGTCATGTACCAAAACACTTCAGCAGAAAGCTTGTATTTAGAGATGAGCAGGAGCTCCATACAGTATTAGAATGTATTGGCTCTGATGAGCCAAAATTTTTGCTTTGCGAAGTCTCGCAAGACTTCTGGTAATAACTTCATAAATTAATTTGTACTGTAAAAAAACATTTCCCAAACTCAGGTTCGGTTTCAAGTGGTACCTTGGAACCGAACCCAAGTTCGGGAAATGTTTTTTTTTACGCTATAAAGAAATTTATGAAGTTATTGCGTGAAGTCTCACGAGACTTCACAAAGCAATAACTTTGGCTCATCGGAGCCAATACATTCTAATACTGTACTGTTCCTGGTCTGTACAGTATTAGAACAAAGTTTTATGCGAATCGACTTCGGATGTTTCATCCGAAGTCGATTCGCTCATCTCTACTTGTGTTGTTTCAAGTTCGGGCAGTGGCACCTCATCAGAGATGCCTGTCGCATACTGAAGCCTTTTAAAGAGACCACAAAAATTGTCAGTTGGACAACTGCAGCATGAATGATTTTATACCCCTCATATTTATTTTAGAACAAACAAGCACTCTCATGCAGTAAGGGATGACACTGGAAGAATAGCTAATGCATCTTGTTGTCTGTCCTGTAGCTGTTTGGGACCCACTAGGAGAAACTCACATGAAAGAGGATGAGGAGATAACACTAGAGGATAAAGAGGAGTCAGAGGTGGTGGAGCAGTAGGATGATGCTAACGATGACACAGGCCACGGCACCCAATCATCTCATTTGGGGGACAGAATTTGAAAGAACTGGCTCCACAGGCACGCTGGCTAGAATGGTAAGCTTTATGCTTGCTTATGGACTAACAGGCATATAATTCACATGTCTGATGATTACTAGATAGCCATGATTTTAGACCCTAGCTATCAAAGTAAGGCTACTTACATACTAGCGTTTCAGTTTTCCGGTATTGAGATCCCTCATAGGGACTCAATACCAGAAAAAAAATGCGTCAATTTTGTCCCCATTCATTGTCAATGGAGACAAAACTGAACTGAACAGAAGGGAATGCTTCAAAATGCATTCTGTTCCATTTAGTTGTGTTCCCATACAGGAGAGCAAACCGCAACATGTATTTTGCTTTCCGTCCTGGGATGCGGAGCATGACCCCCAATGCAAGTCTACGGGGACAGATCTGTTTTCTCTGCCACAATAGAAAAAGGATCTGTCCTCCATGGACTTTCAATCGAGTTCATCACTGATCCGTCTTAGCAATGTTAAAGATAATACAACCTAATCCGTTCGTAACGGATGCAGATGGTTGTATTATCAGTAATGGAAGCGTGTTTGCTGAACCCTGCAGGATCCAGCAAAAACACTAGTGTGAAAGTAGCCTAAAATGAGAGAATGTTTTCAAGCCTCTAAAAGGGAGGCAAAATTACTTTATTACCAGGAAACACTGTGTTCATACCTTGCTGTAACTTATGGTGTGCAGGCACCTGCAGCTAGCGTGTCTGAAAAGGAAGACTTTTCTGCCCCCCACAGAGACACCCACCTCCCACCCTCCCGAAGCTGCAGCAGCCAGTGCAGTCTCCTAAATCTGATGGATTTGGTTTTTTTCACAAGCAGCACCAGGCTGAGGCAAATAAGCAAACAGAGACCTACCTCCTCAACACTCAGGTTCTGTCCTACCTGGACTCTTGCCCTGTCTTTGGTGTATATCCTGTTCCCTGACCCCATGGACTTCTGGGCAGGTATACTAGAACAGTGTCCCAAACTGGCTCAGTATGCTCTCTGTCTTTTTTGTTACCCAGCCTCCAGCTTATTCTCCGAGACGATTTTTAACATTGCAGTGGGCATAGTGACACCCAAATGGACCAAGTTGTCCTCCAGCAGTGTTCAAAACACAAATTTTGTCAAAATAAACCAGGTGTGGATCCGGGAGTATTTTCACACTCCTCCGGCTGAAGCCAATTAATAGATTTAGCCTTGCTGACAATGCCCCATCATTCTACTGCTTCTGTCTGCCTACCCATTATGTTGTCTGCCTATCATTTTCCATATCTCTGCTGAAATCATGCCACTGTTGCTGTCTGCATGCCTGCCATTAGGTAAAATATAGCTTCTGCTGCCGCCACCAACATGGCTTATACTCCACACAGTCAATTCCTCACTGCCACCACTATTAACTCTATGCATCCAAGGCTACTACTACTACCAATCTACAGCTTTGTATGCACCATGCTATGCTGCTACTACTATTAAGACCACATGCCGCTATTACTTTACCTTTTCCACACTGTACTCAATTAAAAGGGATAATTTTTTTAGGCTCATTCAGAACAAGCTACTTTTTATTCTGACAATTAACGCTTGTGCATGCTTTCTGTCCATATTAAAGAGTAACTTTTTTGAGGCTTGGTCCCAACAAGCCAGTCCTTTTTCTGACACATAGCACTTGTGCTTATGCAGCGAGCCCCCGTGGGAGGTGGCTTAGAGAATGGGAATGGTAGTTGTCCTGATGTAGCTGTTGTGTCGCAGTGTCCTAACTCAGGCCGCAGCTCCCTGGAGTCTGATGCAGTGAAAGGGTTGATAAAGACGAATGAAGACAGACTTGAAATTTAATAAAGTTATTTTACTAAGTGCAACTTGAACTTGAAGATACAAACTATTTTAGCAGGCTTTATTGCAAATTCTTCCTGACACCAGTGAAGGAGGTATGGTGGCAGGCTGACTTGATGCCGATAACTTCTGCACTTAGCTAACACTGGCCTTATAGTGGCTTGACGATGAGGATGCACTTGGCCCTTTTTCCCTCTCTTTATGTGCAGGGAGTGGGTGCTTTGCCAGCTGCTTCCTCACTCCTATGGCTGGAGAGGGGGGAAACGCATCCCCTCTCCGTCTCACTCTCCTTTCAAATGACTAACACTCTCAGCCCCCAGCCTTGGCTGCAAGTAGGACTAATCCACTTCTACCAAAAGAGGGAGGAATAGAATGGTAAGTTCCATTCTTAAACAGAGCACTGCCAGCTATACTCCATCTGCTGGTAAACCAGGAACATAGCATGTCATACATTAAGATTACATCCAAATTTGTATGGAATAATTAGTATTTAATCAAATATATTAGGGAAAAAAGTGAGTGTGCCAAGTTTGCATGTTATCCTCTAGCCACAGATATAGGGATAACTAACTTATTAGTGGAGATCAGACTGCTGGAATGGATGTAGCAGCCGGGGGCATGCTCAACCTGCCACTCCATCTGATAGGGTTAACAGGATGCTTGCTTTCAAGATCAGTGTGGGCCCCAGCGGTCAGACCCCCACTGATCCTGTGGATAGAAAATAACTCGTAAACTTGGAATTGCTCCTTTTAAAAGTAAATAATTCCACTAATTATATTAAAAAAAAATATATATAAATTACATCCAAATTATGTGAAATACCATAGATCGGCGGAACAATAATAATGCCCCTACTCTGGGGTAATACACTTGTCATATGGGCAGGCATTCTTCCCCCAATGAAGGTATAATTTTTGGACACTTTGTCCCCTAGGTTTTTTTCCCATAACACAATGTGTTTAAACAACATCTGCCCCTATCTGTTAAGGGTCAATTTTTGTAAGCTTTGGAATATAACACATGCGATGGTGCTGTTTCTTTTTGAACACACAGTTTGTTGTTGCCTTCGAACATTTGTTTTATGTATGTTGGTGTGAGACATTTTTGCTATTGCTGTCATTGCATTCAAGAGAGAAAATGCTATAATAATAATAATAATAATAATAATAATTAAAAAGAAATTATGAAAAAGAGATAACCTATTCCTACAAATTCTGAGTTCTATGAGACTTGGTGGTATATATACCAATTTCCAGGGTAATTGGAGTAACTTTGGATTGGGTAGAATCAATATGGATTCGAACCCAACTTTTTTTTTTAATTTGGTGAACCTGAAACTAACCACATCTAAAAATAAATAAATGAAATATAATCCTGCTGTTAAACTAAAAAATGCTGCTTTCACACTGGTCAATAGGCTTAAAATATGTTAAGACATCCTGTCTTTTTAGAGCAGCTACCTGGGCCATAGACACAATTGACAGGAGCCTACACCATTGTCTTATATGGTAGAGTTTTCTAGGCATGACCTTTGCAAAGGTCAGGAGCTGATAAGATGTGATATCACCTATTGTGAATGGTGTATCCTGTGTTCCTGTGTTATCTATACAGAGGTGTTACTTGTCATTGTAATTCTGCCTGTAGTGATAATGATGAGCTACTGAAAAGTTATCTGTATGGAACAGGAAATCATGCCATGATTAGAACTAGTGGCCAGTATGAAAATTGCAAGATTAGGTGACTTTTTCCATATACATGGAAAAATAAACACCAACAATAATAAAAAAAAGGTTTAGACGCAAAAATGGGAATTAAACAATTGATCATTTTCTGATCACACATTCTCTTTAATTCTGAGTCATGAGTCACAGTGGAATGATGACACCATCTGTGACAGTATATGAATAGTAGTAAAAAATACAAATGCTCTCATTTGATGGTTTAAATAGTTCCATTTACTGTTCATGTCAATAAAGTTTAGGTCACTGAGCATCTTGCCCTGCATCAGTGTGGATTACAGCCATCAGTCTCTGCTATCGTTATTCACTTTTTATTTCCCATGGTATTCCTGCACAACACTTTTGGCCACTGGCTGGACAGGGTGCAGTAGCACATTCCCATTCATTTAAATGTGTCTGTCCATGCTGCAGTTTCCTCCATAGTGGGTGGCTGGACACCAGCATAGAAAATCAGCCACTTTATTTTTAGGCTCAGTAGCAGTTCTAAAAATGGGAATACCCTTTTAACATATGTGGTACTGTATATTAGCTCTGAATATATGTTAACCCTTATTATACACAGTGACCTAGGTGCATTGCAATAAACATCTACTTACTTTGGATCTGTTACAATTGCGTCATAAATATATTACACTACAGGTGAACTAAAGTGTGAAAGCAATTTTCTTATACTAAATTTATGTCAAACTTTGCTGATTTCCTTTGATTCAGTTGCGACTAAAACATATACGGAACCCAAACTCATCATTTCTCATGGAAGCTTTCCTTCAAAATTGAGAAATTTAAATGTAATGTAATGTATGAAGTGAACTGTGCTTAGAAAGTTGTGTCCTCAGTCTGCACGTTGTATCTACTTTAAAAACCTAAACTCTTATTGTAAGCAGTTTAATTTTTCTTTTGAAGTGGCACAGATATTATGTACAGAATTTGGGAATAATGCCAAAAAACAACAGGGTAACCATCTGTACCAGGCATTTTTCCAGCTTGAAGAAAGGGCAATTCAACTGAACTACTGTATATTCATTGTACATTGTAAGAGGCATCTGGTTTTCAAAACAGTAAACCCATTAGTGTGATATGACAAAGCTATAAATTAAAAAAACATATTTACTATAAATATCCTTCTGATTTTGGCATAGCATTTTCGATTTCACCATGTACTATGTGTGTGCCATGCATAATAATGCTTCCTTCTATATTACAATTAATTAGTCCTTTCCAACATAATTTTGATTATTATCCTATTTTACATTCTAATTCAAAAATTAACTAGCAAAATAATGCTGGAACTGCTACTTTAACAAGTTCCCCAAATCATAGCATTTAAGTATCCAGCAGAACATCAATACAGAGCATAAATATGTAGCCAGTGTTATCTTGATTCTAGGTGAGCCAGGGTGACCACTTTAACGTGATTTGTTGTATTACTGTTATATGATTCTGTTGCATTTATGTGTTAAACCAGTCATGACAATGTTGGCTACATCTGTATTCTGTTGATCATGCTAAGGGTCCATCGCCTCATAACACCACGTGCATAGAGCATTCCTGGTGGCACATAATGCAAGAATGAATCCAGATTATGAATCCTCTGGCACCTGATATATGGTAACCTTGCATAATGCCTCTATGAAACAGAATGCCACAATCTTGTTTCTCACTAACTTAATATGATATGGTGCCATATAACAGTTGCAAACAATACAGACTGAGAATATAGCCATATGTAGGGACCATAAAAGTATTTTATAAACCACGGTAACGATTTATTTACTTATCAATTGAGTAACCCATCACAAGTTTTTAAGCCTCTAATGTACCACCGTGCTATTATACTGTACTGTAAAGATGCTTCTCTATAATATAACCAAAGGGCTGTATAATTTAAAAACTGACTTTATGTTATTCACAACGTCGTGCGTGATTTTGTTGAATAACTTCGGTAGTTAATTTTAAAGTGGAAAATCTCTTTAAAACTTGAAGCCGAACTCGGCTTCGGTTCTGAGGTACGAGTTTTAAGGGGGTTTAACACAGAATAGCTTGATATTTTTTGGATGGTCCGTTTATATATTTGTACAGGTTAATCAAGGCCCCCTTAGACGCCTTTTTTCATAGCTAAACAAATACAGTTCTTTTAATATTTGCTCATAACTAAAATCTTCCAGGCCCTTTATGAGTTTAGTTGCTCTCCTCTGTACTTTTACTAACTCCAGGGCATTCTTTTTATGTACTGGTGGCCAGAAAGGGAACTGCGTATTCCAGTTGAGGCCACACCAATGCTTTGTATAGTGGCAATATTACATCCCCAGTGTCATCTGGAAAAACGGATCTGGTATAAATCTTTTTGCATTTTATATAGGTCATCCACAGGAAGTTAGGGAGATTAGGAGGGAAAGATTAGGAGGGATAGATTAGGAGTGAGGAGTTAGGAGGAGAGGAGACAGACTTGTCTCTGTTTTCCTGGGACTAGACCAGGGGACCATACTACTGCAACCTTTGTAGTCCAAGACTAGAACTTATTGATCCTTTACTGTAATACCCCTTCCATGGTTTAACAGAATAATTGCTGTATCTTGTGCAACCTTTTCAAAAAATGGAGCAGAGAGTTTGCCTGCCATGAGGGAGACCGCCTTTGGGTTGCTGAATTACTGAATCACTAAATATTTCTGAATTGCAGAAAATAACTTACAGAGAATCCAAACTATTATTGCAAGGCTAAGTAACCAGAGCAAGATCAGGAACCAAGTGCAAGTAAGATCATCACTAGGAACTGTAAAGTTCTGGTTTGTAACGAACTTTAGGATTTTAGGACCCTGGACCCGAACTTTTCAGTAAAAGTTCGGGTTCGGTGTTCAGCGAGTTAATGGCTCTTTTTGAAAGGCTGCAGAGCAGCCAATCAGCAAGTGTTTTACTCTTATGCCCTTAGAAGCCATCGCAGCCATGCCTACTAATGGCATGGCTGTGATTGGCCAGTGCAGCATGTGACCCATTAAAAAACGTGGGCGGCCATTTTATGCAAGCTCAGTGCACCAGCACAGCATATGTGCATTTGTGACATTCAAGTCCAAGCTTGAAATAATGCAATAATAATCTGGGTTTAAAAAAACTAATTTTTTGGGCAGTATACTATATCTGGTACCTTTGCAGAATTTGTCAGTGTGAAAGACAAGCTTGAAATACTTCAATAATTTTCTAGGCTTAAAAAACACACATTTTTGTCAATGCCCTACATCTGGGGCCTATGCTGCATTTGTTAGTGTGACATACAAGCTAGAAATACTGCAATAATATTCTGGGTTTAAAAAAACACCCATTTTGGTCAAAATGCTAAATTTGTGGCCTTGGCTGCATCCGTCAGTGTGAAATACACGTGTTAGATACTGTTGTTATATTCTGTTAATAAAAAATAAAAATAAATCATTTTGGGCCAAATACAAAATTTGCAACCTTGGCTGCATCTGTCAATGTGAAATACACGCGTTACATACTGGTGTTCTATTCGGTTATTAAAAAAACATCCATTTTGGAAAAAATACAAAATTTGCGGAGAATGAGGAGAGCGTTGAATAAGGGACGTGGCCCCGGTCATGGTGCTGCTGGTGTTGGTGGAGCTCCTGTTGAAGGGAGAGGACGTGGTCGATCTGTGCCAGCTACACACACAAGTGAAACACCTTCCTCAGGTGTGAGTAGGCGACAAACCTCCAGTGTTATTTAGTCGGGGGTAATGCAGCTCTACGAAAGGTGAGGCCAGAACAAGTACAGGCGATAGTAGATTGGGTTGCTAACAGTGCCTCCAGTTTCTTCACATTGTCTCCCACCCAGTCTCCTGCTGAAAGATCAGAGTTAGCACCTGCAGCCGATGTCCATCAGTCTTTCACCTCACCCCCTTGAAAATCAGCCAAGCAGTCTGAGCCCCAAGTCATGCAGCAGTCTCTTCTGCTTTTTGATGACTCTGCTAGCAGGGTTTCCTAGGGACTTCCACATAGCCCTGCCCCAGAAGTGGAAGAGATTGAGTGTGCCGATGCCCAACCACTTATCTTTCGAGATGTGTACATGGGAGGACCACTGCAGCACGTCTTGGATGATGACGAAACACAGGTGCCAACTGCTGTGGCTTCTGAAAGTGTGCAGACCGACAATGAGGGCAGGGGTGAAGACTGGGTTGAAGATGATGAGGAGGACGACACGGTCCTTGACCCCACATGGAATCAAGGTCATGCGAGTGACTTGTGTAGTTCGGAGGAAGAGTGCGGTGGTCGCACAGAGCCACAAACACAGCAGAAGAGGGAGCAGGGTGCAAAAGCAGAGCGGCTGTCCCCTAGACAGTACGCCTGCTACTGCCCACCGCAGCAAAGGACCGAGCACACCAAAGCCAGCTACAAGGAGTTCCCTGGCGTGGCAGTTCTCCAGACAATGTGCTGACGACAAGACACGAGTGGTTTGCACGCTGTGCAATCAGAGCCTGAAGCGAGGCATAAACGTTCTCAACCTGAGCACAACCTGCATGACCAGACATCTAACTGCAAAGCACGAGCTACAGTGGAGTAGACACTGCAAAAAACAAAGAAATGTCTCTGGCTCCTCCTGCTTCCTCTTCTGCTGCAGTCTCGGCATCTTCATCCACCTCTGGAGTGACAGTGGCATCTTCTACCCCGCAACCAGGGGATCTGCCCGGAACACCACCACCTGGTTCACCAAGCATCTTCACAATATCCCACGGAAGCATTCAGCTCTCCATCTCCCAAACACCGGAGCAGAAGAGGAAGTACCTTCCTACCCACCCACGATCCCTGTCCCTGAATGCCAGCATTTCAAAATTACTGGCCTTTGAAATGCTGTCATTCCGTCTGGTGGAGACGGAGAGTTTTAAAAGCCTTATGGCGGTGGCTGTCCCAGAGTACGTCGTGCCCAGCTGCCACTACTTTTCCAGGCGAGCCATCCCTTCCCTGCACAAACAAGTGGGGGCCAAAATCAGGTGTGCACTGCGCAATGCCATCTGTGGCAAGGTTCACCTAACTACGGATACGTGGACCAATAAGCACGGTCAGGGACGTTATATCTCCCTAATAGCACTGGGTAAATGCAGTGGCGGCTGGGCCTGAGACTGATCGCAGTTTGGCGCATGTCCTTCCACCACCGAGAATTGCAGGGCACTTCAGTTTGCCTCCTGTTGCTTCCTCCTCCTACTCCGCTTCCTCATCCTCTACAGCTTCACCACCAACTTCAGCATAGCCAGGGTTAAACGACAGCAGGCAGTTTAAAAAAATAATCTGTTTGGGAGGACAACCCCCACACCGCGCAGGAGCTGAGGATGGGCCTTGAACAACAGACCAATTAGTGGTTGGTGCCAGTGAGCCTCAAGCCTGGCCTGGTGGTGTGCAATAATGGGGGAAATCTCGTAGCAGCTCTGGGATTAGCCGATTTGATGCATATCCCTTGCCTGGCGCATGTGCTGAATTTGGTAGTGCACGTCAGGGCTGCTGCAGAAAGTGCGGGCCGGCTGTGCGCGCTTTCGGCTCTCTCACCCTGCTACTGCTCGCCTGTCAGCACTGCAGTGTAACTTGCGACGTGCCCACAAGGTGGAATTCCACCTTGCACATGCTGGCCAGACTGATAGTGGAGTTTCAGCTGCAGCAGACACGGGTGAGTCGCTCTGCAGAACAGCACCACTTCACCACCAATGACTGGGCCTCCATGAGAGAACGGTGTTCCTTGTTGTGCTGTTTCGAGTTTTCAACCAATATGGTCAGTGCCGATAACGCCATTCTCAGCGTTACTATCCCACTACTTTGCCTCCTTGAAAAAACGCTTCTGGAGGTGATGGAAGAGGATGTGGCACAGGAGGAGGAGGAAGTGGGATCATTTCATAGGGTTTCCGGACAGTCAGTCATTCTCCTGGGGTGGATTCCTGCACCCACAAATGCCAGGTACACAATTGTCCAGCCAGGGCACAGCTCTGGAGTATGAGGAGGTGGAGGATGAGGAGGAGGAGGAGATGGAGGAGATGGAGGAGGAGCAGACTGGCACCCAAACCAGCTCATGGCCATCACTGGTGCATGGCTGGGGGGATACAGAGGACACAGACGATACACCTTCCACAGAGGACAGCTTGTCGTTGCCTCTGGGCAGCCTGGCACACATGATCGATTACATGCTGCAGTGTCTCCGCAACGACCGCCGAGTTGCCCACATTCTAACTTGTGCTGATTACTGGGTGGCCACGCTGCTGGATCCCCATTACAAGGACAACGTACCGTCCTTAATTCTGTCACAGGAGCATGATCGTAAGATGCGCGAGTACAAGCGCACGCTGGTAGACGCGCTGCTGGTGGCATTTCCACCTGACAGCAGGTACACAGTGGAAGCACAAGGTGAAGGAGGAGGAAGAGGTCTCCAACGCAGCTAGGGCACCACCAGCACCTCAGAAGGCAGGGTTATCATGGCTGAAATGTGGAAAAGCTTTGTCAGCACGCCACAATAACCAGCTGATATGGAACGTCTTAGCAGGAGGCAGCATTTCAGCAACATGGTGGAGCAGTATGTATGCACACGCCTACACTTACTGAATGACGGGTCTGCCCCCTTCAACTTCTGGATCTCCAAATTGGGCACATGCCCTTTACACCTTGGAGGTGCTGGCCTGCCCTGCAGCCAGTGTATTGTCTGGATTTGTGTTTAGCTTGGCAGGGGGCAAGCCGTCTGTCCACAGTCAATGTGGACAAGCTCACGTTCATTAAAATGAACCAGGCCTGGATCCCACAGGACTTGTCCGTACCTTGTGCAGAATAGACATGTATACCGGCCTTACTCAGCCATTGTTATACTACAGCTCAATTGCTCATTGTTGAATTCTGGATATTTCCCACTCTTTTGGAGTGTACCCTAATTGAAAAAATAAAAAAATTAAAATTAAAACCAGTGTTGTCTACCTCGTCTTCCTCCTCCGCCGCTTCCACCTACACCACTATGTCCACCGCCTCCTCAACCTCCTACTCCATATGGACCTCCACCTCATAAATCAAGAAAATGTTGTTTTAATTTGTACGTATTTTATTTTATTGTATGTCATTTCACTAATTTATCTGTTACATATAAGTGTGAAATTCACAAATTTTTGGGTGTGATATACCCCTGCTCTACCTAGTAAACAAGTAAAAACATTTCAACAATTTGTCTGTAACATTTTCGGGTGAAATTCACCATTTTTATGTTATACACCTGCTCTACCTAGTAGACAGATAAACAAATTTCACTAATTTGTCTGTTACATTCTTGGGTAACATTTGACCATTTTTGCCGTGATTAAACCCTTGCTCTGCATAGGTGACAGGGACATAAATTAAAAAAAAAAAATCTTTGACGCGCGCCACCTCCTTTACTTGTAAGCTTCGTCTTCAATAATTTGTCCCACTTTTCCGCTCGATCAACATTTTATTTTATCCATTGACCTCCCTTGGATGTGGTATCCTCTCAGTAAGGTATACCACCTTACTGAGATTGTTATTGGGCTTTACAGCTTTACCATCTGTATTCATGACAAAGTGCTGCTATACTAATTGCAAGACAAGTAAAGTTCCTGTTTGGTTCAACTACTGCCTCTCTCATCATTCAACTCTATCTCCTAATTGCACCTTACGGTGCTGGTGTCACGAACAAAACAGGCGCCCAGCCACCAAAGCACCCTAAGCGTACCCACTACCATCAAGGGTACCTCGGCTTCCATCTGGCTGGTGTTCCCTGCAACAGAGAGTGCCTCGTAGGATTTAGCGCTGTCTGTCCCTCCACTGCACTCCGGCCCAGGGAGCTACGGCAAAAGTGAGCACAACTACTACACCCATTAGGCACACCATTACACTCACATTTAGCCCCTGCGGTCTGGCACGTTGCAATAGCTGTATTTTTAGCTTTTGCATGCAATATTACTATTTTAATAGTTATGCATTATAATGCAAGTGAATAGTACTTTTTGCACCATGACAAGGTATCCTTGATCAGCATGACAGAACCAATCATTTGTGTATGAGCAACTGTTGTTCTAAAATACATGACCTATCTAGAACCAGGGTGATGACTCTTTTATACAGTTTGTGCGTCCAGCCTGGTTTCTAGACATAAACTGGCCTATAGTGATATAGAGCCATGATTCACGGTAGGACTGCATTGCTGACTAAGATAAACCTACATTAGTTAAAAAAAACTAGGCCTATGACTGACAGGAAGCAATCGATACAAGCTATTTGTTGAGAAGTTATAAAAATCAACAACTGTAATAACTGTGCAGTTATCTACAGTATGTTAAATCCACTATATGCTAGAAGTGAAATGGTCTGACAAGGAACCCTATGATATGTGCATTTTTAAAGCAACATGAGGCAGCCGACAGCATTCCAAGTTATACAGTCAGTGCATCAGTCAGAAAATCTGCCAAAATATGTGTCAAGGGAAACAGTTTTGTAAATCTTGAGTGTATGCCAAAGACAGAGAATCGGCATTAGAAAGTAGGAATAGAAATCATAAACTGAAAATTATTGACAAAAACACATTGGCACTGAAAAGATACACAACAATATGCTTAAACTGCAGCCTCCAAAGGATTACTAGTGTTAGATGCAAAAGGCATGCACATCAATATTGTATAATTGCTCTTCATGATTAACAAACAAAATTACAAATTTTATTCTGGGGTCAGGTTTAGAGATAAGCGAATCGAAGCTGATGAAGTGGAATTCGGTCGGAATTTCAGGAATTATTTGGTTCGCACCAAATATGAATTTCCTCACACTTCATGGTAACGAATCAAATTTTTTCCTAAAAAGGCTGCTGCACATGTTAGGACATGGAGCAAGGACCTCTGGGAACGAGGGATCAACCACGATGCCATGCATGCAGCCAATCAGCAGCCAGCCCTGTGATGTCACAACCCTATAAATAGCCTCAGCCATCTTGGATTCAGCCAGTGTACTTAATACAGGGAGAGACGTTAGCAGATGCTAGGGACATTGCTAGGAAAAATGTATATTTTGCTCAATAAAAGTTCAGGGAAAGAGCACTAGAAGTGTAGGGAAAGGATAGAGAGGAATTATTTCACAGTATTGAAGCAGAACAGGGTTCAATAGGGGTGTTCACAGCCTGTGTAATAGGAGCAATCCTATTACACCTTGCTGCACTGACTGTGGATCCAAATTGCCATTATACTGCTGCTCATTTCAGGTTTGCAATACCTCTGTAATTCCAGAATACTGTTCTTGTTATTGGGTTCTTATGATCCCTTGTGCGGTGCAGTTATATATATGTTCTAAAGCTTTTTTGTTGTGTATTAGCGGAGAAAAAAATGGGGCTTATTAGCCGTTGTGTGAAGTGAGAAAATTACAGCCCTTTTTGGCGTGTTTTAGTGGTAAAATAAATATTTGCCGTTAACGGCCACAGTTATATGTTCTAAAGTATTTTTGTTGGCATGTATTAGTGGGGAAAAAGAAAAAGGGCTTATTAACCGTTGTGTGGTGAAGTGAGAAAATTACAGCCCTTTTTGGCGTGTATTAGTGACAAAAAAAGTGTTATTTGCCGTTGAAGGCAATTATATGTTCTAAAGCCTTTTTTTGTCATGTATTAGTGGGGGGAGGGGCTTATTAGTCATTGTGTGGTGAAGTGAGAAAATGAAAGCCCTTTTTGGTGTGTATTAGTAGCAAAATAATATATATTATTTGCCGTTCAGCGGTGAAGTTCCATTGTACTACAGCCATTTACGAGGTTTATTAATAGGATAGATACTTACATCCTATTAGCCGTTCTGCATTGAATTTTTATATTTATTTTCTGGGATGTATTAATAAGAAAAATAATATGTCTTATTAGCCGGTCTGTAGTGAACCGACATTGTTATGCAGCCATTGTTGGAGTGTATTCATGGTAAAAATAAGTACATGTTATTAGAAGTTCTGCGGTGAATTTGTTTGTAAAACAGCCTTTTTGGGAAAATTGATGGGTGATTGTAGAGTATGTTCCATAGGGACTAACAGTTCGTCGATTATCCATTCAGTGGTGAAATTTGTTTCTGATACAGCCTTTTTTGGGAAAATTGGTCAGTGAATATAGAATTTCTTCTGTAGGGACTAAGTAAATGTGTCGATTAGCCATTCAGTGGTGAAATTTGTTTGTGTTACAGCCTTTTTTGGGAAAATTGGTCAATAGCTGTAACTACGGACACGGACAATATATGTCCTTTATGAACCACTGGGTAAATGTGGTTCATGCACCCTCCATATCTTGGAACGACTATATGAACAGAGAAAGGCCATAAACCCCATTTCTTTTCTACTGGGCAACCAAGCTGGATTTGTGGCCGCAACTGGCCGAGTTTGCCCTAGAAAAGCTGTCCTTCCTGGCCAGTAGTGTGGCATCAGAGTGGGTGTTTTGTTCGGCAGGGGTCATAGTTACTAATGTTGATTGCGAATATTCTAATCACAAATTTTTATCGCGAATAATGACACTTCGAGAATTTGCGAATATCTAGAACAGGGGTGGCCAACCCGTGGTGCTTAAGCCACATGCGGCTTTTTACTTCATTAAGTGCAGCTCTAGCTGTGGAGCCGGGAAACAGTCAGGCGGTTCACTCTCCACTACATGCTCAGATCTCTTTTCCTGATCGGGCAATGTTGCTATTTTGCAGCTCCAGCTCACTCTACACTAGACAGTACGCCTGCTACTGCCCACCGCAGCAAGGGACCGAGCACACCAAAGCCAGCTCCAAGGAGTTCCCTGGTGTGGCAGTTCTCCAGACAATGTGCTGACAACAAGACATGAGTGGTTTGCACGCTGTGCAATCAGAGCTTGAAGCGAGGCATAAACGTTCTCAACCTGAGCACAACTTGCATGACCAGGCCTCTAAGTGCAAAGCACGAGCTGCAGTGGAGTAGACACTGCAAAAAACAAAGAAAGCTCTCTGGCTCCTCCTGCTTCATCTTCTGCTGCAGTCTCGGCCTCTTCATCCACCTCTGGAGTGACAGTGGCATCTGCCACCCCGCAAACAGAGGATCTGCCAGCAACACCACCACCTGGGCCACCAAGCATCTCCACAATGTCCCACAGAAGCATTCAGATCTCCATCTCCCAAACACTGGAGTGGAAGAGGAAGTACCCCCCTACCCACCCGCGATCCCTGTCCCTGAATGCCAGCATTTCAAAATTACTGGCCTTTGAAATGCTGTCATTACGTCTGGTGGAGACAGAGAGTTTTAAAAGCCTTATGGTGGTGGCTGTCCCAGAGTACGTCGTGCCCAGCTGCAACTACTTTTCCAGGCGAGCCATCCATTCCCTGCATAACCAAGTGGGGAACAAAATCAGGTGTGCACTGCGCAATGCCATATGTGGCAAGGTTCACCTAACTACGGATACGCGGACCAATAAGCACGGTCAGGGCCGTTATATCTCCCTAACAGCACACTGGGTAAATGCAGTGGCGGCTGGGCCTGAGGCGGATAGCAGTTTGTCCTTCCACCACTGAGGATTGCAGGGCACTTCAGTTTGCCTCCTGTTGCTTCCTCCTCCTACTCCACTTCCTCATCCTCTACCGCCTACTCATCCGGTCAGCGTAACACCTTCACCACCAACTTCTGCACCGCCAGGGTTAAATGACAGCAGGCAGTTTTAAAACGTATCTGTTTGGGAGGACAAACCCCACACCACGCAGGAGCTGTGGATGGGCCTTAAACAACAGACCGATGAGTGGTTGGTGCCAGTGAGCCTCAAGCCCGGCCTGGTGGAGTGCACTAATGGGCGAAATCTCATAGCAGCTCTGGGACTAGCTGGTTTGATGCATATCCCTTACCTGGCACATGTGCTGAATTTGGTGGGGCACGTCAGAGCTGCTGCAGAAAGTGCGGGCCGTCTGTGCGTGCTTTCGACGTTCTCACCCTGCTGCTGCTCGTCTGTCAGCGCTGCAGTGTAACTTCGGCCTTCCCGCTCACCACCTCATATGTGACGTGCCCAGAAAGGTGGAACTCCACCTTGCACATGCGGGCCAGACTGTGCGAGCAGCAGCAGGCAATAGTGGAGTTTCAGCTGCAGCAGGCACGGGTGAGTTGCTCTGCAGAACAGCACCACTTCACCACCAATGACTGGGCCTCCCTGCGAGAACTGTGTTCCTTGTTGTGCTGTTTTGAGTTCTCAACCAATATGGTCAGTGCCGATAACGCCATTCTCAGCGTTGCTATCCCACTTCTATGCCTCCTTGAAAAAACGCTTCTGGCGATGATGGAAGAGGATGTGGCACAGGAGCAGGAAGAGGGATCATTTCATAGGTTTTCCAGCCAGTCATTTACAAGTAGTAATGTCCTGAACTATTTGCCGGTGAATAGTTCCCGGCGAACATAGCTTGTTCGCGTTCGCCGCGGCTGGCGAACATATGCGATGTTCGGTCCGCCCCCTATACATCATCATTGAGTAAACTTTGACCCTGTACCTCACAGTCAGCAGACACATTCCAGCCAATCAGCAGCAGACCCTCCCACCTCCTGGACAGCATCCATTTTAGATTCATTCGGAAGCTGCATTCACAGTGAGAGGAGGGACAGTGCTGCTGCTGCTGATTCAATAGGGAAAGCGTTAGCTAGGGCATTGTTCTGTGTCCACAGACTCATCTGCTGTAAGGACAGCGTCCTGACAGCACCCCAAAAAGTCCTTTTCACGGCTGGTACATCAGTGTGCTTTTTTTTATTTATATATATATATATATATATATATATTGCAGTTGCCTGGCTGCCCGTGTGTGAGAGGCTACAGGCTCAGTCACAGACAGCACGTGCACACCATTCATACAGGGTGTGACAGAAAATACCTCGCAGATAAAAAAAAATTATATTTAATATTTTTCTGTGACATAATCACATTTACAAGCCCGTGTGTGTCAGGCCCACACAGACTGTATTGTGGCCACTGGCTAGTGGCTAGGCCTACACTCATACCGTTACAAGGTGTCATTCACTCAAATACCTTGCAGATAAAGAAAAATCTATTTAACATTTTTCTGTGATATAATCACATTTGCAAGCCCGTGTGTGTCAGGCCCACACAGACTGTACTGTGGCCAATGGCTAGGCCTCCACTCATACCGTTACAGGGTGTCATTCACTCAAATATCTTGCAAAAAAAATTCAATTTAAATCTTTCTGTGATATAATCACATTTGCAAATTGCAAGTCCCTGTGTGTCAGGCCCACACAGACTGTACTGTGCCCACTGCCCACAACTTATATAGGGTGGCACAGTACCTTGCACGCATAGTACCACTTATCTTAAAAAAATGTCCGGCAGTGTCAGGCCACCCCGCAGGGGCCGTCGTGGTCGTGGTGCTGTGATTTCCACTGGCCCTGGAATAATGCCCAGTGTTCAGAGGCCACGTACCCTGAACCCAAAAAATTCAGAGAAAATAGTTGACTGGCTTACACAGGACACCCAATCTTCAACAGCTTCCGCTAAGAACCTTGACGCACCATCCTCCTCCAGCTCAGCTTTGGTCACCTGCTCTCAAGTTACCACTCTATTGCCCGCCGCCACCACCACCACTACCACAACAGCCACCACAGCCGCTTCACTTGATCCCTCAGAGGAGTTATTTACACATCAGTTGGATGAAATTAGTGATGCGCAACCATTATTGCCAGGGGATGTAGATAACAGGGATATGTCTCAGTCAGCCAGCATTACACACATGGACGTACAGTGTGATGATGATGATGATGTTGTACCCGCTGCTGCTTCCTTTGCTGAGGTGTCAGATACAAGTGAAGTGGTTGATGATGACGATGTGTCCATGGATGCCACGTGGGTGCCTGCTCAAAGAGAAGAATAAGAGGGGGAAAGTTCAAAAGGTGAGACAGAGAGAAGGAGGAGACGAGTTGGAAGCAGGGGGAGGTTGTCGCAAGGAGCTAGTGGCACAGTCAGACAGCATGTATCGGCACCCGGGGTCAGCCAGAAAGCACGCCAATTAATGCATGCTGTTGCCACCACCAGAATGCCGTAATTGAAAAGCTCAGCAGTGTGGCATTTTTTTTGTGTGTCTGCCTCTGACAACAGCGATGCCATTTGCAACCTGTGCCAAAAGAAACTGAGTCGTGGGAAGTCCAACACCCACCTAGGTACAACTGCTTTGCAAAGGCACATGATCGCACATCACAAACACCTATGGGATCAACACATGATGACGAGTAGAAGCAGCACACAAGCTCAAAGCCACCATCCTCCTCCTGGTCCAGCATCTTCAGCCACGTCAACCACTGCTGTCCTCTTGCCCCCTCTCAACCACCCGCCACTCCGCCTCTTACCTTCAGCAGTTCCATCTCATCTGCCCACAGTCAGGTGTCTGTAAAGGAAATGTTTGAGCGTAAGAAGCCAATGTCACAGAGTTACCCCCTTGCCCGGCGTCTGACAGCTGGCTTGACAGAACTCTTAGCCCGACAGCTTTTACCGTACCAGCTGGTGGAGTCTGAGGCCTTCAAAAAATGTGTCGCTATTGGGACACCACAGTGGAAGGTACTCAGACAATTTTTTTTTTCAAATAAGGCAATCCCAAACCTATACTTAGTGATTGAAAAGGAAGTCATGGCATCTCTGGCATACAGTGTTGGGGCAAGGGTCCATCTGACCACTGATACCTGGTCTGCAAAGCACGGTCAGGGCAGGTATATCACCTACACTGTGCATTGGGTCAGGGGGGATTCAGTTGATGTGCAGCGCATTCCATGCTCTGCAGCGGAGTTGGTGCCACCGCCACGACTTGCAGGCAGGCCTACTGCCACCTCCTCTACTCCAATCTCTTCCATAACCTCCTCGGCTGAGTCCTCTTCTACTGCAGCGTCTGGCTGCACATCAACTGAATCCCCCCAGCTCCCCAGGGGCTATTCCACATCCCGGATATGACAGTGTCACGATGTCTTGGGTTGACTTGCCTGAAAGCAAAGAGCCACATCGGACCAGCACTCCTGTCTGCCCTGAACGCACAGGTGGATCAGTGGCTGACCCCGCACCAACTGGAGATCGGGAAAGTGGTGTGTGACAATGGAAGCAATTTGTTGGCGGCATTGAATTTGGGCAAGTTGTCACATGTGCCGTGCATGGCACATGTGTTGAATCTCATTGTACAACGCTTTTTGTCTAAGTACCCAGGCTTACAGGACGTCCTCAAGCAGGCCAGGAAGGTGTGTGGCCATTTCAGGCTTTCCTACACGGCCATGGCGCACTTTTCAGACATTCAGTGCCGAAACAACATGCCAGTGAGGCGCTTGATTTGCGACAGCCCGACATGTTGGAATTCAACACTCCTAATGTTCGACCGCCTGCTCCAACAAGAAAAAGCCGTCAACGAGTATTTGTATGACCGGGGTGCTAGGACAGCCTCTGCGGAGCTGAGAATTTTTGCCACGTTACTGGACGCTCATGCGCAATGCCTGTATGCTCATGCGTCCTTTTGAGGAGGTGACAAACCTAGTCAGTCGCACCGAAGGCACCATCAGCGACCTCATCCCAATTTTTTTCTTCCTGGAGCGTGCCCTGCGAAGAGTGCTGGATCAGGCTGTAGATGAGCGTGAAGAGGAAGAGTTGTGGTCACCATCACCACCAGAAACAGCCTTGTCATCATCGCTTGCTGGACCTGCAGCAACGCTGGAAGAGGAGTATGAGGAAGAGGAGTCAGAGGAGGAATGTGGCTTTGAGGAGTAGGAAGACCAACCACAGCAGGAATCCCAGGGTGCTCGTTGTTGTCACCTATCTGGGACCCGTGGTGTTGTACGTGGCTGGGGGGAAGAACAGACCGTCAATGACATCAGTGAGGACGAGGAACGGGAAATGAGTAGCTCGGCATCCAACCTTGTGCAAATGGGGTCTTTCATGCTGTCATGTCTGTTGAGGGATACTCGTATAAAAAGGCTGAAGGAGAACGACCTGTACTGGGTGGCCACGCTACTAGACCCCCGGTATAAGCAGAAAGTGGCAGAAATGTTACCAAATTACCAAAAGTCAGAAAGTATGCAGCAGTTCAAAACCCAACTAAAAAATATGCTTTACACAGCTTATAAGGGGGATGTCACAGCACAACGGGAATCTAACAGGGGAAAAGGTGAAAGTAATCCTCCTCCTACCACAACCATGGCGGCAAGGACAGGACGCTTTACAGATGTGTTGTTGATGGAGGACATGCAGAGCTTTTTCAGTCCTACACATCGCCACAGCCCTTCGGGATCCAGCCTTAGAGAACGACTCGACCGACAGGTAGCAGACTACCTCGCCTTAACTGCAGATATCGACACTCTGAGGAGCGATAAACCCCTTGACTACTGGGTGTGCAGGCTTGACCTGTGGCCTGAACTATCCCAGTTTGCGATAGAACTTCTGGCCTGCCCCGCTTCAAGTGTCCTGTCAGAAAGGACCTTCAGTGCAGCAGGAGGAATTGTCACTGACAAAAGAAGTTGCCTCGGTCAAAAAAGTGTTGATTACCTCACCTTCATTAAGATGAATGAGGGATGGATCCCGAAGGAACTGACAGTGGGGGATACGTTAGACTAACAAAAGGCCTGATGACATGCCTTGGCCTCAAAATGGTCCCCACGCTGCATACCGGATGACTTTCGTGAATTCTCCGCCACCAACTAGGGTTCAAGCCGCAATGTTTTAGTCACCTTTCTGCCTGGAAAACATTAAATTTTCCAGCGGTTGCTACAGTGGCGGCTGCAACAATACCTAATTTTTCAGGCATGTGTACATACCAAATTTTTCTGGCCTCTAGTGCTGCACTGTGGGTGCAAAAACCCCCCAAAAAAAGGCACATACATGTGTCAATTCCCCTTCGTGATCGGTACCTTGTTGTGGTGAAGGGGCTTGCATATCACAATGAAGCGATCATCACCTCTATGAGTGTGTTGACAATGTTGCCACACCCCAGATAAGGCCGTTGCTTCATTATGATCAGACTAAAAGTGATCGGCTGTATAATTTTTAATAGAATTTTTTTTTTTTTTTAAGTTGTATGGGTTTTTAATACATAAAATAAAAAAAATCATAATAAAGTCTCTTAATAGTTTATTAGAAATAATGCAGACAATTTAAAAAAATCCCCATCAATTCCAATACAAGCAAGAACAGAGCTCAGAACAAAATTATTTCAGGATGTCGTTTATTCGACAATGATTAATCAATTCGACACACGTCCCCGGATAGGGGACGTAACAGGGATTAAACTGATAGGAATAATACTAGTTAAGACACCACTCATATAGGGTGTCACAGCACATTGCTCCATGCACGCGCAGTGCCCCAACTTGGGAGTAAGAGGACCGACCAAGCTGCTTTTTCCATCTTCCGCTTCCTAAAATCAATTCAGTTTGGTGTATCAGAGTTTGGTCTGTCACTGTGAAGGTATCCGGCCTAAATTTTTTTTCACAAAAGACAATCCCTGATATGGGGCGTAACAGGGATTAAACTGATGAGAATAGTACTACAGAAAATACCACTCATATCGGGTGTGACAGTAAATTGCACGGCGCAGACGCAGTGACCGTGGCGTGGATTCAAACAAAGGGGAGGGAGCCAGCGTTTTTTTAACCATCTCCCCGTTCGAAAAATCTATTTAATAAATGGACCCCAGATTAGGGACGTCACGTAACAGGGATTAAACTGATGAGAATAGTACTACAGAAAATACCACTTATATCGGGTGTGACAGTAAATTGCACGGCGCAGACGCAGTGACATTGGCGTGGATTCAAACAAAGGGGAGGGAGGCAGCATTTTTTTAACCATCTCCCCGTTCGAAAAATCAATTTAATAAATGGACCCCAGATTGGGGACATCACGTAACAGGGACTAAACTGATGAGAATAGTACTACAGAAAATACCACTTATATCGGGTGTGACAGTAAATTGCACAGCACAGACGCAGTGACTGTGGCGTGGATTCAAACAAAGGGGAGGGAGCCAGCGTTTTTTTAACCATCTCCCCGTTCTAAAAATCTATTTAATAAATGGACTCCAGATTGGGGACGTCACGTAAAAGGGATTAAACCAATGAGAATAGTACTACAGAAAATACCACTCATATCGGGTGTGACAATAAATTGCACGGCGCAGACGCAGTGACCGTGGCGTGGATTCAAACAAAGGGGAGGGAGCCAGCGTTTTTTTAACCATCTCCCCGTTCGAAATATCCATTCGATTCACCTTTCAGGGACCCTTGGTGCAACCTTGTGCAAATGGGAAGTTTGCGGTTGGGCAAATGGACTGTTTGTGGTTGTTTGCGGTGCATTAAAAGTGTGCTTGGCGTGCATGCTGTACCTGCGCTCCCTGGACTTTGTGTGGCTGTCGTGGCCCATAACAGGTAGGAACTAGTGTTAGGGACCACTCATGAAGGTGACCTTGATGTTGTGAGTGGCTTATTATGCTTTGGCCAAAATGTACACCAATGCCTTATTCAACATCCAGCATAAAGGCAGGGCAGAGTGCTGGTTTGCAGAGTGCGATTGCATTTGTGTTTTTGCGTTTGTATCTGTATTTCGCCATAGCAATGTGCACCTGCATAGGGTTGTGTGGGCTGAACCCCCCATAATTCTTTCTTTGTAGTATATATTGGAGGCGTGGCGATCTCCAAGCAGCCATGCACACCTGACCAGTTAATCTGCCCTGGAGGCTGGTTTTAAAGTCAGTATAAAACTGAGTCTGCTTATATAGCACCTACCAGTAGCCATTTGGCTCCAGGAGAAGTATATAGTGGTCTCAGCATGCATGTTGGTACTTGCATCCCTGGATCCGATGAAAACTGTAACGGCACCGGACGGGGTTAAAAGCAGAGTGTGCTTGGCGTGCATGCTGTACCTGCGCTCCCTGGACTTTGTGTGGCTGTCGTGGCCCATAACAGGTATGAACTAGTGTTAGGGACCATTCATGAAGGCGACCTTGACGTGGTGAGTGGCTTATTATGCTTTGGCCAAAATGTACACCAATGCCTTATTCAACATCCAGCATAAAGGCAGGGCAGAGTGCTGGTTTGCAGAGTGCGATTGCATTTGTGTTTTTGCATTTGTATCAGTATTTCGCCATAGCAATGTGCACCTGCATAGGGTTGTGCGGGCTGAACCCCCCATAATTCTTTCTTTGTAGTATATATTGGAGGCGTGGCGATCTCCACGCAGCCATGCACACCTGACCAGTTAATCTGCCCTGGAGGCTGGTTTTAAAGTCAGTATAAAACTGAGTCTGCTTATATAGCACCTACCAGTAGCCATTTGGCTCCAGGAGAAGTATATAGTGGTCTCAGCATGCATGTTGGTACTTGCATCCCTGGATCCGATGAAAACTGTAACGGCATCGGACGGGGTTAAAAGCAGAGTGTGCTTGGCGTGCATGCTGTACCTGCGCTCCCTGGACTTTGTGTGGCTGTCGTGGCCCATAACAGGTAGGAACTAGTGTTAGGGACCACTCATGAAGACAACCTTGACGTGGTGAGTGGCTTATTACGCTTTGGGCAAAATGTACACCAATGCCTTATTCAACATCCAGCATAAAGGCAGGGCAGAGTGCTGGTTTGCAGAGTGCGATTGCATTTGTGTTTTTGCGTTTGTATCTGTATTTCACCATAGCAATGTGCACCTGCATAGGGTTGTGCGGGCTGAACCCCTCATAATTCTTTCTCGATACAACATCATACCTGATCGTATACATACACTGGATGTTTTAAACCACGTTGTTCAAAAAAATTTGGATTGTTAGGTGATTTATGCCCTTTATGGATTAAAATCCAACTCTGCGACAACTATGCAATTTTCCATGGGAGTTTTGCCATGGATCCTCCTCCGGCATGCCACAGTCCAGGTGTTAGTCCCCTTGAAACAACTTTTCCATCACTACTGTGGCTAGAGTCCCTGTGGGTTTTAAAATTCGCCTGCCTATTGAAGTCAATGGCGGTTCGCCCGGTTCGCCCGTTCGCGAACATTTGCAGAAATGTTTGCGACATCTTTAGTCTTCACCCCTGCCTTCCTTGTCAGTCTGCACACTTTCGAAAGCCCCAGCAGTTGGCACCTGTGTTTCGTCATTATCCGAGACGTGCTGCGATGGTCCTCCCATGTACTCATCTTGAAAGATAAGTGGTTGGGCATCGGTGCACTCATTCTCTTCCACTTCTGGGGCAGGGCTAGGTGGATGGCCCTGGGAAACCCTGCTAACAGAGTCATCAAAAATTAGAAGAGACTTCTGCATGACTTAGGGCTCAGACTGCTTGGCTGATTTGCAAGGTGAAAGACTGATGAACATCGGCTGCAGGTGCCAACTGTGGTCTTTCAGCAGGAGACTGGGTGGTAGACAATGTGAAGGAACTGGATCCACTGTCAGCAACCCAATCTACTATCACCTGTACTTGTTTAGGCCTCACCATTCGTAGAGCCGCATTATGCCCGACCAAATACCGCTGCAGGTTCTGTCGCCTACTCGCACCTGAGGAAGGGTTTTCTCGCTAGCGTGTAGCTAGCACAGATCGACCACATCCTCTCTCTGCAACAGGAGCTCCACCAGCATCACTACGGCCTTGGCCCCTTCCCTTATTTGACACTCTCCTCATATTTCTCGAATTTAGGATCTTGCACTAAATGGGTGTTAAATGAATAGTAGAATAGAACAACAGTATGTACAGAGTGTATCTCACATGCCCTGAACCAGACTAGGCCTCAATTAAATTTGTTTGCCCAAAATGGCTGTATTTCAAATACCTGAATAGAAGCCCTGTATTTAAAGGGTATATCTCACACGGCCTGAACCAGACTAGGCCTCAATTAAATTTGTTTGCCCAAAATGGCTGTATTTCAAATACCTGAATCAAACCCCTGTATTTAAACGGTGTATCTCACACGCCTTGAACCAGACTAGGCCCTTTAATTTAAGATTTGTGCACCAAATGGCGGTATTTCAAATATCTGAATAGAACCACACTATGTAAAAGGCTGTAACTCACAATGACATAAGCAGCATGCAACGGGTGTTAGTTTAATAACTGAATATGACAGCAGTATATAACCCTGGAATTTCAAACGTGCTGATGCTGCAAGGCCTGAAAAATTGTGTATTTTGCCCCAAATAGGGTGTTTTATTAATAGAAGAATATAAGCAGCGTGTATCTCACATGGCCTGACCCACACTAGGCCTCAATTAAATTTGTTTGCCCAAAATGGCTGTATTTCAAATATCTGAATAGAAGCCCTGTATTTAAAGGGTGTATCTCACACGCCCTGAACCAGACTAGGCCTCAACCCCTTAAGGACACATGACGTACTGGTACGGCATGTTTCCCGAGTCCTTAAGGACACATGACCTACCAGTACGTCATGTGTTGTTCCAATCACTGCCGCCCCGCGGGCGGTGATCGGAACAAGGTGCCTTCTCAAATCATTGAGCAGGTACCTCGGCTAAATGCGCGGGGGGGTCCCGTGACCCCGCTATGTTGGCGATCGCAGCAAACTGCATGTCAATTCAGACCTGCGGTTTGCTGCGCTTTCTGCAGGGGATCAGAAACTTTAACATGCCCAAAATATAGATTCCCCCCCCCCCCCTGCACCCCTGAGTGATTTTATGGCGGTGGGTAGTGCAGGAGGGGGGCCAGCCTCCTTTTGAATAATCATTGGTGGCCAGTGGGTATACCAGAGTGTCAGCACATGGCTGACATTCTGGTATAAACGGCTGACATCTGTGCTGCGATGTCAGCCGTTTAACCCTTTCCATACCGCGGTCCGTACGGACCGATGTATGGAAGAGCAGAGGTTAACAGTCGGGAACTCCCTCCCTCTCCCATCGGGGAGCTGCTGCGCCTTTGCAGCCCCCAGACAGGATGGGGTCACAGAGGGAGGGAGCCCCCATCTTTACCTTTCCCCGTCTGTGCAGTTGTGGCTACAACTGAGCAGACGGGGAAGGTTCCCATGACAACAGGATGCCTTCTCAGGCATCCTGCTGTCCATGGTGCTGAACAGATCTGTGCTAAAGGAATAGATCTGTTCAGACAAAGTGTAAGTAAAATACAGTACAATACACTATATAGTGTACTGTACTGTATTATACAGACATCAGACAAACTGGATCTTCAAGAACCAAGTGGGTCTGGGTAAAAAAAAATTCAAAAAGTTAAAAAAGTGAAGTAAAAAAACAAAAAACATTTATTACTAAATAAAAATAAAATAAAAAATACACTACACATATTAGGTATCACTGCGTCTGTAACGACCTGATCTATAAAACGGTCATGTTACTTTCCCCACACGGTAAACACCATAAAAATAGAAAAATAAAAACTATGAGAAAATTGAAATTTTGCCCACCTTACTTTCCAAAAAAGTAATAAAAGTGATCAAAAAAGTTGCATGTATGCGAAAATATTACCAATCAAACCGTCATCTCATCCCGCAAAAATCATACCCTACCCAAGATAATCGCCCAAAAACTGAAAAAACTATGGCTCTTAGACTATGGAAACACTAAAAAATGAAATCATTGTGTAAAACTTACATAAAAAAAAAAAAGTATACACATTATGTATCGCCGCGTCCATATCGACCGGCTCAATAAATATATCACATGACCTAACCTCTCAGATGACCACCGTAAAAAAATAAAAATAAAAACGGTGTACGTCACAAAAAGTGTAATAGCAAGCGATAAAAAAGTCATATGCACGCCAAAATAGAGCCAATCAAACCGTCATCTCATCCCACAAAAAATGAGACCCTACTTAAGATAATCACTCAAAAACTGAAAAAACTATGGCTCTTAGACTATAGAGACACTGAAACATTTTTTTTGTTTCAAAAATGAAATCATTGTGTAAAACTTACATAAATAAGAAAATTGTATACATATTAGGTATCGCTGCGTCTGTGACAACCTGCTCTATAAAAACACCACATGATCTAACCTGTCAGATGTATGTTGTGAAAAAAAACGGTGCCAAAAAAGCTATTTCTTGTTATCTTGCCGCACAAAAAGTGTAATATAGAGCAACCAAAAATAATATGTACCCTAAACTAGTACCAACAAAACTTCCACCCTATCCCGTAGTTTCTAAAATGGGGTCACTTTTTTAGGGTTTCTACTCTAGGGGTGCATCAGGGGGGCTTCAAATGGGACATGGTGTCAAAAAAACAGTCCCGCAAAATCTGGCTTCCAAAAACCATATGGCGCACCTTTCCCTATACGCCTTACTGTGTGCCCGTACAGTAGTTTATGGCCATATGGGGTGGTCTTTCTGCAAACTACAGAATCGGGGCAATAAATATAGCATTTTGTTTGACTGCTAATCCTTGCTTTGTTACTGGAAAAAATTGATTAAAATGGGAAATTTGCCAAATATTTTATCACCATTTGCCATTAACTCTTGTGGAACACCTAAAGGGTTAACGACGTTTGTAAAATCAGTTTTGACTACCTTGAGGGGTGTAGTTTCTAGAATGGGGTCATTTTTGGGTGGTTTCTATTATGTGACTATTATTACTGGTCTCTAAAAAGTGGGTTTTTGAAAATTTCAGAAAAATTTCAAGATTTGCTTCTAAACTTCTAAGCCTTGTAACATCCCCCAAAAATAAAATATCATTCCCAAATTGATCCAAACATGAAGTAGACATATGGGGAATGTAAAGTAATAACTATTTTTGTAGGTATTACTATGTATTATAGAAGTAGAGAAATTGAAACTTGGAAATTTGAATTTTTTTCTAAATTTATGGTAAATTTTGTATTTCTTTATAAATAAAAATGATTATTTTTTTTACTTAATTTTATATATATATAAAGGATGTATCTCACAATGACATATGCAGCAAAGACTGCCAAATAATTTATTTTTGTCCAAACGGGTGTTTGTTTAATAACTGAATATGGCAGCAGTATATAACCCTGGAATTTCAAACGTCAAGATGCTGCAAGGCCTGAAAAATTTGCACAAAAAAAGGTGTTTTATTAATAAAAGAATCAGATCCCAGTATTTAAAGGGTGTATCTCACACGCCCTGAACCAGACTACGCCTTCTTTTAAATTTGTTTGCCTAAAATGGCTGTATTTTAAATACCTGAATAGAATCCCTGTATTTAAAGTATATATTCCACACGTCCTGATCCACACTAGGACACTATCAAAGAATTGTGCCCAAAATAGCTTTGTTTCAAATAACTGAATAGAAAAACTTCTAGTATGTAAAGGCGGTATCTCACAATGACATCTGCAGCAAAGGCTGGCAACTCATTTTTTTTTGCCCAAACGGGTGTTTGTTTTATAACTGAATTTGACAGCAGTATATAACCCTAGAACTTCACATGTGCTGATGCTGCAGGGCCAGAAAAATAGTGGAATCTGGCAAAAAAGTGTGTTTTTAAAAAACCCAGAAAATAATGGCTGCATTTCTAGCTTTAATTGCACACTGACTAATCCAGATGTTGTATATTGCCCAAAAAAAAGTGTCTTTTTGGTAACAGAATATGAAAGCTGTATATATTAAACTTGAATTTAACACTTGCAGATCTGGAAAATAGTGTTTTTTGGCAAAAAAAAAGGTGTGTTTTTAAAAGCCCATAAAATGATGGCTGTATTTCTAGCTTAAATTGCACACTGACTAAGCCTGCAAATGCACCAGATGTTGTAAATTGCCCCAAAAATGGTGATCTTTTTAAAAACAGATTATTTGTGCTGTTTTTAAAGCTTGGTTTCTATGCCCCAAAAGCTCAGATGCAGTGCTGGTGCACTGAGCTTGCATTAAATGGCCGCCGCCGCCCACCTAACTGACTTATAAAAGTTTTTTTTCTCCGTCACTGGGCTCATTAGTAGGCATGGCTGTGATGGCTTCTAAGGGCACCGAGCTAAACGCCTGTTGATTGGCTGCTCTGTAGCCTTTCAAAAAGTATAGAGAAATTGCCGGACACCGAACCCGAACTTTTACTGAAATGTTCGGGTTCGGGTCCAGATTCCAAAAATCCTAAAGTTCGGGTTCGCTCAACCCTAATCCTGACTATTAAAAACATACCTATGGATCAGACCATAAGAATAAATGGTACACTAAGAAACACTTATAATATATATAATTAGAATTAGAGCTGCACAGCAATATATAGGTGTAGACGGAGTGCCAGCGGCTGTGAAGGCAATCCCCCTTCAATAAAGTAGCAGGAAAAATTCCACGGCACATCCAAGGCATAAAATAATATTAGGCTTTATTCACCAGACCGCGACGTTTCGATCCACTTCCTGGGATCTTTCTCAAGCAGTGACAAAACAACTAGTGCAATGTGTATATTTATACAGCTGAATATAATCAATCAATCAAGTGTTAATTAAAAAAAATTAAGAAAATGTCATAATAAAATTCTCAAAATACAAAAAACAAGTACATGTTGTGTATACAGAATAACCATACCATACATACCATATGATTTCATGATACATATTGAATAAAAATGAACAAAGTGCCTTAAATCAATATAGGGTCATCATATCAATGACTACACACATCTGAGGATGACTTAGCGATAAATCAATTGTGCAGGTGTACCTTAAAAATAAATCCAACTGCGGAAGGTCCTAGAACGAGCGTGGAAAGGACTCAGCATGGAGCTCGGTGTGCCGGTTATTCAAGTGCGCATGTTGCAGGACCTTTTGAAAGTATCGGCTCACATGATCAGCGGTCCGCTCACATGATTGCTGTAGCCCTCACTCTCAGGGGACCTCCTGAGAGTGAGGGCGTTCGGACCTGCGATCTTGTGTGGACAACACGGGATTCGCCAGTCTGACTCCCCGTAGGACTAGGGGTAGTGCTCACTGGATGGATAAAATTTGCTTTACAATTTGTCTGCAATATGAGCAGATACTATACTTAATATAAATAGCTCAGTTATCTGTACAGTGATCTTCTCAATCGCTATAGAGTTATACATTGGGTGCATTATATACACCTACAATGTGTTATGTTCGTCTACCATGCTCTGAGTTGCCACCTCTGCTGGATGCTGTCGGTTCCCTGAGATTGCCGCCGATGATGTTATGTACCCATTACTGTTGATCTACCTTTACCTGTTGAAGTGAACTCCCCCTTGCAGATATATACCATGTTTCCATGGTGAGGCTTGCGCTCCATATGTCTTTTGGAATGCTTGCCGCTGTGATCTATTGGTGCGACGCCCGATACTGACGTCTGCGCTCCACCTTGGAACGCATGACGTCTCTCTTTTGAGACGTTGGTATGATAAACATAGCTACAGCAATCATGTGAGCGGACTGCTGATCATGTGACCCGATACTTTCAAAAGGTCCTGCGACATGCGCACTTGAATAACCGGCACGCCGAGCTCCATGCTGATACCTTTTTCCACGCTCGCTCTAGGATCTTCCGCAGTTGGATTTGTTTTTAATGTACACCTGCACAATTGATTTATCGCTAAGTCATTCTCAGATGTTTGTAGTTCTGTATACACAACATGTACTTGTTTTTTGTATTTTGAGAATTTTATTATGACATTTTCTTATATTTTTTTTAATTAACACTTGATTGATTGATTATATTCAGCTGTATAAATATACATATTGCACTAGTTGTTTTGTCACTGCTTGAGAAAGATCCCAGGAGGTGGATCGAAACGTCACGGTCTGGTGAATAAAGCCTAATATTATTTTACGCCTTGGATGTGCCGTGGAATTTTTCCTGCTACTTTATTGAAGGGGGATCACCTTCACAGCCACTGGCACTCCGTCTACACCTATATATTGCTGTGCAGCTCTAATTCTAATTATCTACACGTTTGGATCAGTGGAGCGAGGCACGCTATATTATACAACATGACTACAGGTATCCATTTTCCCACTGGGGACTTAACTACACCAGGCGTATTTTCCTACTCCCAGGAGCAGGCCAGCAACATTCTTAATGCCTACAAAGGTGATGCTGATTTGTCTACAACAAATATTTTTGATATAAAAAGGGACTTTGAACGGATCTCCAAGAAAATGGTGAGTCTTGAATTACATCTCACCACACTCAGTGAATATTTTAAATTGAACAGAGTGCCCAGAGGATTGAGAACCCACTCACAACCCACTACGTATATGCATAATAGTGAGTTTAGAGCCAAGTATGAGTCAATTGCCAACAAGTTCTCTCTGGATTTGATTCTTTTAAATATAGAATTTCTCCAGAGAGATCTTAGAGAGACAACAGAAAAAAGAGATATACTACAAACCACTTTGGTGTCGCTATTGTCTATTGAGGACTTCCATGACCACATGTCTAAGCTTAAACCATTTTTGGATAAATTAAAGTTGGAAATACAAGATACAAAGCGAAGCAAATGGCAACGTGATGCTGCTGATTATAAATCTGGATCCGTATACAATTGGTCTTCTAATCTCAACCACGGAATCCGACAGCGGGTAAAAGGATTTTCACTAAAGACTCGGTCTCCTCACAATATAACAATGCCACACCAGAATCTTTTTTTAGAACATACACCCAACCAAGCACAAAGAAACCAACACGACGTGGAGGCAGAAAACATCATCAGCACCGCCAACACAAAGACCAGGAGCAAAAAAACCACCTGTGAAAAAACAGAATTGATTGAATCCAATATTGTGGTAAATATCTCTTCACATGTATTATCTGATGTACAACTTAAAGTTTTGGACAAGGGATTGAGCTTTTGTCCCAATAGCAACACTGATTGGTTGCAACTTGAAGCGGATTTTCATCAATTTTTCCGCAGACTCAAGCTCAAAACCTGGTTCACTTCTCATCCATCACAGAGCAAAATTTGTACCAGGAATACTGAATTGAGATTATGTGACTATGATTTATTCAATAAGAGTGATTTTGTACCACCTGTATATTGATTTATTTATTGATGCAGTAATGAAAGATGTGAAGCTTTTGAAAACTAATGATAGAAAGAAATTTAAACATCTGAATATGACTCAATGTGAATGGCGTGCTATTGATGAGCTTGTCCATGACCACAGTCTCACCATTTAGCCCGCAGACAAGGGTGGTGCGATTGTGGTCATGGACACCCATCAATACATAGCGGAAGCACGTAGACAACTTGCTGACCTAGAGGTTTATCAGAAACTGAACACTGATCCTAGATGGGATATAGGGAGAAAAATCCAGAGAGTTTTACAGGAGGCCACACATGCTGGCCTCATTGATGACAAGCTCAGAGATTTTCTCTCTGTCACACACCCTATGACACCTTTTTTATATCTATTACCTAAGATTCATAAAAATCCCATTACTCCCCCAGGAAGACCTATTGTCTCGGGAAGAGGATCCCTACTATGTAACATAGCTATCTTTTTGGATAAGGTATTGAGACAATATGCGATTTCTGCTCAATCCTATATCCAAGATACGTCAGATTTCCTCAATAAATTAACCAACATTTCATTACCTCCTGGCACGATCCTGGCATCTTTTGATATAACCAGTCTCTATACCTCAATTAGACATGACTTTGGTTTGGAGGTAGTGACTAGGGCCCTGTCAAAGTCTGACTTTACAGCGGGGTGCCAGGATTTTATTCTACAATTGTTACATTTGGTCTTGACGTGCAATTATTTTTTATTTGGTGACCATTTTTACCTCCAGAGGAAGGGGACCGCCATGGGGTCTAATGTGGCGCCGACCTATGCCAACATGGCGGTCGCCTTCCTCGAGGAGACATACATCTATGTATCGCCCCACTTCCACCATGTGTTGAGGTGGTGGCGATACATAGATGATATTTTTTTGATCTGGAGTGGATCTGAGGAGCAACTCTTTGAATGTTTGCATTTTCTTAATACTATAGATGCAGATATTAAGTTCACTTTAGAACATTCGAGCGAACAAATAGATTTTCTTGACACTCTAGTTACGGTGACAGACCAGACACTTTCCACCACGTTGTATCGGAAACCAACAGATCAAAACACACTATTGAGTTTCAATAGTGCACACCCTAGAGCAATGATTAAATCATTGCCATTAAGCCAATTTTTACGTACTAAGCGCATTGTCAGTAATGAGGAGGAACTAAGAGGTACTCTGGAGTACATGTCACAAACATTCAAAGATATAGGCTTCCCTCCATCATTATTAGATGAACATCTAGAGACCATACAACATAGATCACACACTGAGTTGTTGAATAAGAACAATAGGATGAAAAAATTAATAAATATGAGTAGGATCCCATTAGTTACGGTTTACAATGAGGACAGTATACACGCCCGACGGATCATCTTACGACATTGGTCTATTTTGAAGAGTGGACATGGGGAGATTGAAGAGTTCAAGCTTCCTCCCCTCATGTCCTATAGACGAGCACGTAATCTTAAACACAAATTGGTTCATACAGGCATTGGTCCACAACGTACATCTGGTCAAATGTTTTTACGCAGTCCAAAATTGGGCAGTTTCCCCTGCTTGAACTGTGTAAACTGCCGATATATGCAAAAGGGTAGCTGTTTTTCATATCCCATTACACAAAAAAAAATCCTATAAAACACTTCTTGACATGTGACTCTGTATATGTGGTTTATGTATTATGGTGTCCTTGTCAATTGTTATACGGGGGCGAGAGATCACTTGATTTTAAATCTAGAATCAACCAACATAGATATACGATCAGAAAAAAACATATGGATCTTCCCGTCCCTAAACACTTTACTGATCTTGGGCACCCAGAAAGTGATTTGAAATGTATGTTAATTGACCATATTCCCTCCCCTAGGCGAGGTGGAAATAGACAGCTATTGTTGAAAAAATGTGAGATTCAATGGATTTCTAAATTGAACACTTTAAAGCCCCAGGGACTTAATGTAGACTATAGACCTTGGATATTATCCTGAGTAAGGCAATTTGATGCAGCTGGCCTTTTGCTCTTGGGCACATGCACTAGTGCCCCCTGTTTAAATACAGTGGATGTTTATATGTATTCTCATGTATTGTTCTGTATTTCTTTACAGTTAACCAATTGTGGAATGGTCTGTCTTGTGAAGGGTGAGGGTGGGAATGGCACTGATGGATTTAAAGAGGCGTGAAGATTTTAAATTAAAAAAGCTACATCTACATAAATAGGCAGATATCTTGTTTTATATTGCTGACCATGCTTTGATTATATGTATGTATTCATCTTACACAGTTTTACTGGATTGATTAATGACCATCATATAAGCCTTTATTAATGATGGTTATTTGCTGGGGTGTTGGGACCTTTTGCTGGTTTGGTGGGTCGCGCTTTTGGGTATATGACATTATTATTGTCTTTTGACATAAGGTCGACCTACAGTGCCTGGCGGTATCCTGTCTCATGTGTGCTTAACTCAGAGTTGACGGACGGATGATGTTAATAATTTCACTGTACTGTTTAGGGTTAGCACCCCTGTAATCCAGAGGATGATGCCCTCTCTAATCAGGTTGCCCCCCAGGGATGGAGGTCCCCTGAGAGTGAGGGCGTTCGGACCTGCGATCTTGTGTGGACAACACGGGATTCGCCGGTCTGACTCCCCGTAGGACTAGGGGTAGTGCTCACTGGATGGATAAAATTAGCTTTACAATTTGTCTGCAATATGAGCAGATACTATACTTAATATAAATAGTTCAGTTATCTGTACAGTGATCTTCTCAATCGCTATAGAGTTATACATTGGGTGCATTATATACACCTACAATGTGTTATGTTCGTCTACCATGCTCTGAGTTGCCACCTCTGCTGGACGCTGCCGGTTCCCTGAGATGACCGCCGATGATGTTATGTACCCATTACTGTTGATCTACCTTTACCTGTTTGAGTTTCTATACCATGTTTCTATTGTGAGGCTTGCGCTCCACTTGTCTTTTGGAACGCTTGCCGCTGTGATCTATTGGAGCGACGCCCGATACCGACGACTGCGCTCCACCTTGGAACGCATGACGTCTCTCCTTTGAGACGTTGGTATGATAAACATAGCTACAGCAATCACGTGAGCGGACCGCTGATCATGTACTTTCAAAAAGTCCTGCGACATGCGCACTTGAATAACCGGCACGCCGAGCTCCATGCTGATTCCTTTCCACGCTCGCTCTAGGACCTTCCGCAGTTGGATTTGTTTTTAAGGTACACCTGCACAATTGATTTATCGCTAAGTCATCCTCAGATGTGTGTAGTTATTGATATGATGACCCTATATTGATTTAAGGCACTTTGTTCATTTTTATTCAATATGTATCATGAAATCATATGGTATGTATGGTATGGTTATTCTGTATACACAACATGTACTTGTTTTTTGTATTTTGAGAATTTTATTATGACATTTTCTTAATTTTTTTTCAATTAACACTTGATTGATTGATTATATTCAGCTGTATAAATATACACATAGCACTAGTTGTTTTGTCACTGCTTGAGAAAGATCCCAGGAGGTGGATCGAAACGTCGCGGTCTGGTGAATAAAGCCTAATATTATTTTACGCCTTGGATGTGCCGTGGAATTTTTCCTGATATATATATATATATATATATATGCAAATGGCAAATAAAATGACAATATAAGATGACAATATAAAATGACAATTTCCTAAAATGGTCACAGTCCCTCCTTTATAATGAGCTGCGGAGCTTTCGCAGCTCACAATTTCATATAGTGACTGCAATACTTTATAACTTTGATTGTAATTTCCTGTGTAATGTCATCCAGACTTTCAATGAAGATGCAAAACTATGTGACTTTGGTTGGTGTCCAGTATGTCTATGCGCTTGTATTCAGTGCGTCGGATAGCTGTCAATGATAGCTTAGTATGACAAATACAATTTCACTCACTCACATATGCGCCACCTCAGCCATCTTATGTATGTCGCTGTTGTATTGGATAACTTTCCTCTCATACAAAATATAATGCGGATCCTTGTAGCTCTATTTACAGAATGGTACTTGTTCGGATACGAGCTACACACCGGCGGCCCCATAGATGCTCTTTCGCTGGTGGCGGCACTTCGCGCCTGCGCAATGTGAGTTTCCGGACGCTGAGTTGTTTCTCCGTGCACGCGTCCTTCGATTTCACAATCGCCAAGTTGTATCTTTTTTGTGTAATTGTAACACTCGGGATTTCTATGATCCGATCATATGACACAGGATCTTTAAAAGGATGCAGTCCCTCTTATCACCAGATGCGTTTCGAAACCGCAAGGGTTTCTTCCTCAGTGGCAAAAGGATTATATTAAAAAGGGGGACACACATTGTAAATGACTATTCCAGTTGGAAATGTATTACTTTATCAGGAGAAATAGTTTATCTGGAGACTATTTTGTTAACTAAGGTACATTATGTTATAGTGGTGCTCCGTGTCCGCTGCCGTCCAACTATCTGAGGTGAAGGGGGAGGGGGGGCATGGGCATTTCATCTCTCACCTAGTCTCTGCCTGGCAGCAAGACTTCTGTGTCCCACGCTGCAGGACACATTACTAAGCTTGGGTGTGGACTCATCTGGAATATGCAGTTCAGTTTTGGGCATCCGTTCAGTGTAGTAGTAATGTATTAGAGCTAGAGAAAGTACAAAGAAAGATGACTAAACGGAAAAGTACATGGAGGGTCTTAGTTATGAGGAAAGATTAAGATAATTACATGTTTTTAGTCTTGAGAAAAGGTATCTAAGAGGAAACATGAATAACCTACGTATATAAATATATAAAAGGTCCATACAAAAATAAGGTGAAACACTGTTCTATGTAAAATCACCAGAAAAGACAAGGAGCACTTCCTCCATATGGAGAAGAAAATGTTAAGTCTCCAGATATGTCAAAGTTTCTTTATTATAAGAACTATAAATCTGTGTAATAGTCTACCTCAGGACCTGGTCATAGCAAGAACTGTTGACAGTTTAAAAAAAAACAGTCTAGATGAATTCTTAGTGCAAAATAACTTTAAGGCCTCTTTCACACTACAGTATGTTGAATTCAGTGTTTTGCGTTCCGTTTTTCACGGATCCGTTGTTCCGTTTTTTGCTTCCGTTGTGGTTCCGTTTCCGTTCCGTTGTTCCGTTCCGTTTTTCCGTATGGCAAATACAGTATACAGTAATTTCATATAAAAAATTGGGCTGGGCATAACATTTTCAATAGATGGTTCCGCAAAAAACGGAACGGAAACGGAAGACATACGGATGCATTTCCGTATGTGTTCCGTTTTTTTTGCGGACCCATTGACTTGAATGGAGCCACGGACTGTGATTTGCAGCCAAATATAGGACATGTTCTATCTTTTCAACGGAACGGAAAAACGGAAATACGGAAACGGAATGCATACGGAACACATTCCGTTTTTTTGCGGAACCATTGAAATGAATGGTTCCGTATACGGACCGTATACGGAACGCAAAAAACGGACCGTATACGGAACGCAAAAAACTGTAGTGTGAAAGAGGCCTTATGCTTATGAAAATGTGTAGAATTCTTGATTCTCATTTCCCTTCCCTTAATTCAGATCTCCACCCAGCCCTTGGTTGAACATGATGGATGGATGTCTTTTCTTCATCCATACTATGTAACTGTTTTGTAGATAATATCACTGACTGTACTGCCAAACCCCCCATGTATTGTGATCTAGTGGCATCATATTAATACTGGAGGAACATTTTCTCATTTTCTTAAAGTGCTCTCCAGAAAATGTTGTATTTCCTAGAAATGTTTTGCTGACCATTTGTTACATTTTACTGTCAGTCACACAGATTAATTTTATTTGAAAACTGCTGATACAGTTTGTTATTTATCCAACATATTTCCTTGTTTTGCTTTATGAAGTTGAAGGTTACTTTGAGGATTTTTGGCTATGAACAAGTATAGTCTCACTTTCTAATGTGCCAAAAGCCATGTACATCATAAAGTAAGTGCAATATTGATTTTTCTATTGTTTATTCTTCTACACATAAATGGACCTAAATGGAAAACAATGGATTTGAACTAACATTTTTATTCTCCGAAATAATGTAACTTTTCAATATGCTCTGAGTATTTATTTTAAATCTGAATTTTACATAGAATTTTAATTTGATAGTCTGACAAAACCAATTGCATACCTACCCTAGAGAAGAGGGGTAAGAGGGAGGAGGAGGTGTCAACATCTCTCTGCCTCATTCTATGTGCTGAGAGGGAGGAACAACATGGGGCATGATGAGTCAATGATGTGTCTCAGATTGCCAGACACTCCCTGTAGGCACTAAACTATAGTCATGGGTCACCACTCTACTGTAGCTAATTATCCCCTGTAGGTACTGACTTACAGTTTACATCATGTTTAAAATCCTGACTGGAGAATAGCTTTAAGACAACGACTGATAAAAGTGATAATGAAGTATACAGTGGAGGAATCAGAAGGTTGTATGTACTAAACATGACTGTAACATGTGATTTTGAGTCTGTGATGTGATTCATTTCTCTTCACAAAAATATCACTGTGTGTCTCCTATATGATATATTTAACTGACATTTTTTATGGTAACAACCAACGATTTATACAGGGAAATCATGACGATTAACAAGGTTGCCCAAACTTTCACATCCCACTGTACATGTAACATTATTTTTTTTTTATCCTATGGCTAAGAGCACAACTTTCACTTTCCGAGATGCACTAATTTTATGTAACTACCTTATTTTTCACCCTATAAGATGCACCTCTCCATAAGACGCACGTAGGTTTTAGAGGGTGAAAATAGAAAAATAAATATTTTGAACAAAAGATGTGTTAAAATTTTTAAGAAAATAACAGACCAATATTTTATTATTAATAAGGGGGTCACTTTATTAGGAGGGGGTCACTTTATTGGCAGTGGGGTCATTAGGGTTACCTTAGAGAATCTTTCTGTCAGGGCACAGCTCTGCACTTAGCCAGGAGCATGTAGTCAGGAGCAGGCAGTTTGACGACTGAGCAGGAATATGTGACAGGGAAGTCTGCTCCGCTCCTTGTCTGTCTGCTTCTGCAATCCTCAACTTTCCTCCCCCTCCATCCTCCATAACACGGGCCGGACAGTCTTTACCACCCAGCACTTGCCGTGGCCAGCCGGTCCCTTCCACAGACAGCCCGCAGAGGCGACCAGCCCCTGCATCTCAGCGGCACCTGGTACCTGCCACTGAATACTCACAGCGCGTCTGGCTCCTTCGGCAATCACCAAGCACCAGCAGCGCAGCCGGCCCTTTGATCATCGTAGCGCAGAAGGTACACTACTGTAATGCTGGACATGTTTTTTCCCTATATTAACCCCATATGACACACTAATTCCCCCCCCCCCCTATTTTTTTTTTGGGGGGGGGGGGGGTGCGTCTTATAGGGCGAAAAATACGGTAAGATCCAGTCAGTTTATGGACTTCAAAAAATAAGACACTCTTGAAAATATTATAGCCCGCAAATAGTTTGAACATTTTCAGTAATAATCAAGTCAGTATTATAAATTAATATTAAGAAGAAGACAATTAAGAAAGGAACAAAGACTATTTTGTCATTCTGCCTTGTGACATACAGATCACATCAATGACAGACCAGAAATTTTACTGAGATTGACAAAACTGACAGATTATGAATAGGTTCTGGAAAAGGAATCATACAAAAAAAAAAAAATCTCAGTACTGTATGAACCCTTTATTCATTGCTTAGAATGTATATAACAGTAACTTTTCATCAATGTTGCCTTTTCATGAGATTGAAAGTTTTCTATTATGTGAACCTGTGTATCTGCACATGGGCCCTGTAAGAATACAGTGGTGAGAAATAAATATTTTGACGGCCCTGTGCACTGGGGAAATCTCACGCCTGCTCCATCCCGTATTCAGTGCAGGCGCAGTGAGTGAAGGGCGCTCGCCGGCTTCCTCACTGCGCCTGCACTGAATACTAAACAGTGTGAGATTTCCCCAGCGCACAGGGCCGGCATTTGGAAGTGAAGGCTGCCTGGCCCTGTCAATCTAGTGTAGCAGGTCGTGGCCAGAGGTGGGAGAACGGAGCCTCTAGGAGCAGGAGCAACGCCCCCCTGTCTTGTTCTCAACAAGGATTCCAAAAATTATTCTTCAACTGGAGCAGACTGTTAGCTCAGTGGTCAGTGACCCCCAGGCCACTCACCATGCTGCCTGGTCCCATCCTATGCAGGTTGCGGCCTGCACGCTCCCTTCCAGCCTGCTAATATCTTTGCCCAAAAACTGTGCTTTGACGGACACTAAATAACTTGACCAGCCACAGCAATAACCACAGATTTAGATGAATATAAATTTGAGGCCTATTATTTAGGCGCTGGGTGACAGGTATACGTTTACAGACAGAATTAGACTTGGAATTGCACAGTAGCGTGTGTGTGAAGTTATTGAGAATGACCCTATCTGCACCTTGAATCTAATATACCCTTTTAATGAATAGATTTAAAGTAGCCCTGATACAGCATAAACCACTAATTTAGGAAATTGCTAAGTTGGGAATTGTATTTCAACCCTGAACAAAAATATATCCTTTGCCAGACAGCAGACAGTATTACAATTGGCTGGCCACAGCTGAAACACCAGATTTAGGGTACTGCTATTTTGGCAATTGTATCTCACCCCTCAATAAAATAGCAAGCACAGTCAAGCCCCTGATGTAGGATATAGCCAAAAAATACCCACACTATTGATGGTTAAATGCACTTGGTGACAGCTTGCCCCTGATGTAGGATATAGCCAAAAAATAACCACACTATTGATGGTTAAATGCACTTGGTGACAGCTTGCCCCTGATGTAGGATATAGCCAAAAAATAACCACACTATTGATGGTTAAATGTACTTGGTGGCAGCTTGTGCTGGCGCACCACAAGACACAAAATGGCCGCTGATCACCCCAGAAAAAAGTGACTGAAAAACGCTCTGGACAGCCTAAAAACAGTGAGCAATTGAATAGCAGCAGTTCAATGATCCACAGCTGTAGATTGATCACTGAATTAAGTCTTTTGGAGGAGTTAATCACTTCCTAATCTCGCCCTAACGTCGCAGCTGCAACCTCTCCCTACACTGATCAGAGCAGAGTGATGTGCGGCGCTACGTGACTCCAGCTTAAATAGAGGCTGGGTCACATGCTGCACTGGCCAATCACAGCCATGCCAATAGTAGGCATGGCTGTGATGGCCTCTTGGGGCAAGTAGTATGACGCTTGTTGATTCGCTGCTTTGCAGCCTTTCAAAAAGCGCCAAGAAAGCGACGAACAGCGAAACCGAACCCGGACTTTTACAAAAATGTTCGGGTTCGGGTCCGTGTCACGGACACCCCAAAATTCGGTACGAACCCGAACTATACAGTTCGGGTTCGCTCATCCCTAGTGATGGTTTCATTGATACAATTTCAGGGTACATACAACTTTCTGATCTCTTGGTATTACACTTTTTGTGAGGTGACCAAAACATGGCACAGTTTTTATTCTTATTTTTTTACAGCATTCACCTGACGTGGTAGATCATGTGATATTTTTATAGACCAGGTTGTTATGGACGTAGACTATGTCTATGTCTATTTTTTTATTCTTGTTAAGTTTTACACAGTAAAAACATTTTTGACAAGGAAAAAAAAATGTTTTTGTGTTGCCATTTTCTGAAAGCTATTTTTTTTTTATTCTTCTGGCAATTGTTTTATGTGGTGGTTCATTTTTTGTGGAATGAGGTGACAGTTTCATTGGTACCATTTTCAGATACATAAGACTTTTTGATTGCTTGGAATTGCACTTTTTGTGATGCAAGGTGATCCAAAAAACGTCCGTTTTGACACAGTTTTTATTCTTACTTTTTTTTTACAGTATTCACCTGATGGGCTGGGTCGTGATATTTTTATAGAACAGAGTGTTACAGTGGTGGAGATCTCTAATATGCATTTTTTTTTTTGGTTTTACACAATTTTATACTTGTTACTAACACCTGACCTCAGTATGAAGCACACACATAGAACTCAGAATGAACACCAGATCCTTTCTCTGATAAACCCCTGACTATTCTATACTGACCCTACTGGCTTGTGTCTGTAATTGCTTTTTGCCAGACACATCGAAGACACATGCTCTCAGATTGCAAGCTACACTCAAAGGAGCCAAAAATTGAACCCAAAATTTCAGATTCTTTTGGCAACAGAATTTGTGTGAAATTTGGAATTAATCTCATTTGTTCACAATCGATACCCTCATATCTAATACTTATCTTCCCTCACCACTCTGATGATCTAAGGCTACCCCTAGCTGTTCAGAGCCCAGGAGCTAGAGACCCAGGCAGGGGCCCCTGATGTTTTGTCCCAGGCCCTGAATGTACTGCCTACCAGATAGATACAACTGTATTGCCATCCTCAGGACGGCAATACAATTGAATCTAATGCACTGCAAGGGCTGAACGACCTGTGATGACATCACAGTACATTTAATCAATGCTGAAGACAGTGGTTAAGGACCTGCGATGATCAATGGCAGATTATATTTGGAGCGCTTGGGTCGGCAGCCCCGGGCTCGGCATCGCTGGGGAGCCCAACACCACCCCAAACGCCAACAAACTACGGCATGGAAGCACATAATTCCCTGCCCCACCACCTATCACCACCATAGGCTTCAAGCCTAGTAGGCCTGAAGCCTATGTGGTGGTAAAAGCCCGGCACAGCATGCGTTGTGACGTCGACATCATTGTGCGTGATGATGTCATCGCGTGCCTATATAGGGGCACGCTCAGGGATTTGACGTACTTGCGCCTGCCTCATCATACTGGACACAGGTAAGTATTAGGTTTTTCTTATTTTTGGGTGTGCCAACTTTGGGGGGCAGAGGAGGACATATTACTACAGGGACAGTGGGGGCAAATGTTTCCATGGGGCAAATTACTTAATGGGGGGAAGTGTGGGAGGTTATTACTTGATGGGGCAGTGTAGGGGGGTGAATTACTTTGTGGGGCAAACTACTACATGGAGAACAGTGTGGGGATAATTACTACATGGGAGGCAGTGTGGAAGAAATTACTATATGGGGTAGTGTGGGGGTGTTGCTATTAGGGGGACATTATTTTTGGGAACAGTATACAGGCATTATTACCTGGAGCACAATATAGGGTGTCATTACTGGGGGCACTCTAGGGGACATTATAACTGCTGTAGACACTTTAGGGACCTTTGGGGTAATTTATCAAACTAGTGTAAAGTAGAACTGGGTTGATTCTACCTTTCATTTTTGACAGCTCCTTTAGAAAATGAAAGGTGGAGTCTGATTGGTTGCTATGGGCACCTAAGCCAGTTCTACTTTACACCAGTTTAATAAATGACCCCAATTATGAGAAATCTAACGTGTCTGTGTAACAAACTCTGTAGAGACGAGATGCAGCTGAAAGAATTTGTCATGGCGTTCTAGGTCAAATGGAGGAGAAGAGGAAAGAAGATCTACGTGACAGTAGATGTCACTGGATGTAACAGATATGTGGTGCTGTATTCCCCTATACGTAGAGCTGGCTCACTACTGTGACCTGCGTCTCATCTTCTCCAAGTTTTTTTTAAAATCATATGTATTTTAAATTTGGCAACAAAAATTTTAATTTGTCACCTGCAGTCATATGTAACAGCCCAGATAACAGTGATAACTTTGTAACAGTGATAACTTTCTGTGTCAGATAATGTAGTAGATGTTCCATGCAGTCCTATGTAACACCCCACATAACACAATAATTCACTGTGTTATGTGGGGTGTTACATAGGACTGCAGGTAACATCTATGACATCTGTACTCAGAAAGTTATGAGATGGTGGGGGTCAGACTCACGGCACCCCCGCCAATCAGCTGTTTGAGGAGACCACGATGTCTTAGTGAGCGCCACAGCTTCTTTGCTCCTTACCAAGCAGATTGATGTCCATTTGATAGCACTGTGCTTGGTATTGCAGCTCAGCCCCAATCACTCAGATGAGACAGAGCTGCACCAAGACCATGTGAACGATGTCATATGGCCTAGGAAGAGACTGTGGTGCTTACGAAGCACCACAGCCTCTTCATACAGAAAAAATAAATAAAACTAAAATGGAGGGGGGGGGACCCCCTGAATTGGGTAGACAGCCCCGGGCCTATCATGCACTTAATCTACCCCTTGCGATGATGTACCATCATGTGACCAGTGCAGGAGAAGACAAGCTCAGCAGTGAAGAGAAAAAGTCCTGGGGAAGAAGCTGTGGTGAGGACTGCTACATGAGGAGAGGTAAGTGAAGGGATAGATTCTCAGTGTGAGAGGCAGAGTAATGCTGGGAGTTGTGGTTATTTTACTGGGACTGTATGTTGGAGTGGGGTGGAGTGATGTTATTTATATGGGAATGAATGTTGAGGGGGTGATTTTATTTACATGGGACTGCATGTTGGAGGTGGCTGGGGCAGGGTGATGTTATTTACATGGGACTGTGTGTTGCAGGTGACTGGGGAAGGGATGATGTTATTTACATGGGACTGTATGTTGAAGGCAGCTGGGGAGGGGGTGCTGTTATTTACAGTATTCTTTTTCATTGTCACAGATGCAAAGGAGGTGTTTTGCTACCCCCCAAAAAAAGGGTTTGAGTCACCCACAGAACTAACAGACTAATTAACTGTTCTATTTCTATGTCACGGATGCAAAGGAGGTGTTTTGCACCCCTAAAAATTTCTATAGGTCACCTACAGAATTAGCAACCAGATTAAGCATTGTATTTCTGTGTCGCTGGTGCAAAGAAGGTGTTTTGCACCCACAAAAAATGCCCATAGGTCACCCACAGAGTTAACAGCCAGATTATAAGTCTAACTCTGTACCTCACTGCAGCAACATCCTGTTCCTACACTAGTTAGAGCAAAATGGTGGTGCAACACGTGATCCGGCTTTTATGCGGGCCGGGTCATGTGCTACACCAGCCAATCAAAGCTGGGCCAATACTAGGCGTGACTATGATGGATTCAAAGTGCCCACAGCTTAAAAGCTTGTTGATTGGCTGTGCTGCAGACTTTCGACAACCTTTGTTTATCATTTGAACACCGAACCTGAACACGGACTTCCGTGACAAAGTTCTGGTTCTGGTGCCCGGACACTGCATTCTGGTTCGGATTCGCTCATCCCTATACTTAGATTGTTTTATGACCACCCAAAAAAATTATTTATTTAAGCACTTTAAGTTAATTTATATGGAAAATATGGAGATAAACTTTGTTTTGTTGTTTCAATGTACACAGCCAAAGACTTAATCATTGGAACGATTGTAAAGATTACTAATTGCAATTGCTTCAGAAAATTGATGCAATTAAAAGATAGCAACAATTTCTCTTTGAATTTACAAATTTCTCTTTGAAAAGTCATAATCGGATTAGTTAATACAGAACTCACGAAAACTGTAAAAAATTGATTTTTGTTTTTGGTATAATAAGATTAACAATGAAACTTTTATTTTCACAGCTGTTTTACTAGGGACATTTGTTGTTTGTAAAATACACAACCCCATCTTAATTGTATTACTAATTGGGAATCTGAAAACCTTATGATACAATATGCAGCTCATATACATGTATAGATTTTGTGTTATTCTTGATGATTAGTTTTAAATATTTTAATTCTTTTGGATGACCACTGAAAGCAAAATTATTACTGAGAGGCCATCCTTTGCATTTTCTTATGGCATTGCATATTTACTCAGTAAAATCCTGTAAACTTCCTAAGTCATTACAGTTTTACTAGGTAAAGGATATTTATATACGGTGTAGCAGGGCTGAGTTTATCATGTTAATCATATTAAAGGGGTTGGCCACTTTCTGGCTTCTGTTGACCAATGTGTTATATAAGATGGCTTTATGACAATGATAAAGCCTTTGTTGGTATTCTGTGCCATTTGCTATATTTCATAAACCATGTCCTCTTGTTGGAGAAGTCTTCTGTACAATCTACATAGAGGACCTGTCCATAATATGGCCGCTAATGGAGGGTCATGTTAACAGGCACATCACTCCACCTCCCCCATTCAGACACACTGCACCTACACCAAAATCCCCAAAGTATAAGTGCAGATGGCATGAAGAAGAAAGAAGGCAGAGTCAAATGCCTGGAGTAATTTTTGCCTGGTCACATACTCTCCATCAGCAACCATGGACAGGACCTCCATGTGGAAAACACAAAAGACTTGGACAACAAGGGTGTGTATACCTTATGAAATATAGAAAATAGTGCAGATTATCAGCAAAGGCTATATTAGTAAGTTTCATATAGTCATCTTAAGTGTGGTGTGTATAGAGCCAGAAATGTTTGAATTGTCTCGATGTCCCAATATTTATGGACCTGACTGTAAGTTGAGTCCAGCCAGCTATTTTAAAAAGCCAAAAACAACTGATATCAAAGATCCAGAGTCTATCCACTGATATCACTGAGCAGGAAAAAAATGAGCATTCAGTGTTTTTCTGTCTGCCACTATTTGACATCCAGCATCACAACCAATGTGCCGAATATACAGTCAGGTCCATAAATATTGGGACATGGACACAATTCTAACATTTTTGGCTCTATACACCACCACAATAGATTTGAAATGAAACAAACAAGATGTGCTTTAACTGCAGACTGTCAGCTTTAATTTGAGGGTATTTACATCCAAATCAGGTAAAACAGTGTAGGAATTACAACAGTTTGCATATGTGCCAACCACTTGTTAAGGGACCAAAAGTAATGGGATAATTGGCTTCTCAGCTGCTCCATGGCCAGGTGTGTGTTATTCCCTCATTATCTCAATTACAATGAGCAGATAAAAAGGTCCAGAGTTAATTTCAAGAGTGCTATTTCCATTTGGAATCTGTTGCTTTCAACTCTCAGGATGTGATCCAAAGAGCTGTCACTATCAGTGAAGCAAGCCTTCATTAGGCTGAAAAAACACAGCAAACCCATCAGAGAGATAGCAAAAACATTAGGGGCTTCACAGTGCAGCTGGACAATGACCCAAAGCATACTGCAAAAGCAACCAAATAATTTTTTAAGTGAAAGAAGTGAAATGTTATGCAATGGCCAAGTCAATCACCTGACCTGAATCCGATTGAGCATGTATTTCACTTGCTGAAGATAAAACTGAACGGAAAATGCCCCAAGAACAAGCAGGAGCTGAAGACAGTTGCAGTAGAGGCCTGGCAGAGCATCACCAGGGATGAAACCCAGCATCTGGTGATGTCTATGCGTTCCAGACTTCAGGCTATAATTGACCGCAAAGGATTCGCAACCAAGTATTAAAAAGTTTAAGTTTGATTTATGATTATATTATGTCCCATTACTTTTGGTTTCTTAACAAGTGGGAGTCACATATGCAAACTGTTGTAATTCCTACACCGTTCACCTGATTTGGATTTAAATACCCTCAAATTAAAGCTGACAGTCTGCAGTTAAAGCACATCTTGTTTGTTTAATTTCAAATCTATTGTGGTGGTGTATAGAGCCAAAAAATTTAGAATTGTGTTGATGTCCCGATATTTATGGACCTGACTGTGTGTGCCTAATCCAATAGAAAACTATGGGATCAGTTCTGGCTGACTTCCCCATCAAAATTTTCGGCTTCATGTCGGAGGAAAACTGAGTCAGATCACCAGACACTGTATGTGAAGAGGGATTTACAGACACATTCAACAGTAGCCACTGTATTTCCCTAGGGGATATAGCAAATACTACAATTTCACTGGTAACAACTTGGGACATTTGATTTATGTCTGAACCTCTATAGTCAAAAATTTGATCCTTTTTAAAAACTAACGGGGCAATTTATCAAAACTGGTGTAAAGGAAAACTGACTTAATTGACCAAAGCAACCAGATTCCATAATTAAAATAAATAATAATTTCATAAATTGTTAGTATTTTTTTTAAAATTTTATTTACTCCAGTTTTACTCTCCAGCTGTTGCCAAACTACAACTCCTATAATGCCCTGCTGTATGCTGATAGCTGTAGGCTGTCCGGGCATGCTGGGCATTGTAGTTTGGCAACAGTTGAAGGGGCCGCAGGTTGAGCATCACTAATCTATACTATCTATACTACAGCCACAACATCACCATTAAAATCTCTGTTCATCCAAGTTTGGTTATGTAGAGCTGCAATAAGAATAAGAGTTAAAGCCATATTGTGGATTTTAAAATGCAGTCGTTTTATGTTTGTGTGAAACAATCTTTATTCTGTTAAAGCTCATACAGCCGTATACCGGGGTGGGCTCCCCAGGATACATAAAGTCACAAACGAGGAAAGCAACTCAGACACCAGTTTTGCCAAAACTGTATTTTTACTTAAATGTGGTCATGAACGCAACCACGGATGCTGGCTACACACACCACGGGCAGTTGAGTGGTAGGACCCAATGTGTGCTGAGACACTGTGACGTGGTGCATGAGGGGCTCCGATATGTTCCTGACTGGAATATATTGGCAAAGTTCTCAGCTTTTAACATCGGCCTGAGGAATTAGCTAGTATTGTCAGTTGCATATCATTTTGGTGCATTTTTTGCAGTGATTTTTGTATGTATATATTTTTTCATATGCACAATGTATCATTTTGTGTAATATGTTCTTGTGGTGCATGCAGTCCGCCCCGGCATCCTCCTCCATTGTACACATTTTTTGCTGGCGATTGCTTTTGTCTGCAGACCACATGCGGAGGAATTGCTCCCCTGGTTATAGACACGCCACAGTGTCTGGGTCTGGAGCATTTTCACCCATTTAGGCCGGTGGATGCTGGAGGTATTAGTGGTAAATTTACCTACTGGCGGGATCAAATAGACCAGCCACACCTTACCTGTTATTAACCTAGAGTTAGGAACAATTATTTGATTATTTGGGTGCGTAATGCTGTCTAGCCTGTGGTACAGCAAAACAGCTTACAATCTTATTCCATGCTATAATAATTCCCTCCCTAAACAACCAGGTCTGCTTTGTGTAAGCTGTGTCAGCAACTAGCGTGTGGTACCGCAGTGTCTGTGGCCTTACTCCTGAGCTCTTATCTGCATTCCTGGCAGCAATTTCCCTTCCTCTGGACAAGATCAGGGTAGTAGACATGATCAGCTACCCTTGGCTGCAGCTCTGGTCTCTGGAGGATGCTCTCATGCTTGAATGTTTAGGGATTCTCCTCACACAGCTCCTGTATGCTTCTTTCAAGCTCACCTTAAGATTGCTGCTGCTCACTTTCTCCCCAGGCTTTGTAACTCCACCCCCTGAGAGTTTTCAACATCAGATGAGTCTAGAAGTACAGTCCTTTTTAGGTATGCTTAGGAAACAGCGGCCTCTTGTGGCTAAACAGCAGAATGTCTGTCCAAATCAATTAACTTAATTTACACAAATACAATGCTCACAAAATGAGTGCTGTTTCTCTTTCTCACAACAGGTCCTATTTAGTGTTGAGCATAAATATTCAAAAAGCAAATTATTTTTGTGAATATTAGCACTTCGAGAATTCGCGAATATTTAGAATATAGTGCTATATATTAGTAATGACGAATATTAATTATTTTTTTTAGCCACAGTACATTTCATCCCTCCCTTCTTCTAGCTTGTGGGCCAATGAGCAGGCTTTGTCACAGCTTAGCAACATCCCTAGAAACCAATAGAAAAGTTGCCTACCCCACTCCGATATTTTTCGCACATTACATTGCCAATTTTTGCAATCAAGAATATAATGTCGAATTTGCAAACTCACAAATATATCACGAATATTCTAAAACATATTCACGAAATATTGTGAATTCGAATATTGCCCCTGCCGCTCATCACTAGTCCTATTCAACTGGTGAACAGTGGCGTGCCCAGGAGGGGGAGGGGGGGCCTGAACATTAGCAACGAGCGATTCCATCAATACAGATGGAAGTGCTCATTGCTTTTCACTTTATAAGATGCAGTGCATCTTATAAAGGGAATACTAGTGAGTGCTTCCATAATGGAAGCTCTCACTAGTCTGCAGGAGGAGGGGGAGAGAAGCGATGTGAACGCTGTACAGTACTTACCCCTCCTCCCTGCCTGCTCTTCTCAGGGCCCGCGCTGCTGTGTCCTGGCTGCCTGCAGCGTCAGGATGTACAGAGCGCACTCTGACCTGACACTGCAGGAGGTCAGGTGACTGCAGCGCGGTCCCTGAGAAGAGAAGACAACCAGGACAGGGAGAGTGGCGACAGGAGAGGTAAGTTACTTTATTATTTTACAGTCTGATCTGAGGTCTAATATGGAGGTCTAATGGGGGTCTGGAGTAGTCTATAGGGGGTCTGAAGGTCTGACTAGGAGGGGTCAGGAGGTATGACTCGGGGGTCAGGAGGTCTGACTGGGGGTTCAGGAGGTCTGACTGGGGGTCTGGAGGATCTGATTGAGGGCCGGGAGGTCTAATGTGGGTATGACTGGGGAGTCTAGAGATCTAATTGGGGTCTGGTTGGGGGTCTGGAGGTCTGACTGGGGGGTCTAGAGGTCTAATGGGTGTCCAACTGTAGGTCTGACTGTGGGGTCTAGAGGTCTAATGGGGGTCTGGAGGACTAGTGGGGATCTGGGGGTCTGGTCTGAGGTCAGATATGTGTGTCTGAAGGTCTAATAGGGGTCTTATATGGGGATCCTATCTGATGTCTGATATTGGATTAGGATCTTAAATAGAGGTCTAATGGGGGTCTGATCTGAGGTTTAAAACTGGGGTCTTATATGGGGTCTGACATAGAGGTCTAAAGGGGGTTTGGTCTGATCTGTGTGGTACCAGTATTTTCAGGGGGACTGTTTCTGCAAGAAAGTATTTGGGAGCACAGTGGACACAGTATTAGGGGTGGCAGGATGGGGTGTAGAGAAGGTGGGAGGATGATGGAAAAGTAGGAAAGTAAGATGTCTGCTTGTTGAACTCTGCAGAGACGAGGCACGGCTGAAAAATGTGGTCTGGTCTAACAGGAGAAGAAGAGGAAATAGAATATCTACATCAGAGAAGAGAAGTCACTTTATGACCCTGTATGTTCTGTAGCGCTGTATGTAATGTTTTCCAAGTATGTCTTTAAAGGGGTCGTTTTTTTTTTGTTTTTGTTTTTTGTATGAGCGCTGCCTTCTCTGCTCTGTTTACCTGCTCATCACTGAAAATGCTACAGCGAGCAGGTGAACAGAACAGAGAAAGCAGCTCTCATATGAGCGCTGCCCTCTCTCAAACATCTGGGGGCACAGAGGGCATTACTACTATGGAGGGGGCACAAAGGGCATTACTAATGTGAAGGGGGCACAATGGGCATTTCTACTATGGAGAGGGCACAGAGCCAGAAGACATTACTACAATGATAGGAGGGGAGCACAGTGGGCATTATTACTGTGAAGGGGGCACAGTGGGCATTATTACTGTGAAGGGGGCACAGTGGGCATTATTACTGTGAACGGGGCACAATGGGCATTATTACTGTGAAGGGGGCACAATGGGGAATATTACTGTGAAGGGGGCTCAAAGAGGGCATTACAACTGTGAAAGGGGCACACAGAGGGCATAACAACTGTGGGAGGGCACAATGTGGGTATAACTACTGTGAGGGGGCACACATCTGTACAAAACTACTGTGAAGGTTGTGCCATGAGGGCCATACTACTGTGAGGGGGTACAAAGTATTGGGGGGGGGGGGGTCAGAGAATGCCAAACACCCTAGGCACGCCACTGCTGGTGAGTACAACTGTTGGCTATATTTCTCCCTTGTAGACTAGAATCTAGCAGAGTTCATGGTTGACAAAAAAATAATGGTATACAAGGAGATCAATAGTTTACATTTTTCTTGTTGTATTTCTTATAGTTCAAGAGTTCACAGAAACAGATAAAAAGACAGCCTAGTCTGCTAGTTAGAGATAATCGAAATTTTGAAAACCTCTTTTTGGCTGCTTTGCCGAATTTCACAAAGAAATTTGCTTCATAATGAATTGCTTCGTCACAAAGCGCATTTCTTTGTGAGTAACGAATGGGGAACAGCGATTGATTCGCCCAGCGTTGTTGAACCCCTCAGACGCCATGTTCATCACTGATCACGGCACCTGAGATAAAAAATTATGGCTTTCAGCAGTTAATTGGTGGGAAAAAATACCCAGGTTATCCATTTGAGCATGAAGAGGTCGTCTCAGCCATCTTGATTTAAGATCCTGTGCAAAATATTGCATGGCTTATGATGACGTCATCACGCTAGCAGGTGTGGTGACATCATATGTTACTGCACATGAAATTTCATGCAGGATTCTCAGTCAAGATGGCCGCTGCAGCCGCTTCACGCTCAAATGGATGAGGTGAGTATGATTAATTAGTTACCACGAAGCATGAGAAAATACAGTTTTGCGGCAAAGAGAATTTTTTCTAAAATTCGGATCGATGTCCAGTTCGGATATTTAGATTCCCTCAATACTACTGGTAATATTTTGTTGACCTGGTTTTACTATTAGTCTTTAAAAAGTGAACTTACATGTGACAACCAATGAGTAGTGTTGTGAATTCAAGACTGTGTTGAGATAGTAGAACACTTACTAGAAGCATCAGCAGTATATCTGTGTATGTGCCTCTTTCTTTCTATCTCTTCCCTCTCCAAATATTTTTTTATATAATAATGTACATTATAAAGTTTCTTATGTGTGCTTTACTATTGTTATATGGAAAAAAATGAGGGTTACATTTAAATGGCGTGATCGTAAAAATTATAATCAGTGAAAAATACAAACCAAAGCAAGAGCTAACAAAAAAAAAAAACATTTAGAGAAAATGGGCATAGCAACTACAATTGAAGTCACAAACTGCTTTTGCATAGTTTGGGCTCATACACATGGCCATAGTTTTGGTCCGCATCCTATCCAAATTTTTTGCAGATCAGATGCGGTCCCATTCATCTCAAAGGGGCTGCAAAAGATATGGAGGGCATATGGGGCCGCACGTCTGGTCCGTGGCCCCACAAAAAAAATAGAACATGTCCTACATTTGTCCATTTTCCAGACAAGAATAGGAAATTTTTACAGAAGTTAAAAAACAAATAGTGGCTTGCACTTGGCCGGGATCTGTGTTTTGCAGACTGCAAACCACTTACAGTGTGTGCATGAGCCCTTTACCTGCGAGAAAGCAATTCAGTAGTGCATGTCTAAAAGAATATTTATCTTCGGAGGAGAGAAGATGCACATTCCTAGCTCTCCCTCAGACCGATTCAAAAAAGGACTAAGTACCCCATCAGGAGCAGGTAAATCTCAAGATCGGCTTTGGGAGACCATTTCTGATTTGTGGCCTAATGGAGTATCAAGTACCGGGGACTGGATTTAAGGCAACCAGCGGCCAGGAAAACATAAAGGAAAGTCAGTGGTGATGGGGGATAATTCACTCAACCTTTGGACCCCACGCGGAAGGCCTCCCCCATAAAGACCCCACTCAACTTCAGCATTAGCAGGATCTTGTACTTCTAGAAAGAGAACTAGATTGTATGTTTCATTGAGAGGTGTAAGCTCTGTAGGATGTTGTAGTTCTGTTGTTTCAGTTGAAGGTTACTTCAGAGATGTCTCTGGCTTAAGTAGATCCAAAATATGCAAATAAAGTTGCTGATGGTGTATATTCAGATGAATAGGAAAGATCTACTGTACATATAATTATACATACTTGCGCTACACCACAAGCAGGTAAACAACAATATGAGCACTGCATTATTTTCACAAAGCAGATTATCAGAGATGCCTTCCTAACATACTTATGTAGCAAAGCTAGAAAAATAACTAACCCAGCTTTACATCTATAAGTAGTTCTTTGAGGACAAAAGCCCTAATCAGTGAAAAGCATATGAGAACAACATTTCTAGTTGCAAGGCTTTAGGGGAAACCTTTGGATGGATACTATTTCTGTTATGGAGACCAGTTGATGGGGTGCATGCACTGGTCTTCTAACGCAAAGTGTCTTCATTGCTGTGTCATGCAGTTAAACAGCAGACAGGTAGGTTAGACGGGGCAGGAGACAGGCAGGTTATCAGTACTACACATCCTCACACTTTTCCTCAACTATGTGCCTTGTCTCTATGTCCCTTTTTATATGTGCTTTTTACCTCCACATTCACCGCTCTGTTCCTCCTCCATTACCTTCCATCCACATCTGCCCCTCTCTCCTCCCCTCCTCCATGTACAGCTCCCATGCTCTTTTCACCTTCCTTAATCAATTAAAACCATCGACACGATGGGTGCAGCACAACAAGCTCTCCCACAAATCCTACAACCATTTGATTTTCCTCTCTTTACTTTAACTTCTTATTTCAGGGGATATCTCTCCTAACCCTGGCCCACCCTGCCCCCACATCAACCCCTCCCCCATCTCTCACAGAAACCTTGCAAACCTCATCAACATTTGTTGTCCACCTTCTTTCCCCTCTTTTAACTGTGCGCTCTGGAAGTCTGCAACAAGCTCCCCTACATTCAAAACTTCTTTTGCTGGCCCTCACTGAAACCTGGATTCAGCAATCTGACACGACTTCCCCTGCTGCTCTCTCCTATGGCGGCCTGCACTTCTCCCATACCCCCAGACTTGAGAACAGACATGGTGGTGGAGTTGGTATTCTCCTGTCCCCACAATGCACTTTCCAGGTCATCCCCCCAGTTCCATCACTCTCATTCCCTTCTTTTGTGATTCACACCCTCAGGCTCTCCCTCACAGTAGCGGTGGTATACCGTCCCCCTGGCTGAGCCACCCAGTTCCTGTATCACTTTGCTGCCTGGCTGCCACACTTCCTGTCCTCAGAAATACCAACCCTTATTTTGGGAGACTTCAACATCCCCATAAATGGCCCCATCTCCCATCTGCTTCCCAGTTACTCTACCTAACCTCCTCTCTTGGCCTTTCTCAACTCTCTAACTCTCAGACACACAAAGACGGTAACACACTCGACTTGGTTTTCTACCGGCTCTACTCAATCTCCAACTTTAATAGCTCTCCTCTCCCGCTTTCTGACCACAATATCCTTTCCCTTACTCTTACAAATCTGCACCCATCCCAGCACTCCCCTACCTATTACATGCACAGAAACCTACAGGTCATCGACCCTCATAAACTTACAGACACTCTACATGCATCATTGTCCCCAATCTCTTCCCTTTCCTGCCCCGATAAGGCTGTAAATCACTACAATGACACCCTAAGACGCACCCTGGACAAAGTAGCGCCCCCTACCCTCAGAACCTTCAAACACAAACCAAAGCAACCCTGGCTTACACCACAAACTCGCTTCCTCCAGCGCTGCTCCAGGAGTGCTAAACGCCTATAGAGGAAAACGCACACACCCAAGAATTTCCTCCATTACAGATTCATGCTATGGACCTATAACTCTGTCCTCAACCTCGCTAAACAGATCTACTTCACCACTCTAATCTCCTCACTGTCCAACAACCCAAAAAAACTCTTTGACACTTTCCAATCCCTCCTCAGTCCTAAAGTTCAGGCACCCACCACAGACCTCTCTGCTGAAGACTTAGCTGCCTACTTCACAGAGAAAATAGAACATATGCGTCATGAACTCAGCTCCCAGCCACTAAGTGATATTCATTCCCCTCCCCCCGCCTCTCCTCTGGCTCACTGTCCACATTTGACCCAGTCATGGAAGAAGAAGTCTCCAGGCTCCTCTCTTCTCCACTTGCGCCTCTGATCTTATTCCCTCACACCTACTCCAGTCTCACTCTCAGGCTGTCACCACTCACCTAACAAAAATCTTTAACCTCTCCCTCTCTTCTGGTATCTTCCCCTCCTCTCTCAAACACTATATCATTACTCCATTAATAAAAAAAACATCACTAAACCATAACCCATCCTGCACAACTAACTACAGACCAGTCTCCAATTAATCTCTAAACTCCTGGAGCGTCTGGTCTACTCTTGCCTTACCCGCTATCTCTCTGATCACTCTCTCATCGATCCACTACAATCTGGTTTCCGCCCCCTGCATTTGACAGAAACTGCCCTCACCAAAGTGACAAATGACCTCCTGACAGCAAAATGCAATGGTAACTACTCTTTGCTCATTGTCCTTGACCTCTCTGCAGCTTTTGACACTGTAGACCACCATCTCCTGCTCGCCATGCTCCAATCCATCGGCCTAAAGGACACCGCCCTCTCCTGGTGTTCTTCCTATCTCTCTGGTCGCTCTTTCAGTGTATCATTCGCTGGCTTTACTTCCTTACCTCTCCCCCTCGCTGTTGGAGTTCCTCAGGGTTCAGTCCTAGGCCCTCTCCTATTCTCCCTGTACACAGCATCAATTGGACAGACCATCAGCAGATTTGGTTTTTCAGTACCATCTCTATGCTGATGACACACAACTATACACTTCATCCCCTGAATCACACCTGCTGTATTACAGAACACCAGCGACTGTCTTTCGGCCATCTCTAACATTATGTCCTCTCTCTATCTGAAACGTAATCTTTCAAAAACGGAACTTCTTGTGTTCTCTCCATCTACTAAGCTGCATCCAAATTTGATGGAGAATCGATCCAATGTGTAGCTGCATAAAAACATCAAGTATTTTTTTTATTTTATTTAAGGTAAAATGAATATCACTAAAAATGGTGTGTTCATTTATGCAATGTACATTTGTTTCTAGAAACCAGTTTCGAAGCCAACTGCATTATAGCATCTAGTTCAAAAGACGTTTTGCAGTACATCACTGTAAAAACAGATGCGTTGTCACACCAAATTTTTAGCGAACATGTGTTAGGGTATGTTCACACAAGGTTTTTTGCCATGGAAGTTTGGCTCAGACACCCATGCTAATATTTTACTGGTTGGCAGCATGGTTTCTGCCTTCCATTCATTTCAATGGGAGGCAGCACTGAGATTCGCGCAGCGGTGGCTTAAAGCCACAGCCACACTGAGAATTGACATGTCCCTTCCACAGTAAAACATTTGAACTTAATCTTTGAAAACAGCATTGAATTATTTTACCACAATAATAATATGGCAGTCATAATTCCATTATTATAGCCATGTTACTGAACAAATTATATATTGCTGAAAGATATGGGGTGGATAGAATACAGCAGCACACATCAGTAATGCAAATTATAACTGTGTTACTGAAGTAATTACTGCATCAAGGCAACTAGTTCAAAAGACGTTTCACATCACTGCAAAATCCTTGCAATTGTCACTGTGCGGCAAGGTGCAAGTCATGGTAGACACCTGGAGAAGTTGTTATGGGCAGAGACAGCACATCTTTTATGGTCCACTAGGTCAATGTTTTTCACGGTATGACAGCACCGCAGCAAGAAGGCCTAGGCCTATTGAAACCTCCACATTTGTGTTGGTCTAATTCACACACTATGTGCCTATCTGTCTCCTCTAGATCCTCCTCCATGGACATCCTCCCTTCCCCAACAGCAGCAGGGCAGAGTATTGCTCCCACTTCCCTCCCCGTCTCCTTTCATATGTGAAAAGTGAAACATCGCCATGCGACGTTAGAGTGAGAGCAACCACACTTGCTAAAGTGAATCAAGCGGCATGCATCTTGCTGGTTGTCTCTCTGCCAATACCAGGTCAGTGAAAATGGCCTGAACATCATAGCCGCAATGCATATTGGTAAAATAACACATGCTTCTTGCATAACACACATGATAAACCTAGTTGTACAACGCTTTTTTAAAATGTACACTGGCTTGTAGAAGGTGCTGACAGTGTCCACTAGTGATGAGCGCCAGGGGCAATAGTTGAATTTGCGATATTTCGCAAATATTTTGTAGAATATTTGTCATATATTTGCAAATTCGAGATTATATTCTTGATTGCAAAAATCGACAATGTAATATTCGTGAAATGCGCTCGAAATGCGTGGGTCACTTATGCTACATTTTTCAAGCTGATATAAGTTTCCTGAGACTGAGAAAATGGTTGGCACGGCAGAACATAAGTATAGCTTTATATGCAGATAGAGTGCTCCAATATATTTGTGCTTACAAATTTTTTTGCAATACGTGCAACTTGTGACATAACAGTACTATGTCTGTCTGTAGCATGTATGTATGGACAGCAGAACCTATTACACTGCCTAACACCCTGCACTGGAACCTATCAGCTACACTATATCACTATCTAACCTACACTGACTATCTCCCCCTAACTATCTGAATTATATATATATATATATATATATATATATATATATATATATATAATTTAACTGTCTAATGTAATACAACAAAGCACAGAGCACAGCAATGACACTGCTTTCTCTTTCATAACTGCAATAAACTTCAGAAAATAGCTGCTGGGGAGGTTCTTTTATATTAAGGGGTAGGCAAATTTTCTATTGGTTGCTAGGGATGTTGCTAAGCTGTGACAAAGCCTTCTCATTGGCCCACACGCTAGAAGAAGGGAGGAATGAAGACCTGATGTGTACTGTGTTAAAAAAAATATATATACAGTACAGACCAAAAGTTTGGACACACCTTCTCATTCAAAGAGTTTTCTTTATTTTCATGACTATGAAAATTGTAAATTTACACTGAAGGCATCAAAACTATGAATTAACACATGTGGAATTATATACTTATCAAAAAAAGTATGAAACAACTGAAAATATGTCATATTCTAGGTTCTTCAAAGTAGCCACCTTTTGCTTTGATTACTGCTTTGCACACTCTTGGCATTCTCTTGATGAGCTTCAAGAGGTAGTCACCTGAAATGGTCTTCCAACACTCTTGAAGGAGTTCCCAGAGATGCTTAGCACTTGTTGGCCCTTTTGCCTTCACTCTGCGGTCCAGCTCACCCCAAACTATCTCGATTGGGTTCAGGTCCGGTGACTGTGGAGGCCAGGTCATCTGGCGCAGCACCCCATAACTCTCCTTCATGCTCAAATAACCCTTACATAGCCTGGAGGTGTGTTTGGGGTCATTGTCCTGTTGAAAAATAAATGATGGTCCAACTAAACGCAAACCGGATGGAATAGCATGCCGCTGCAAGATGCTGTGGTAGCCATGCTGGTTCAGTATGCCTTCAATTTTGAAAAAATCCCCAACAGTGTCACCAGCAAAGCACCCCCACACCATCACACCTCCTCCTCCATGCTTCACGGTGGGAACCAGGCATGTAGAGTCCATCCGTTCACCTTTTCTGCGTCGCACAAAGACATGGTGGTTGGAACCAAAGATCTCAAATTTGGACTCATCAGACCAAAGCACAGATTTCCACTGGTCTAATGGCCATTCCTTGTGTTCTTTAGCCCAAACAAGTCTCTTCTGCTTGTTGCCTGTCCTTAGCAGTGGTTTCCTAGTCTCCTCTTAACAGTTGTTCTAGAGATGTGTCTGCTGCTAGAACTCTGTGTGGCATTGACCTGGTCTCCAATCTGAGCTGCTGTTAACCTGCGATTTCTGAGGCTGGTGACTCGGATGAACTTATCCTCTGCAGCAGAGGTGACTCTTGGTCTTCCTTTCCTGGGGCGGTCCGCATGTGAGCCAGTTTCTTTGTAGCGCTTGATGGTTTTTGTGACTGCACTTGGGGACACTTTCAAAGTTTTCCCAATTTTTCAGACTGATTGACCTTCATTTCTTAAAGCAATGATGGCCACTCGTTTTTCTTTACTTAGCTGCTTTTTTCTTGCCATAATACAAATTCTAACAGTCTATTCAGTAGGACTATCAGCTGTGTATCCACCTGACTTCTCCACAAAGCAACTGATGGTCCCAACCCCATTTATAAGGCAAGAAATCCCACTTATTAAACCTGACAGGGCACACCTGTGAAGTGAAAACCATTTCAGGTGAAGCTCATCAAGAGAATGCCAAGAGTGTGCAAAGCAGTAATCCAAGCAAAAGGTGGCTATTTTGAAGAACCTAGAATATGACATATTTTCAGTTGTTTCACACTTTTTTGTTATGTATATAATTCCACATGTGTTAATTCATAGTTTTGATGCCTTCAGTGTGAATCTACAATTTTCATAGTCATGAAAATAAAGAAAACGCTTTGAATGAGAAGGTGTGTCTAAACTTTTGGTCTGTACTGTATATATATATATATATATATATATATGATTGCGAATATCTAGCACTATATTCTAAATATTTGCAAATTCTGGAAGTGCCAATATTCCCGATAAAAATTTGCTTTTTGAATATTTGCACTCAACACTAGTGTCCACGAGACAGTCCTCACATTTTAGCCATTCTTATGTGGCAAGGGATATCCTCCTGCAGTTGCAGCGACAGAATGGTCTGCCATTACACCGCTTAATCCGTGACATGGAATTCCACTTTGCAGATGCTAGAGCATTGGTCAAGTTGTGTAAAGCTGTGATTTTGTCATGCACTAGACCACCTCAGTAGCTAGCATTTGTTGTTTTGAGGTCAGACAGTGGCAGCTCATCAGAGACGCCTGTGGCATACAGAAACCCATTGAAGAGGCTACAAACAGAATCGAAAGCTGTACACTTGCTTGCTTAAATACTGTACGACAGATGTATCATTTACTTGAAGCAGTCTGATTACTGAATAGCCATGCTTTTAGACCCAGCTATCAAAGCAAAATGGGGGAATGTTTTCCTCCTGCCAAAATTAAGGCCAACTTACTTTGTTACTAGAAAAGACAGTGTATGCAGCTTGCTGCAGCTTTTGGTGAGCAGATAGCTACCATCCACGTGTCTAAGGGCTCCTCTCCACCCCCCTACAGAGTTACCCAGCTTCTGCCTTTTGACCTACCACAAGCAGAAGAAGATGCAGCAGAGGCATCAGCCAGTTCAATATCATCAACTTAATGGAGCAATTCTTTCATGTGCCATTCCAGGCTGAGGCAAATCAGCAAACAGAGGCCTACTGCTTCAACACCTAGGTTCAGTCCTATCTGACCTCTGACCTATCCCTGAGCCGATGGACTTCTGGGCAGGCAGACTTGAACAGTGGCCTGAACTGGCCCAGTATACTTTCTCTTTTCTCTTGTCCAGCTTCCAGTGTCATTTCAGGGTTTTCAGCATTTCAGGGGGGCGTTTTGACACCCAAACAAATGAAGTTGTCCTCCGCCAGTGTAGAAAACATCTCTTTTGTCAAAATAAATGAGGCATGGATATGTGAGGATTTTTATACTCCTTCGGCTGAGGTCAATCAGTAGATCTGTCCTTGCTGATAGTGCCCCATATTACCACTGATAATGTCTGCCTGCCTGCCATCATGTTCCATACTGTAGAGCTGCTGCTGCCCTCATCATGCCACTGCCTGTGTCTGCCTGCCTTTCATCATGTTCCGTACCATATGGCTGATGCTACCACAATCGCCACAGCTGCTATTCCCTGCTGCTAATATAGTAACATAGTAACATAGTATATAAGGCCGAAAAAAGACATTTGTCCATCCAGTTCGGCCTGTTATCCTGCAAGTTGATCTAGAGGAAGGAAAAAAAACTGTGAGGAAGGAGCCTATTTTGCCCACTTAAGGGGGAAAAAAATTCCCTCCCGACTCCAATCAGGCAATCAGAATAACTCCCCCTCTCTAGTAGCTATAGCCTGTAATATTATTACGCTCCAGAAATACATCCAGACCCCTCTTTAATTATTTTATTGTACTCACCATCACCACCTCCTCAGGTAGAGAGTTCCATAGTCTCACAACTCTTACCATAAAGAAACCTTTTCTATGTTTGTGTACAAACCTTTGTTCCTCCAGACGCAGAGGATGTCTCCTCGTCACAGTTACAGTCCTGGGGATAAATAGGTGATGGGATAGATCTCTGTACTGACCCCTGATATATTTATACATATTAATTAGATCTCCCCTCAGTCATCTTTTTTCTAAAGTGAATAACCCTAATGCTGATAATCTTTCAGGGTACTGTAGTTGCCCTCCTCAGAACCAACTCCAGCTCTGCTATGTCTGCCTTGTTCACAGGAGCCCAGAACTGTACACAGTACTCCATGTGTGGTCTGATTAGTGATTTGTAAAGTGGTAGGACTATATTCTCATCACGGCATCTATGCCCCTTTTGATGCAACCAATTATCTTATTGCCCTTGGCAGCAGCTGCCTGACACTGTTTTTTACTGTTTAGTTTGCTGTTTATTAAAATTCCTAGGTCCTTTTCCATGTCAGTGTTACCCAGTGTTTTACCATTTAGTATGTACCGGTGACTTGCATTATTCCTTCCCATGTGCCTAACCTTACATTTGTCAGTGTTAAATCTAATCTGCCACTTCTCTGCCCAAGCCTCTAATCTATCCAGATCTATCAGTATATTGTCCTCTTCAGCGTTAATTACTTTACACAGTTTAGTGTCATCTGCAAACATTTATATTTTACTGTGCAAGCTTTCTACAAGATCATTAGTAAATATATTGAAGAGAATAGGGCCCAATACTGACCCCTGTGGTACTCCACTAGTGAGAGTGATCTAATCTGAGTATGTACCGTTAATAACCACCCTCTGTTTTCTATCATTGAGCCAGTTACTTACCCACTGTAGGAAGGCGCAAGGGTCCGTCATTGACGGAAGGTACGTGTCACCGAGGTTCCTGGCCTCGGTGAGATAAGAACTGGTTATTTTATGTGTCAGCCGCAGCTAGTGCTCGCTGACACTGTTTATTCTTAGTGTGGCTGAAAAGCCGATCCGGGCCGGGTCTTATTGGGAGCAGCAAAGAGCAGGGTGGGTGGCTGTTCCCCACGTCCAGGCCAGGTTTTGAGCTGGGGTTTAAAAGCTCAGCCAGACGCTCAGCTGGGTGTGGTATGTTCCTCCAAGTGAGAGTGGAGCTGTGAAGGCTCTGGGTTTCTAGGAGCTGCATGAGAGCCGCCAGCTGGAAGCCAGGCACCCTAAAAGCCTGCTGTGGATATCCAGGTGACATGTTTGTTTGACTTTGCTGGACTTTTTGCTGTGTGAAAAACCACGGAGGAATTCCTGTGGTGTGAATTAACACCAGGACTCTGCCAAGTGTTTTTGTTATTTTGTTCCTTGTTGTGTGAATAAACACTGACTTTTGCTTTACAACCTTGTTTTTGCCTCTGTACTGCGTCCGCTTACCCTGCCTACCAGAGCGAATCCCTACAATTGGTGGCTTCGAGCGGGCAAGCGCAGTGAGGCTGGCGTGAACGCCGAAAATATTTTTTTCTCACGGTTGTATGTCGTTTATCAAACCGGCTAGATTCAAACCGGTGTCAAGAGACAAAATGGAGGCTGTTATGAAGGCCCTCGTGGAAGCTAACCTGCAGCAACGCGAGGCTAATAAGCAGCAGCAGGAGACCAACCAGTTGCTGCTACAACATGTAATGGCATTACAGTCAGCAGGAGCAACCCCAAGCTTACGTGATGCACCGAAAGCAGTACGTGCAGCGATCCCTAAAATGACCCCCGCAGACAACGTCGAGACCTACCTGGCGATGTATGAAAAAGTGGCCACCAGGGAAAAGCTGCCCCAAGACCAGTGGGCTGAGATCGTCGCTCCGTTTCTGACGTCAGAGTCCCAGCGGGTGTTTTTTGACTTGCCTGATGATCAAGCAGCTGACTACCCAAAGGTAAAGGGGGAGATCTTGGCAAGACTGGGGGTGAATGTGCTGGTCCTGGCCCAGCGGGTGCATCAGTGGGGGTTCAACCCGGCGGAGCCCGTGAGACCCCAGTATTATGACTTGCTTAACCTGTTACAAAAGTGGCTACAACCTGACGTGTTGAGCCCCACTGCTATGTTGGACCGGTTATTAGCAGACAGGTTATGGAGGGCTCTGCCACCCCCTCTCCAGCAATGGATTGGCCAGGTCTCCCCAGGGAATGCGCTGGAGATGGTCGACCTGGTGGAGCGCTATGAGGCTACCCGGAACTTACAGGGGAGTTCTGTTGGGAGGGGGGCAGTCAGGTCCCGTAACTCTCCACCCCGGACCCAACAACCAATGCCCATCAAACCTGCCCGGGATATAACCCCTGTGGACCCCGCTCCAATAATCTGCTGGCGGTGTCGGGAGCCAGGTCATGTTCAAGCGGACTGTCCACGTCAGGGGGAACCCATGGACACGAACTGTGGCTTCCGTCATTCATTATATGCCGGGAAACTGTGTGCAGTGGGTGCTTCGGAGTCTCTGAACCACCTGTGCCAGGTTGAGGTGGGAGACACTCCAGCGGAGGCTCTGTTGGACTCAGGAAGTCTGGTGACCCTGGTACGCTCCGCTGAGTACACCGGCCGTAAGGTTGGAGTCATGTGTATCCATGGGGACTTAAAAGACTATCCTACTGCTATAGTGACTCTGTCTACGGTTTCCAGCAGGTGGATCCACGAGGTGGCTGTTGCAACCCATCCTCACTATGAACTTATAGTAGGGAGAGACTTCCCGGGTTTCACGGCACTGTGGCCGGTTCCGAGAGTGACTGATATGCATGATACAGGTGTAACCCTAGCAGAATGGCCTGGCTCAGGGGGGAGACCAGAACCCTGGGAACCTGAGTCTAAAGGTCCCGCGGTAGGGGTGACCGCCACTTCGGTGGAAGAGGAGGAGACAACCCCGCTGAATGTAATGGTGGGAGACATGGAGGACTTGCCGCTGGGGCCTGAGCTGGCAGACCTCAATGTCTCCGGGGATAATTTTGGTACCGCGCAACACCGGGATCCAACCTTGTCCCGAACCTGGGAAAATGTGCTAATAATAGATGGTGAACCACAACAACCAGGGGCAGAGTCGGTGTTCCCCCGTTTTGTGGTCCATCAAGATATGGATCAGCTGCGAGGTGAATCCATTGAACAGTTGGTGGTGCCTCAAGCTTATCGCAAACTCGTATTAGAGTTAGCACACCAGTATGTTCTCGGGGGTCATCTGGGAATGCAGAAAACACAGGACCGGATACTACAACGGTTTTACTGGCCCAGTGTGTTTAAAGAGGTGGACGAGTTCTGTAAGTCTTGCCCGACCTGCCAGGCAACTAGCCCCCAGCACCTTTTTCGCAGTCCCTTGGTACCCCTCCCGATCATTGAGGTACCGTTTGAGCGAATCGCTATGGACCTGGTAGATCCTGTACCAAAGTCCGCCCGGGGACACCAACACATCTTGGTTGTCCTTGATTATGCTACTCTGTACCCGGAGGCAGTGCCACTGCGACATACTTCTGCAAAACTTATAGCTAAAGAGCTAATGGAGATGTTCTCCCGAGTGGGGCTACCTAAAGAGGTCCTGACTGACCAGGGGACCCCTTTTATGTCAAAGGTCATGAGGGAACTCTGCAAGTTGCTGTGCATAAAACAGTTACGGACGTCCGTGTACCATCCACAAACGGATGGACTAGTGGAAAGGTTTAATAAAACTCTAAAAACCATGTTAAAAAGGGTGGTGACCAAAGATGGAAAGGATTGGGACCTTCTTCTGCCCTATCTCATGTTCGCAGTGCGAGAGGTGCCCCAGGCCTCTACTGGGTTCTCGCCCTTCGAATTGCTATATGGCAGACATCCTCGTGGCTTGTTGGACGTAGCCAAAAAGGCATGGGAACAACAACCCACTCCGCATAAAAGCGTCCTGGAATATGTTACCAAGATGCAACAGCGGATAGAGACCGTTTTGCCTCTTGTCAGGGAACATATGGAGGCCGCTCAGCGAGCCCAGAGTCAGATCTATAATCGGCAGGCTCGGGTCCGGAACTTTAACCCGGGTGATCGGGTTTTGGTTCTGGTGCCGACAGTGGACAGTAAGTTCCTAGCCAGGTGGCAGGGGCCCTACGAGGTACGTGAAAAAATAGGAGAGGTAAATTACAAAGTACACCAGCCGGGGAGGCGAAAGCCGGAGCAGGTTTACCATGTTAATTTGCTAAAACCTTGGAAGGATAGGGAAACCTGTACGGAAGACAGCCCGCGACCGGGCTTTCTTGGACAAGAGGTTCCGGCTCCTAAGTCTGAGGCAAGGGAAGTGGTTGCCACGGTAAAAATTGCTGACAGCCTCTCCTCTAAACAGGCTCAGGAAACCAGGGAGTTTGTTAGTCGGAACACGGATGTGTTCTCAGACCTCCCTGGACGCACTTCCGTAATCCAACATGACATTGTCACCGAGCCTCAGGCAAAAATCCGGTTAAAAGCGTACCGAGTACCCGAGGCTCGGCGAAAAGCCATCTCGGAGGAAGTGCAACTTATGTTGCGGCTGGATGTCATCGAGGAGTCTAAAAGTGAGTGGGCCAGTCCAATAGTGTTAATACCCAAGCCAGACGGGACATTGAGGTTCTGTAATGACTTCCGCAAACTTAATGAGGTGTCCAAATTTGACGCGTATCCTATGCCCCGAGTGGATGAGCTTATTGAGAAGTTGGGTCAAGCCCGGTATTTTTCTGTGTTGGACCTCACCAAAGGGTACTGGCAGGTACCCTTGACAGAGGCTGCCAAAGAAAAAACGGCTTTTGTCACGCCAGAGGGGCTGTATCAGTACAAGGTATTACCCTTTGGTCTACATGGCGCTCCAGCCACGTTTCAAAGGCTAATGGATATTGTACTCCGTCCACATCGTCGATACGCTTCGGCGTACCTGGACGATATTGTTGTCCATAGCACCGACTGGGAAAGTCACCTTCCTAAAGTACAGGCTGTAGTGGACTCCCTTCGAAAGGCGGGACTAACAGCTAAACCAAAGAAATGTGCAATAGGGTTAGAGGAGACAAAATACCTTGGGTATGTCATTTGATGTGGAGTCCTTAAACCCCAAGTGAGCAAAATAGAGGCGATACGGAATTGGCCCCGACCTGCCACCTTTAGACAAGTAAGGTCATTCCTGGGCTATTACATGAGGTTCGTTCCCCATTTTGCCACTTTAGCGGCTCCTTTGACAGGGCTTTTAAAGGGACGGAAGTCCGTGATAGTCCGCTGGAATGACCAGGCGGAAAAAGCTTTCTCCGCTTTGAAGTCGGCCCTGTGTGGGTCCCCGGTTTTGGTGACGCCCGACTTCAATAGGGAATTTGTGGTCCAGACTGATGCCTCTGAAGTAGGCCTCAGTGCGGTACTGTCTCAGGAAGTCAACGGGGAGGAGCATCCCGTTGTCTTCCTCAGCCGTAAGCTCACTCCAGCGGAGACCCGGTACAGTATAGTGGAGAGTGAGTGCCTGGCCATCAAGTGGGCACTCGAGTCTCTCCGCTATTATCGGTTGGGGAGGAAATTCCGTCTGGTGACCGATCACTCCCCTCTCAAGTGGATGAGCCAGGCCAAAGAGAGGAATGCTCGGGTCACCAGGTGGTTCTTATCGCTGCAAAACTTCAAGCTCACAGTAGAACACAGGGCAGGCCGGTTACAGGGAAACGCGGATGCCCTGTCCCGAGTACACTGTCTGGCGTGTGTTCACCCCCTCAGGGTTGAACAAAGGGGGGAGGTATGTAGGAAGGCGCAAGGGTCCGTCATTGACGGAAGGTACGTGTCACCGAGGTTCCTGGCCTCGGTGAGATAAGAACTGGTTATTTTATGTGTCAGCCGCAGCTGGTGCTCGCTGACACTGTTTATTCTTAGTGTGGCTGAAAAGCCGATCCGGGCCGGGTCTTATTGGAAGCAGCCAAAGAGCAGGGTGGGTGGCTGTTCCCCACGTCCAGGCCAGGTTTTGAGCTGGGGTTTAAAAGTTCAGCCAGAAGCTCAGCTGGGTGTGGTATGTTCCTCCAAGTGAGAGTGGAGCTATGAAGGCTCTGGGTTTCTAGGAGCTGCATGAGAGCCACCAGCTGGAAGCCAGGCGCCCTAAAAGCCTGCTGTGGATATCCAGGTGACATGTTTGTTTGAGTTTGCTGGACTTTTTGCTGTGTGAAAAACCACAGAGGAATTCCTGCGGTGTGAATTAACACCAGGACTCTGCCAAGTGTTTTTGTTATTTTGTTCCTTGTTGTGTGAATAAACACTGACTTTTGCTTTACAACCTTGTTTTTGCCTCTGTACTGCGTCCGCTTACCCTGCCTACCAGAGCGAATCCCTACACCACTTACAGACGTTTTCTCCCAGTCCGAGCATTCTCATTTTATATACTAACCTTTTATGTGGTACAGTGTCAAATGCTTTGGAGAAGTCCAGATACACGACATGCATTGATTCTCCGCTGTCAAGTCTAGAACTTACTTCCTCATAGAAACTGATTAAATTAGCTTGGCATGACTGATCCCTAACGAAGCCATGCTGATATGGTGTTATTTGCTTATTTTTATTGAGATGCTCCAAGATAGCATCTCTTAGAAAACCTTCAAACAGTTTACCCACAACAGATGTTAAACTTACCGGCCTATAGTTTCCGGGCTCTTCTACTGTCACTTTCATTACCCCTAATGCCACTACCATTACACAGTCATCACTATTACTACCACCACAAAACAACTGCACACACATTACTGCCTTAGCTATATATTGTATGTCAGTGTCACTCTGAAGTTATTTGCTATTGCTGTCATTGCATTCAAGACCTTAGGTAGGGGACCAAAAGAGCAAAAATTATTTTAGAAGAGTAACAAAAAGAGAAACATCTTTTCATTAAAAATAATAATAATATTTGAGTCTTAGGAGACTAAAGGGTGTTATATACTAATTTTCAGAATTATTATTTTTTGCCGACAAATTGGACATGAAACCATTATCATGAAATTCGCTTAACTGTAATATAGTGTTGAATCCTAATACTTTTCTGTTTTGTACTTGTGCAACAGAGAATAACACTGATGTAATGTGATTCCCTGGCACCAGTATTGTGGGTGTCTTGCTTTTCTTGCTTTTAAAGTATTGTGTTTTTTTAACCCTCAAGCTGTGATGTCATAACAATGAAATTGGATTCAGACATAAGTTGACATGTCATTACTTTCCTAGGTGCTATAAGAATATCTCATATCTCAGCACATTTATGGATGGTCACACAATACAAAAATAAAATCCAAATTATTAAATTTTTTAGGCTTCTGCATAATTTTTGTTATTTTTTTTTTTCTTGACACTGAAGAATAGGTGGCTTACAATACAGTGGTGTAGTAGTATTTGTAGAATATCTAAAATGCATTACATTTCTTGTGCCCTGGCATAATAATCATGCAGAACTACCATACATATATACTTAATTTTAGTCTTTATTTTCTCCCTTCCATGTTGGCAAATTTCCTGCCTAATTATACATCAAGTTCCAAAGAAAATGTTTATTTATGTAACTGGTCTTAAGTAGACACTTGGGTAGAAATCAGATAAAATACTTTACAAGACGTGTTTTGTTTCATTTGAAGACTGACAGCAGAATTGGCCTCAATATGTGTAATTTAGTCACTATGCTACTGGAAGTCTATAGAAGATTAATGAATAGTCAGGCTCTGTGGCAGTTGTGAAGAGATGCAGGATATAGCAAACTGGCTACCATCTGTTCACCATGCCTCTTATAGCTCTTTTAAGGAAAACATTTAGCAGCAGGAGATAAGCAGATGGGTAGTTTTTAAATATTAATATTGTTTTGTTGTTTGAAGATATAGAAATACTGTGCAACTGTGCATTTAAATATTTTTTTTTATATTATATACATATAGTTTATATGTATAGTTTATACAATGAATTTTATATTTTTTTTCATGCTGTGTGTCCAACTATAAACTCCCAGTTGAAATTAAGGTGGTTTCTGCATGTGGTAGATGACATTTTAAAGGAGAAAGTATTTCAAACCAAAAATATCAAGTTTACTTAGTGATCACTATTCCCAGGTAAGCCACACTGGAATCGTGGGATTTAATGGTTATGTGCCTATAACCCTTGAAGTTGAAGTAAAATAATGGTCTTCATTGATTATTTTTCTTTATGCTGAAATTACTCAGAGAAATCTAAAGATGTCACTTCATATTACTATTAGAGAATTTTAAGCCAATTGTAAGGATTCGCTCTGGTAGGCCGGGTAAGCGGATGCAGTACAGAGGCAAAAAACTGTTTGTAAAGCAAAACTTTAGTGTTTATTCACACATAAGGTATAGCACAAAACGCAAGTCACTCTGCAGTCTTAGTGTTTGTTCACACACACGAAAAGTTCATAAAGCAAGAAAGTCACCTTATCTCCTAGGTGTTAGTTCACACCCTGCTGGGAGTTCTGCTTCATCAAGTCCATAAGCAGGCTTTAGGAGGCCTGTTTCCCCTACACCCGGGTCTCAGCCCTCCAACTCAGCACAAGCCTCAGATCCCAACACAGAGATCCCCTCTTCTGAACCCAGCTGTCTTTTAAAGGCAGCTAGGTGTTGCCAAATTAAAATCTATTCTGGTATTTGACCCCACCTGGATGCAAATCAGCCCAGCAGCACACACTGGTAGGAAAATACCTGTTTTCCCAGACCATACCCTTCACTGTGTCACACAATTCTTCCTCTCAGAACTGCCTGAATTCATACAAATTCACAGATTTTATTTTACAACTTGCTCTGATCAAGTTTGGACTAATGCTGTTCTTTCATTTTGTGCTAACTCCATTGTGCTTAAAGCAGTCTTCCATGTGATTTTTTTCATCACAAGTTATCAGCCTACATTTGAATATTTAATGCATTTTTTCAATAAAAGATACATGATTTTCTGCATGTACACTCACTTACAAAAACAATGCACCCAGACTGAAATGTCGATTGCTCCAAAACTTGTCATGCAATTATGTCTCAGGAAAATAGATCATTACAAGTGTGAATTCCTATTAAAAGTCCCTCAGAGGCAATTTTTGGGTAGTGTACTAAGGAGGAGCAAATTATTTTGTAATGAATCATGTTTGTTCCCAATTTCACAAAAAATTGTACTCGAAACCAACCTGAAGCTTTGTAGGTTTGCTTCAGACAAATCCAGTAAAATTATGCAAAGCGCAATTTTACTGCATATGTTTGCAGGCAAAACCATGAAGGAGGAAGAAAGAAGGATGCTCAAATGACCCTGAAAAAAAAGTGGGGGACAAGGCTTGCCCTAATTGACTCACAGATTCATAGACAGCCTGGATCAGTCAATCAGTGTGGCAGCAGGCAGGAAGATGCATGTGCAGAATGAGCAGAACATGATTCTGTATTGAGTGTTGAGGGTGGATGGCAAGGGCGGACATACTGCCTGTGCAGCCGGTTTGGCTGCACAGGGGCCCAGTGCGGTAGAGGGGCCTGCTGCCGGTGAGAGGTTCCGTGACAGGGCAGGAAGAGATGAGGGCTTTCATTGTGTAAGCGTTCATCTCTATATTCATCTGTATCGCTATATAGATGGATGATGCCGTGGGGCAGGGGAGAGGTGCCTGCAGCCTATTAGAGGCCGGTGCAGACGTCATTGTGCCGCCTGAGCCGTACAGTGTGGGACACAGGCCTGAAGAAGCCTTCACCTCACTGAGAGTGTCATGGATGTAAGTATGTGAGTTAAAAAAAAAAAATTGAACTCTATGCTGTTGCCAAGAATGGGGAAGGGGGTAGAGGAGCACTATTGGGGCATCTACTAGGGGGCATTATACTGGCACACTTGGGGGGAGAGGAGCACTATGGGGGCATCAACTAGGGGGCATTATACTGGCACACTTGGGGGGAGAGGAGCACTATGGGGACATCTACTAGGGGGCTTTATACTGGCACACATGGTGGGAGAGGAGCGCTATGGAGGCATCTACTAGGGGGCATTATACTGGCACACAGGAGGGGAGAGGAGCAGTATGCGGATATCTACTAGAGGGCATTATACTGGTACACATGGGGGAGAGGAGCACTATGGGGCATCTACAAGGGGGAATGATACTGGCACACATGGGGGAGAGGAGCACTATTGGGGCATCTACTAGGGGGCTTTATACTGGCTCACATGGGGGGAGAGGAGCACTGTGGGGGCATCTACTAGGGGGATTTATACTGGCACACATGGGGGAGAGGAGCACTATGGAGGCATTTACTAAGGGGAATTATACTGGAACACATGGTGGGAGAGGAGCACTATGGAGGCATCTACTAGGGGGCATTATTTACTGGCAGACATGGGGGAGAGGAGCACTATGGGGGCATCTACTGGGAGCCCTATATATTAGTGCTATACTAGCACTATGGGGGAAGGAGCCATATGAGGGCATCTACTGGGGCCCTATATATTGGCATTATATACTGTCACACATGGGAGGCACTATGGAGAAGTGGGGGAGAGGAGCACTATGGGGGCATCTGCTGGGGGGCATTATACAGGAGAATTTTATACTATATGTGCAATATGGGGGTGGGGATGAGTACCATAGTGGCATTTTATACTGACATACATTATATTGGCACTATGGGGAAGGGGGAGAGGAACATTATCAGGGCATCTATTTGGGGCACTTTATACTGGCACATTATGTTAGGCACCATGGAACAGGGGAGGAGCACTATGGGGGCATCTAGTGGGGGCATTATATAGGAGTATTTTATACTGGTAAAACATTATGGGGCACTATGGGGGCATTAGCTCAACTGGGGCACTAAGAAGATTGTTTTGGGGCACACAGTAGATGGCATTGGAACACCTTATGAAGGCACTATAGGGACATTGGCTCTACTAGGGGCACTAAGAGGAGGTATTTTTTTACTGCTACACAACAGGGCATTTTTTTAATCATTATTTTTAGGGGATATTATGTTTATTAGTGTCAGGGACACTATTTGCTGGGCACAATTATTTTTGAGGGCACTGTGTGCCAATAATAATTGAAGGGACACTATCTGGTACTAGTATTTTCAGGGGGTTTATCTTTTTCTGCAGTATAGCATTGGGAGCACAGTAGGCACAGGATGGGGGTGTTCAGAAGGTTTGAGGATGTTGGAAAAGTAGGAAACTAGTATGTCTGTCTGTCAAACTCTGCAGAGAGAAGAGACGGCTTGAAAGGAGTCTGAAAGGAGAAGATGAGGAAAGAAAAGATCTAAGAAGATGTCACTAGATACTTTCACATCTGCGTTAGTGATTCTGGCAGGCTGTTCCAGCTGAGAACAGCCTGCCGGAATTCACTATATGCAGCACTGCAGGATGCAGACAGAATGCTGCCGGCCCCATTAACTCATTAACTATAATGGGGTACGGTAGAGTAGAGATGGCCTTGCGGTTCACCCGGCGGTCGTTTCACGGCAAACTTGGCTCGTTCGCGGTTCGCCGAACGGGTGAACATATGGTGATGTCTGCCGGCACCATATTCTTTTACATTGTGAAGAACTTTGACCCATGACACCCAAAGCTATTAAAAGAGCTCAGCGGTGAACTAGTAAAACCATTAACAGATTTATTTAACCAATCACTGGCAACAGGAGTCATCCCAGAAGATTGGAAATTAGCAAATGTTGTGCCTATTCACAAGAAAGGTAGCAGGGAGGAATCGGGCAACTATAGGCATGTAAGCCTGACATCAATAATGGGGAAATCAATGGAAACCATACTTAAGGAGAGGATTGTGGAACATCTAAAATCCCATGGATTAAAAGATGAAAAACAGCATGGGTTTACTTCAGGGAGATCATGTCAAACTAATCTTATTGATTTTTTTGATTGGGTGACTAAAATAATAGATGGCGGAGGTGCAGTCGACATTGCTTATCTAGACTTTAGTAAGGCTTTTGATACTGTCCCACATAGAAGGCTTATCAATAAATTGCAGTCTTTGGGCTTGAACTCCCATATTGTTGAATGGATTAGGCAGTGGCTGAGGGACAGACAACAGAGGGTTGTAGTCAATGGAGTATATTCGGACCATGGTCTTGTTACCAGTGGGGTACCTCCGGGATCTGTTCTGGGACCCATATTGTTTAATATCTTCATCAGCGAAATTGCAGAAGGCCTCGATGGTAAGGTATGTCTTTTTGCTGATGACACAAAGATTTGTAACAGGGTTGATGTTCCTGGAGGGATACACCAAATGGAAAAGGATTTAGGAAAACTAGAGGAATGGTCAAAAATCTGGCAATTAAATTTAATCTTGATAAGTGCAAGATAATGCACCTGGGGCGTAAAAACCCAAGAGCAGAATATAAAATCAGTAATACAGTCCTAACCTCAGTATCTGAGGAAAGGGATTTAGGGGTCATTATTTCAGAAACCTTAAAGGTAGGCAGACAATGTCATAGAGCAGCAGGAAATGCTAGCAGAATGCTTGGGTGTATAGGGAGAGGCATTACCAGCAGAAAGAGGGAGGTGCTCATGCCGCTCTACAGAGCACTAGTGAGGCCTCATTTGGAGTATTGTGCTCAGTACTGGAGACCATATCTCCAGAAGGATATTGATACTTTGGAGAGAGTTCAGAGAAGAGCTACTAAACTGGTACATGGATTGCAGGATAAAACTAACCAGGAAAGATTAAAGGGAGTCTGTCATCAACATTTCACCTTTGTAACCCTTTCCATAGTTTTCTAGCATCCTAACAGTTAATAAAAACATTACCTTTATGATCAATCCTGGACTTATAAAACCGGCAAAAAACATCTTTGTAGCATATGCAAATGAGGGCTCGCAAGTGCCCAGGGGTGGCGTTACCCTCGTAGGTGCCCTGCTAGCTCAGCCTTTTCTTCGCTTCCCCCTGCCCCTTCCTTCCCTCCGCCCGCGCATCCTTTCCCTCTGACCGCCTATCTACTAACTTCTTGTTTCGCCGAGATCCCGCGCCTGCGCACTGCGATGCCCATTCCTTGTACGGCATCACAGTAATTAATGTGCATGCGCCGGCCTCGCGCCGTTAGCCGGCGCATGCGCATTAATTACTGTGATGCAGCAGGGGTGTTATACACCAATAATATACTTTCTATATAGTGCTTTTGTGTAGTGCAGTTTACGGTTTTACCTCAGCTCACAGAGTGACAAACGCTATTGGAACAAATAATTTCAACTGGTGTGAAATACCAGTTGCCCCCCAAAAAAATCTGATTGAAGCAGATAATAATATACTTTCTATATAGTGCATTTGGGTAGTACAGCATTTGCTTGTGGTTTAGCTGCGTTGCCTCAGCTACACACAGGGCCGTCTTTACCAAGGGGCAAAAGGGGCAGCTGCCCTGGGCCCAGTTGCTCCTGGGGGGCCCAAGGCAGCTGCCTCTTGAGCCCTGCTAGCTACTGCCCCGGGTGTCAGGCTGTCGGCTACACAGGCATCATGATCGTACTGTGTTAATGATCTTAATTCTAGGACCTTAATGAGTTTTGATCTAGGACCTTAATGACATCATTACCATGTGACCAGTAACCTAGCAACATGGCTATGAGGTCATCACAGGTCCTACTGAGTGTTGCAGAAATTAACTGTGGAGCTTTTTTGTGTAAAGATTACATCAGAAAAAGGTGACAGGGGCTGTTATGTTAATATACTGTAAACTACTGTATAGTGGGGTGCTGTATATTGTGTGGTGGGCTGTATATTGTGTGGTGGGCTATATATTGTGTAATAGGCTGTATATTGTGTGGTGGCCTGTATACTGTGGGGGGGTGGCCTGTATACTGTGTGGTGGGCTGTATACTGTGTGGTGGGCTGTATACTGTGGGGGGCCTGTATAGTGTGGGGGGGCCTGTATAGTGGGGGGGAGTGCTATACTGCTGTACTGTATAGTGTGGGGGGCTGTATCGTGTATAGTTTGGGGTGCTGTATACAGTAAGGTGTTGTATACCGTGAGGTGCTGTATACTGTGGGCTGCTATACTGCTCTACTATATACTGTGGGGTACTGTATAGTGTGGGGTGCTAAACTGCATACTGTGTGGTGCTGTATACTATAGGGTGCTATACTGCATACTGTGGGGTGCTGGGGTGCACTGTAACACTAGGGTGAGCCGAGCCCCGGTCTCCTTCCTGCAGAGCGGTGCCCACTTCCAGCCTGAGCCCAGCTGCCCAGAGCACTGATCCTGAGCCGCTGGAGTCTTCAGAACTGGAAGTATTTACAGTCATTCACTGGACTCTACCAGATGTGTGGATTTTTTGTGTGTGTGTGTTGTGGTGGAGGGCGTGATTGCCTGCTAAGGTGTGGGAAGGCGGGATCCAGGGGGCCCAAGTAAATTTTTGCCCAGGGTCCAATCAATATTAAAGACGGCCCTGGCTACACAGAGTGGAAAACGCCATTAGTACAAATAATTCTACTGGTGTGATATACCAGTTGCCCCCCCCAAAAAATTGATTGAAGTAGGGGTATTATATACCAATTTTATACTTTATATATAGTTGGAAGATCCTCTCCTGTCTCGCACTCCAGTGTGACCAAAAAAGGTCCTCGTGGAGCTGCGGGACAGGTTACGCGTGTCTCCATTGATACACCAGCTCCGACCCCTTTGCAAACTGACGCGGGAATGCATTTGCATGTGCACCGGAGGGGAAGACTGCATGGCTTTCGGGGACAGCTTGGCCGGGCTAGTGGCAGTACGCTGTGGCCGAGCTTGTCTCCGGTGCCTATTGCGGATTCCATTCCGGTGTCCATGTCAACGCGCTTGCGCACTCTTGCAGAGCTTGACGTGCATCCGCCTTTACGTTCGAAAACGGGTTCACAAGGGGATATGCGGTCAGGCGTACGCGCTTCTTATGTGCTTTGCCGACCAGCAAAGGGAATAGCAACTGGCCGCAGGTTCAAAGCAGATTAAGGGGCCGGCATTGGTCTAATTGACTAATGACCGACCAAAACCTTGTACACAGGTGTAGGACAGGATCATGACCTATGGGGAGTGGACACTTGGCGCCCTGGGATTTGATAGCAGGCACATAAATGGTGGTCTCCCAGGTCGGTCGGTGCCCACTGTTATCCTTCCTTTTCCTGGTGCAGGTCAGTACTGCTAGCTACTGACTGAAGTTTGCTGGGACTCTGTTTGTTCCAGTGGGACCCAGGACCCGGGACTTTCCGTGACACATCTGTTTACCTGGCAAGTTGCACAGAGACTTATGCACAGATTGGGACTACTGCTAGCTTTCCTTCGCTTTTTGTTTGCCTGATGTTTGCCCAGTAAAGTTTACCTGGACTTTGTTTATTCTGTTAATTAACCCCTTTTACTTCATCCTCACTGGTCTGTTTCGTTAGTGCCTTGCATTACAGAACAGTGAGCCAAACAAACAGTTGCCATGGAAAGAATCCACCAGCAGCTAACTGAGTTAACAGGAGCAGATAATCTGTTTACCCAACGACACCCGAATGTGCCGTCAGTCGCTGCAGCTCAAATCCAGGAGCAACTGTCTAATGTGATGGGGGAGGTTCAGCAGCTGCTCCAAGGAGCTACCACGTTACCCATCACGATCACAAGACACCAAGTGGAGCCGAAGATTCCTCTGCCTGACTCCATCACAGGAGACAGGAATTCCTAAACTTCAGGGACTCCTGTATTTTATATTTCCAGTTGTGGCCGATTTCCAGCAATATAAGACAGAAGATTGGCCTTGCTGCGTGGAGATCCCCAACGTTGGGCGTTAAATTTGCCCAAGACCACGCCGCCTATTTGTCAGTCGAAGCTTTTTTTGAGGCCATGGCCGTTATCTACGATGATCCAGATTACCCGTTCTGCCGAGAACCATCTCAAGCATATTCAGCAAGGTCACCGCCCTGCCGAAAAATACGCTGCAGAATTTAGGCAGTAGGCAGCTTTCACCACCTGGGGCGACGCAGCCCCCGCCATTGTTTCTGGCTGGGACTTTCTGATGCAGTCCAGGATCTTCTTCTAGTCTGACCCACTCCCATCTTATTAGAGATGGCCATCACCCAGGCAATCGATGCTGACAGACAGATCTGCGAGAGGCGGTTAGAACGGTCGACTCGCTTTACACTTTCACGGCCACATCCAGGGGCCACCAAGCCAGCTGAAGAGCCAATGGAGGTTGGGTCCCCCCATCTTACACAAGCGCAACAAGCTTATCGCCAACAAAAAGGTCTGTGCCTGTTTTGTGGAAAAGCAGGACATCTCATTAAGACCTGTCCCCTCCTGTCGGCGGGAAACAAATGTACCTAGAGGGCATAGAGGAGAACCTCCTAGGTGCTATTATCCCTCCTCCAACTCGAGTGATGGTACCCATTTCACTACAATGGCAAGACAAAGTCCATGTGTTTTCTGCCCTGATTGATTCTGGAGCAGCAGGGAATTTTATAGACTTAGTCTTGGTGCATCGACTTGGCATCCCACTTATCCAACCAAAGACCACCCTGTTGTTGACCGCTATTGATGGATCTCCTCTCCAGGATGGTCGTGCCGTGTGGATGACGCCCGAGATCCAGGTAACAGTGGGGGCTGATCATCAGGAGACCTTAAGCCTTTTTGTCCTGGACATGCCATCCACTCCTGTGATTTTGGGTCTCCCTTGGTTGAGACTACATAATCCGATAGTGGACTGGCGCTCAGCTCAGATTTGCCAGTGGAGTACTGAATGTCTCACTCGGTGCATATGTCCTGAATTGTCACTAGCCTCCATGGAGGTATTAAGTACATTACCCCAGCATTACCATCACTTCCAGGACATGTTCAGTCCACAGGGGGCTGATGTGTTACCTCCCCATAGGTCATATGATTGTCCCATAGATCTGTTGCCAGGTACCGGCCCAGCATGATTATAATCAAAGAGAATCTCGAGAAGGGTTTCATTCATCCATCCACTTCCCCCTCTGGAGCCGAGTTCTTCTTGGTGGAGAACAATGATGGAGGGTTGAGACCCTGCATCGACTTTCGCTCCCTCAATCCGATCACGGTGAAAAACCGGTACCCTCTTCCTCTGATTGACAATTTGTTTTCTCAGGTGGCAGGGACCCGGATCTTCACCAAACTCGATTTCAGAGGTGCATATTACTTGGTACGCGTCAGAGAAGGTGATGAATGGAAGACCGCATTCAACACCAGGGACGGGGATTGCGAGTATCTCATTATGCCTTTTGGTATCTGTAATGCTCCTGCGGTCTTCCAGGAGTTCATCAATGATGTCCTCAGGGATTTCTTAGGTAGATTTGTTGTTGTCTATTTAGACGACATACTAATATTCTTGTCGGATCTGGTGTCTCATCGGAGACATGTGTGTCAGGTTTTCCAGAAACTGAGGGAGAACCGCCTCTTTGCCAAACTAGAGAAGTGTCTGTTTGACGTATCGGAATTGCCTTTTCTGGGGTACATTATCTCAGAAAGGGGACTGGCTATGGATCCATCCAAACTTTCTGCTGTCTTGGATTGGCCTCGGCCTAAGGATCTGAAGGGACTGCAGCGTTTCTTAGGCTTTGCCAACTTCTACCACAAGTTTATTAAGAATTTCTCTGCGACAGTGGTACCTCTCACTAACCTCACTAAGAAGGGAGCTAACCCTTCAAAGTGGACAAGAGAGGCAGACAGAGCCTTTGAAACTCTAAAGCAGGCCTTTTGCACTGTGCCAATCCTTACTCATCCAGACACTTCCCGACCTTTTGTCCTCGAGGTCGACGCCTCCGAGGTTGGTGTTGGGGCAGTTCTTTCACAGTATTCTGGTGTCCCTGAGAGGTTACATCTCTGTGCTTTTTCTCTGAAGCTCTCTCCAGCCGAGTGGAATTATGAAATCGGCAATAGAGAGCTCTTCTGGGAGTAAAATTGGCTTTTCAAGAGTGGAGACATTGGCTAGAGGGTGTGGAACCTCCCATTACGGTTTACACTGACCACAATACCACAGTACCTAAAGACTGCCAAGAGACTCAACTCCCAACAAGCTTGGTGGGCATTGTTCTTTACCCGCTTCAATTTTCGCCTCACGTATAAGCCAGTACGCTGCAGCCGAGCTTGGGATAGACTTTCCCAAGGGGAGCACCAGGTCGTAACCTCTTGGGGAGGATGGGCACATGAGGCAGCTTTTGCAGGCAGACCAGGTGGTGCCAGTGCAAGGTACCAGAGGTACAGACGTAGTCAGCAGACCGAGTTGTAACCAGGAGTAGAAGTGCAGAACCGAAGAATGAGGAAGAGGTGAAGTCAAACATGGAAATAGTGAGGGCAGGCGACCCATGTCAGCTACAGAAGATTTGAGGCTAGCAGGCAGGGATCAAACAGGTAGCATAGTCCAGAGACACAAGCATGGGTCAGGTATACAGGAACACAAGCAGAGATAACAGCAACCTTTGCAAGACACAAGGATCTTGATGCTCAGGCACCTGGAAAGGGGGCTGAGCCATGTATATAGGTGCAGGAGGGCTATGAATGGTCAGCAAGGTCACATGTGCTAACCCATAAAGCACAGAAAGTGACACATGCCAGCCCTAAAGGAAGTGCTACAGGGAACAAGCTGAAAGAATGCTGTGGCCAGGGCGGGAAGGAAACCGTGGGGCAGATTCCAGGACAGATGATGCCTCCAAGGACAGAGCCCAGGTGAAACACCGGCAGCAGGTCACCGCCTAACTTGCAGCCCAGGACTGTGGCAGTAAGCAGGGGAACATTGATGGATAGCAATCGCTGTTATACCAGCACTATAAGACACATCGAACAATAAGACACACCCCTGGTCTAGACAACAAAAAATTTAGAAACACTTGTTTTCTACTTCCCTGGTGATTTAATGAAGTGGAAAGGTCGATGTCATTAACTTACACACTACTGCATACACACCTGACAAACACAGCTCTGCTAAATTCAAACACAGGTCTGCTACATGTACACTCAAAACTCTGCCATACGCTGACAAACACAGCTGTACTACATGGAGACAAAAACAGCTATGCAGCATACACAGACACCTCTGCTATATGCACTCACACACAGACACAGCTCTACACTGTAGGTAGTTATTTAGGGTATATCTTTAGCAATAGGAATAGGGTATATCTTTAGCAATAAGTATAGGGCAAATTTTTTTAAGGAAGTACCTCCAGCTGATGGTCCTCCCCAAAACTATGATCGGAAAGTTCTGTACTGCAAAGATCTTCCATGATGTCACCTATGTTTGCGGCCAGACAATGCAGCTTTACTCATTTTCCTATACTACCCATCTGGCCTTACCCAGCAATGACATCATGGAAGGTCCTTGCAATGAACAGCTTTCATCTGGCAGGTTGGGTAGGACCTTCGGACAGAGTTTTTTTTTTTTGTTTGTTTTTTTTCACTTTCATTGTTCTCTGCCTTATGTGCTACATTCAGACTTCTCTCCTGCTTGCACTGATCTCCCACAGATTGGTGTCAGATGCACACTTTTCTCACTGATAGGGCAAAGCTATCACTATATGACCACTATGACAGATCATTAAGCAAGCAGTCAAGTAAGGTAAACCAAAAGGAGAAAAAAAACTGGAACTGCTTAAAGCTTTTGTTTTGGGAGCTGCTCGGCTAGATATATCACGCAGATGGTGGAATAAAAAGTTGTATTTATTTGTCTACACGTTTCGAGGGAATTGGACCCTCTTCTTCAGGACAATCAATGATACACTACAAGACAGTTTGAATTTATTTATACACTTATTTTTGGCGCCTTACCTCTATTGTAGGGGGCGTGGCTATGGGCGGAGTTAATATAAATAAACAGGGGTTAGGATAATCAGTACTCTGTCAATCTTGGTGAAGCTACTGTAAAAAACAGGGTTAGGCACACCTCCCCCAGACGTTCGGTACCCACTGGGGAGGAAAATATACATAGGTAATTAATAATGTATATAGACAATGAGCGCTGAAGAGCGTTCGGAAGCTATGCCCCGCCCACCTTTGTGACGTAACGCTAAAGGGGTGGCTTGGTTTTGCTTGATAGATGGAGCACTGGGAAGCGCTACGCTGTCCGGAGTGGTAGGACACGCCCCCCCCTCCCTGACACGTAAGCTAATGGGGCAGGCCCAAGGGGATGCCGCTGGGTCCTATCTGACAATTGGTGGAGCGCTGGGAAGCGCTGAGCTGTCCGGAGTGGTGGGAAACGCCCCAACTCCTGACATGTAAGCTAATGGGGCGGGCCTAAGGGGATGCCGATGTGTCCTATCTGACAATGAGGGAACGACAGGGAAGGCTAAAGGGAACTGGGGGGAAAAAAGGGGGGAGTGAGGGAAATGATGCTGCGCTCCCAGACGCTTTTGCGTATCAATGCGTTTAGAGTGAGCGTATATATGTAACATAAAACAAGAGCCTATATGGCAGGAATAATAATGTGCATCAAGCACACAATTTTTGATAAAAAAGGGAGCCAGAAGGATATCTTGGCAATCGGACGTTATGTAGAAAAAATAATAATAAAAATACACAAAATAAAAAGAAAATGACAGGAAAATAAAATGTAGATAAAAGGACTAGCATAAAAGGTATATATAATATATAAAATATAAGGCATAGGCAGTGGCATATGCTATTGGATTAAAGTACTGTTTCGCTCAGTTCATTGAGACCATGGGGTGTTAGCTCCCGTTTCTGTAAGATGTCAAACCGATTAAATGGGTTTTCAGGTATATGTTCTATGGGAGTGATTTTTATTGGGTGTTTATGTTTTTCTGTGGTTGTCGCACAGTGTCTTGACAAACTGTGTTTCTGATATAAGCGTTGTATATTATGTCTATGTTGATTTAATCGACAGTGTAGCTCCTGTGTCGTGCGCCCCACATACTGCAGGCCGCAACTACACTCAATTAGATATATAACATAGGAAGACTGGCACGTCATATATTGTTTTATGGGAAAGGATGTTTTGTTGCGGTTTGACATGAATGTGGCTTGATTATGGGTAATTGTTTTACAACATAGGCATCGCTTGGACCGGCATTTGTAGCTGCCCGCATTCTGTGCCGCAATTTTACTGGATTCATTTTGTGGTTCATTATGTTGTCTAGGTTTGCTAAGGGCCAAGATGCTTTTTATCGTTGGGGCTCGTCTATATGTAATAATTGGTTTGGGGGCTAGGTGTTTTGAGAGGTATGGATCTTGGAGTAATATATGCCAATGTTTGGCTAGAATATTCTTAATATGCCCATTTGACGTGCTATACTGGGTGATAAAATTAAGACGGTCTTGTTTTTCTTGTTTTTTGGAGGTTTTGGTTAGACATTCCTCCTGGGACACAATGGACCTTTTTTCTTAAAGCGTTTTTTATCAGTTTTGCTGGATATTTTTTTGCCGAAAACCGTTTACGGATGGTGTCTGTTTGTTGTATGAAGTCTTCTTTATATGTGCAATTCTGTCTTATTCGTTTAAACTGGCTATATGGTATATTCTGTAGCCATTTTTTATGGTGAAAACTAGAATAGTGGATATAACTGTTGCTATCTACCGGTTTGAAGTATGTTTTGGTGGATATGGTGTTATTGTGACTCTGGATAATAATATCTAGGAATTCGATTTCCGTTCTATTGAAGTTGAGAGTGAAAGTAATGCCCCAATCTGTTTCGTTAAGGGATTGGCAGAAGGTTTTGGCAGAGAGTTTGTCCCCATCCCATATAATGAATATATCATCGATATATCTCCTAAAAAAAATATATTTTGTTTTTATAGGTTGAGTGCTTGGTTATGTGTAGCTCTTCCAACTCCCCCATAAATAAATTGGCGAAAGACGGCTCTACTCGTGTCCCCATAGCAGTCCACTTACACTGGTGGTAGATGTCTCCATTATATATGAAATAGTTGTTCTCTAGTATGAACTGTAAGCTTTGTAGCAAAAAAGAGACTTGGGATGATTTTAGGCTGATATCCCTTTCTAGCACTGATTGGATGCACCGGAGGCCTAGCTCGTGCTTAATGTTCGTATATAGTGACGTGACATCCAAAGTAAGAAAAGCATATGTTTCTTCCCAGTTTATAATTTTTAATTCACGGATGAGCTAACTGGAGTCATGTAGGTAAGTGGGCAAATTCTTGACATATGGCTGTAAATGGAGATCCATATATTGGGATAGATTGCTTGTCGCACATTTGGTATTGGAGACAATGGGCCTGCCTGGGGGGTTATCTTTATTCTTATGAATTTTTGGGAGGTGATAAAAATAGGGGTTGCACGGAATTTTGGGTAAAAGGAAGTTCTTTTCTTTTTTATTTATATAACCCTTACTATGAGCCTCTTTCACTAGGTTGGTTAGGCTAGTATTTACATTTGTAAAGGGATTGTGATATATTTTTGAGTAATATTCGGTATCGCTTAGAATCTTTTGGGCCACGTTTTCGTACTTAGTGTAGTTCTGGATGTAGTTCTGGATAACTATTGCCCCCCCCCCCCTCCCCTTGTCAGCAGGGCGGATAACTATATCTCGGTTGTTTTTAAGGGTGTTCAAGGCTATTTGTTCAGATTTTGTAAGATTGCCATTATAATTATAACTCACTGATTCGTTGGTTAACATCTTCAGATCAGCTGAAATTAAGTCGAAAAAAGTGGGTATGCAGATATCCTTCTGGCTCCCTTTTTTATCAAAAATTGTGTGCTTGATGCACATTATTATTTCTGCCATATAGGCTCTTGTTTTATGTTACATATATACGCTCACTCTAAACGCATTGATACGCAAAAGCGTCTGGGAGCGCAGCATCATTTCCCTCACTCTCCCCCCCCTTTTTTCCCCCAGTTCCCTTTAGCCTTCCCTGTCGTTCCCTCATTGTCAGATAGGACACATCGGCATCCCCTTAGGCCCGCCCCATTAGCTTACATGTCAGGAGTTGGGGCGTTTCCCACCACTCCGGACAGCTCAGCGCTTCCCAGCGCTCCACCAATTGTCAGATAGGACCCAGCGGCATCCCCTTGGGCCCGCCCCATTAGCTCACGTGTCAGGGAGGGGGGGCGTGTCCTACCACTCCGGACAGCGTAGCGCTTCCCAGCGCTCCATCTATCAAGCAAAACCAAGCCACCCCTTTAGCGTTACGTCAAGGTGGGCGGGGCATAGCTACCCATCCCGAAGGCTGAACGCTCTTCAGCGCTCATTGTCTATATACATTATTAATTACCTATGTATATTTTCCTCCCCAGTGGGTACCGGACGTCTGGGGGAGGTGTGCCTAACCCTGTTTTTTACAGTAGCTTCACAAAGATTGACAGAGTACTGATTATCCTAACCCCTGTTTATTTATATTAACTCCACCCACAGCCACGTCCCCTACAATCGAGGTAAGGCGCCAACAATAAGTGTATAAATAAATTCAAACTGTCTTGTATTGTATCATTGATTGTCCTGAAGAAGAGGGTCCAATTCCCTCGAAACGCGTAGACAAATAAATACTACTTTTTATTCCACCATCTGCGTGATATATCTAGCCGAGCAGCGCCCAAAACAAAAGCTTTAAGCAGTTCCAGTTTTTTTCTCCTTTTGGTTTACCTTACTTCGCTCCCGCATTTAATCCCTAAATGCGTCCTGGAACCAAGGCTGCAGCAAGGCACTCCCAGGTTGCTGGTCGGGTCCATTCACCAGCAAGGCTCGTCAAAGGTGTTGTGACTCCTCACAACACACTCTGGTAAGCGCATTACTTTGGCACCAATTTAATTATTTTATACTGTACTACACATTTGGCCTGCCTCCCCTCTTCTCCCCCCTCTGCTAAGCAAGCAGTCAGGGAGGTCTGGCACAGCTGGACCCCCCTGACTGCAGACTATAACACGCATACACTTTTTTTTTTCTCGCTAAAAAAGGGCATCTTATAGTGCAGGAAATATAGTAAGTAAAGTTTTCTGCAATGTATCTACAGTGTGTCCTGTCATACTGTGTATTGTTGATGGGTCTGGACATTATAATCCAAAGAATGTGCACCATACACCCAGGCAAAATAAGAGTACGCTGCCATCTGTAAAAATTGTGAATTTTTCAGATTAGTTATAGAGCAGGGAGGAATTATTTTCCTTCTGTCATTAGGAAAAATTCACTTACAGTCCTTCAAAAGTTTAACTTAATCAATTCATAACATTTTTCAACATAACTAAACTCAAATCAGGCTCCCAAATGACACAATAGAAGACATATATTCTTCTTATATTCTGGGTGAACCTTAGCCTTCACTTAAAAATTTCTACTTCTGGCAAACTATCGCTAAAAAGTAACAAATTAGGCTTTTTTAAGTGTTAAGCAATTTAGTAACAACCTCATGTTGAGACATTTAATTTTGTTTTGCACTTTGATTACGCGTGTCACATTTATCAAACATAGAAACAACATTTAAATATTTGTTATTACGTTCATCTAATTGCATCCTATTTAAATAATCATGCTACTTACTCTTTCCAAATTATTGCTGTTATATCTATTAAATAAGGGGAAATTGTCATCTGTGATTGCAGACTTGATTTATTTATTATAATTATTGCTAGGTTTAAAATTGGATAAAACTCTGGATTTTATTAACTCTAATTATTTAGGCGAATCACATTAAAGTTCAGTAAATGCAAAAGAACTCTAAAAATAATCTAGAGAAGAAGAAATTGATAATCAAAACACACTGTAATGATAGGTTGAGCATCGTGTTTTACCTATGGGGCAAGTTGGAAGTTACATTTGTTGAAAACATTTATTTTCTGTGGTAAGGATGCTGAAGGTTCCAAGAGTAGGTTTAGTAAATTCTGCACTGCAGCATGTGTAACATAGAATTACATAGAAAATGGAAGGAGTTACACTTAATGTAGATAGATAGAGATATAGATAATAGATATCCAGTGTAACTCCTTCCATTTTCTATATCATTCAATATATACTGCATACGTTTCTAAACCTACTCTTAGAAACCTACTATTCCTTTACCATAATTATTGTGTATCTCTATTTTCTTTAAATTGTGTATTTTCCCCCAAGTCTGTGTGTATCCTTTTTCAAGACAAAGCCTGACTCGGAGTCAGGGAACATAAGACTAAAGTTCTGCTAAGGCTAAGCAAAGGATAACTGTGTTGGAAGACCCACTATTCTTGGATATAAAAAACACACCAATTGCCTCAACCATTTTAAGTTCATGCATGCAAGCATCAGGAGCTGCGCCCATCCGATCAGCTGCACAGACCCAGCAGTCAGACAGCCTGGCCCCTGCTGCATACGCTGGCATTGGTGAAAACACTGATGCTGCAGTATTAACCCACTTAAATGTTGCTGTCAAAGCTGATTGTGGCGTGCAGAGGGTTTGCGGAGGGTACGGGTGCCCTCCGTATCTCCATCGGGTCCTCTCACTGCAGGGAGCCAGATGCCTTCCATAGGCATTGGGGCTTGCCCTTAGGCTAGGTCTCACAGGCAGGCTGTCCGCATACAAGCTGACATGCAATGTATTACAAATTTGAAGATTTGCTTCTAAAATTCTAAGCCTTCTAACGCCCCCAAACATATGGGAAATGTAAAGTAAACCATATTATATGAGGTATCACTATCTGTTTTAAAAGTTGGAAAGTTGGAAAGTTGCACATTTTTCATTTTTTTTTGTAAAATTGGTATTTGTTTTAATAAAAATGAAAAATATTGACAGAAATTTTCCACTATCGTGAAGTACATAGTGTTGCAAGAAAACAATCTCAGAATAGCTTAGATAAGTAAAAGCGTTCCAAAGTTATTACCACATGAAGTGACACGTCAAATTTCCAAAAAACGGCCTGGTCCTTAACGTGAAAAATGGCAGGGTCCAGCAGGGTGCTGGGCTGTAAATGAGGGTGGTTGGATCTTACAATGTCTGCCAGAAAAATCTTAGGGAGTCAGGGAGAGTGAAAAAAAAACCAAAACAATCAGGAACATCTCAGTGTGGGGGCATAAGCGGAATGAACTGGCTCCTTGGGAACACTGGCCAGAATAGTGACCTGTATGCTTGTTTACTTATGCACTAACAGGCGTATCGTTTCCATCAAGCAGTTTGATGATTACTGGATAGCCATGCTATAGGACATCGCTATTAAAGCAAAATAGGGTAATGTTTTCATTTCACAGAAAAGGAGGACAAATTACATTATTTCCAGGAAACACTGTGTATGCAGTTTGCCACAGCTTATAGTGAGCAGACATCTGCTGTCAGAGTGTCTAAAAAGGAGGCCCCTCTCTGCCCTGTAGTGTCATCCCCCCTCCCACCACAAGCAGCAGAAGTTGCAGAAGCAGTAGCAGCAGCAGCCATTTCAGCCTCCTCTACATGATGTCGCAGTTTTTCACACATCCCCCACCAGGCTGAGGCCAGTCAGCATTCCGACAGCTCCTATCTCAACACCCAGGTTCAGGCCTACCTAAACTCTGGCCAGTCTCTGGCGCATACCCTGTTTTCTGACTTCATGGATTTCTTCTTTTATGCCTATTCTCCAATGTCAACATGAACCATATGGCTCCTGCTGCAGCCGCTGATGCCTCAGCAGAAGCTGCTCCTCATTGCTAATCTCCTACTGCCACCACTATTCATGCAAAGCATCTCCCACTACTACCATTACCACAATTACCATCACTACTGCTACTATCACCACTACCACCACTACCCATAGACAGCTGACCTACTGCCTTATATGTCCCATGCTATGCTGCTTCCCCTGCCGCTACTATTGTGGCTGCATGCCACTATATCCGTATTGTACCCTTTCCACATCCACACTATAGTACTTCTGCTTCCAATTGAAATGGAGAATTTAAGGAGAAGCAAGACACTTTTTCTTCTGACATCAGCCATTCTAACCCTGTCAAGGTATAATTTTTGACGCTTGGCCTCCCAATTCATTTATTTTATTTTTTTAATCCCACAACACAGTTTGTGTTTCAACATAAAAAAGAAAAAAAAGAAAAGAAAAGATATATGAAGTTTTCCTAAAAATTCTGAATCCTAGGATACTAGAGGGTGTTGCATACCGACTTTCATGGCAATTGGAGAAACTTTGGTTTGGCCCAAACCGATTTGGGTCTGAACAGAACTTTTTCAAAGACAAATCTCGAGTGGTTTGCTTATCTCTAGTTACTACTACTTTATTCCAAACTGATTAAGCTCAATAATCTATTAGTGTATGATAGTTATGCACCCCAAAATAAAAGGGATAAAAATTGTTTATATCTACAGATTATTCTAATTTAATTTAAAGGACAATTCTGAAGCACCGGGACATCCTGAAGCATGATATCAAGTTTGGGGCATTGCTTCACTTCTCAACTATTTTGTGTGTGCTAATGTGCCATTAAGAAAAACGAGCAAATAAAAAAAAAAATTGTGCTTGCAGAAAGGGGACCTTTGTCTGTTTCCGCTGTCAAGACTGTAGTAGCATCATTAAGGGTGATTATGTATGTCACCCAAATAAGGGCTTCAGAACCTCTATAAAAGTTTTTTTCATATAGTAGCCAGAATTTTATATATCTACTGAAGTGCCTGTGTGGCAGTGCTTATGTTGTGCAGACAATGAGATCAGTATTAATTTGGAATAACAAACATTGTTCTGTAATTTGTACATTTCTACAGGGGTCTAATGAGAAAGAAAGTATTGAGACATAGCAACTGAACTATTACTACTATTCTGCTGCACCCCCCAAGATCCCCAGAACCTATTCGACATGCCAGGTAAGACGTTGCCATGTTGTGCTGCGTCTGTTGTGCCTGGAAGCCAAGAGCCACACCGGTCCTGCACTCCTTTCTGCTTTGCGTTAACAGGCAGATCAGTGGCTAACCCCGCTCAATTTGACAGTTGGTAAAGTGGTGTGCGACAATGGTGCCAATCTGCAGAGCGTGCTGAAACAGGGCAAAATGACACATGTGCCGTGCAAGGCACACGTCCTTAACTTGGTTGTGCAGAGATTCATTGCCAAATACCCCGGGGTCCAGGACGTCTTGCGGCAGGCCAGGAAAATCTCTGGCCATTTCTTACACGGCCATGGCTTGCCTTGCTGACATTTAGCGGCGACACAACCTGCCCGTCAGACGTCTGATTTGTGAATGCCCGACGCGATGGAACTCCACCTTGTATATGCTTGATAAGCTGCTCCAGCAGAAACGTGCAGTTAACGACTACCTGTACGAACTCTGCGGCAGGACAGGTTCTGGGGAGCTTTTTTTTTTTCACTGCTCCAGTGGCTGCTCATGCGCGACGCATGCAGACTTCTGCGGCTATTTGATGAGATCACCAAACTGGTCAGTCGCAGCCAGGGCACCATCAATGACATCATACCTTACGCCTTCTTTCTGGAGTGTGCATTGCATCGTGTCATTGATCAAGCCGCCGAGGAGCAGGAGCAGGAAGATGAGGAAATCGCAATGCTGGATGAATTCCCAGGGGGGGCTACTCCATCTGAGACAAGTCAACAACAGGAGTCTGAATAGGAGTCAGAGGAGGATGGTGCTGGGGCGGATGATGAGGAGCAAGAAGAGCATGCTTTAAACCTTTCTGGGATCCCTGGTGTTGTCCGTGGATGGGGGGAGGAGAACGAGGACGACATTATCCTGGATGATGAACAGGAGCCAGGCCACTACACCACTTCCAGTTTAGTACAAATGTGGGCCTTCATGCTCTAGTGTTTTAAGAGGGACCCCCGTATAAAAAGCACAAAGGGCAAGGACCAGTACTGGGTGGCAACGTACTTAGACCCCCGGTACAAACAAAAAATGGCGGAAATGTTACCACCATCACAGAGGGCGGTCAGGATGCAGCACTTCCAGGCCTTGCTTTGAGAAATGCTGCATTCTACTTTTGCGGGCGCTGGCAGAGGAATTTCCACTCACAGAGAAACAGTTGCGGGTACCAATCCAACAGCGCCTGCAAGAAGAAGGCAGTTTGAAGATGTGTTGGTCACTTCTAATATGATATCATTCTTTCAGCCGACCCATCGACAGCTGTCCTCTGGGTAAATGGCCGATGTGGACACTCTGATAAGTGATGAACCCCTGGACTACTGGGTGGGCAGGCTTGACCTTTGGCCAGAGCTGGCACAATTTGCCATGGAACTGTTGGCTTGCCCCTCGTCCAGTGTCCTGTCCGAAAAGGACGCTCGGCGCAGCAGGGGGGATCGTGACCTATAAGCACACTCGCCTAGCTCACGACAGTGTTGACTACCTCACATTTCTAAAAATGAATAAGGCATGGATCTCAGAGGAATTCAACACATGTGACCATTAGACCATGTTTGATTTAAATTCCTTATGACAGCCCACAAATATCCGCCACCACCCATAACAATTCATGGTCCCTGTCTTAGGTAAATACAGTGGCATAAAAGGCTTTTTATGTCCGTTGAATGCCTAATTTTTTACGCCTGTAGTGGCCTACACTTACTTATTTATCCTGCAAACGGCTAATGTACCCCCAGACACAGAATACAAAGTTCTTTGCTGTGAGATGAACGCCTGTTGGCTAATTTTTGGGGCCTGTAGTGGCTTATACTTACTTATTTATCCTGTGAACGGCTAATGTACCTCCAGCAACAGAATACAAAGTTCTTTGCTGTCAGGTGAATGCCTGTTGGCTAATTTTTGGGGCCTTTAGTGGCCGACACTAACTTCTTTATCATGTGAATGCCTAATGTACCTCCAGCCACAGAATACAAAGTTCTTTGCTGTCAGATGAACGCCTGTTGGCTAATTTCTGGGACCTGTACTGGCCGACACTTACATCTTTATCTTGTGAACGACTAATGTACCTCCAGCCACAGAATACAAAGTTCTTTGCTGTCAGGTGAACACCTGTTGGCTAATTTTTGTGGCCTGTACTTTTTTATCCTGTGAATACCTAATTTTGCTGACTGGAATTGAAAATCGATGGGTCTGTAACCATTCCGCTAAATTGTGGAACGGATGCGGACCCATTTTACAGACGTGTGAATAGACCCTATATGTATTTACCGGCTGCTGTCAGTTCTGACTGATTTAGGCGGAGCTATTACACTAAAACAGAGCAATATTACAAAACCAAAATACACGTTATAACTCTCCTGCATGGCCTTCATCCGCTCCTGAATGGCCCGCATATCCTGGCGGTGCTCCTTCAGCATTTTCGCCAATTTGGCCTTCAAAGTCTTCAGTACTGTTGGAAAAAAATATATATGAACATTATTTGCAATTCTTATTAAACCTTTAAACCTTTATTTTGTGGTGCATATGACTTTTTGATCGATTTCTATTGATATTTTTATACAGCTGGTTGTTACAGATGTAGCAAGACCTAATATGTTTCCTTATTTTTTAGTTATTTCTGTTTTACATAATAAAAGCATTGTTGAACCAAAAATAATTCATGTTTTAGTGTCTCCATAGTTTGAGAGCCATATTATTATTTTTATTCGGCGATTATCTAATGGTAGGGTCTCATTTTTGGCCGAATTAAATGACAGATTGGTACTATTTTAGAGGGGGCTTATGCCTTTTTTGATAGCTTGGTGTTGCACTTTTAGTGATGTTAGGTGACAAAATTATTATTATTTTTTATTGTTTTTATTTTTGTATTATTACAGTGTTCACCTGAGGGGTTAGATCATAGGATATTTCTCTAGAGACGGTCTATATGTACACGGTGGTACAAAATATGTCTGTCTATTTTTTGCCTTTTTGTTAAATTTTATTTAAAGTCTTTATACACATTGATTAATTAAATCTCAATACATTAGTTAGTGATATTTATGATGATTATATAGTTTATTAGTTTGTGATATTTCAGTACAGTATAATTTAATTTTGTTTATTAGGCCAAATGCACACGGCCGTGTTCCGCGGCCGAGAATGGTCCGTGGTATGCCGGGCTGGATTTCTGTTCAGAGCAAGAGCGCACGACGTCATTGGTTGCTATGACGCCGTGCGTTTCATGCCGCCGCTGCTGTACAGTAATACACTATACGAGTGTATTACTGTACAGCAGCGACGGCATGAAGCGCACGGCATCATAGCAAACCAATGACGCCGTGCGCTCCTGCTCTGAATAGGAATCCAGCCCGGCATACCACGGACCGTTCTCGGCCGCGGAATATGGCCGTGTGCATTCGTCCTTAGTCAGTGATAGTTCTATAGAGTTTAATATTAATTTATTTGTTAAGTTAATGGTTTCAATGTAGATTAAAGAGTTATTGTCCAGTGTTCTTTTTTTGTATTACTATAGTGTATGTTGTCCCCTCATTGTTGGACCTTTTAATGTTTATGTACATGTCATGGATACATAATCATATTGCTATGTGCAAATAAACTAACACATTCATTGGGAGTCTCAGAGCAGAGTTAACCCTTATTGCCTTTATGGATTCACACCCTGCAACTTTAATGGGGAATAGGAAAGATGTGGCCTAAAAACTCAACCAATAAATCATGGTTTATAGTTCACTCTAACCCAAAAAGGTCAGAATGGGTGTCTCCATAGTCCTGGGTCCATAGCCTGTACGAAGGAGGCTAGCTCTCAGGCTTCTACTGCAGACCCAGTGATGGTTCAGTCCGTCACTTGTCTGGCACAAAGCTAACACATCACATCACCCAAAGAACACCATCCCCACAATGAAACATGATGGTGGCAGCATCATGCTGTGGGGATGTTTTTCAGCAGTCGGGACTGGGAAACTGGTCAGAGTTGAGGGAAAGATGGACAGGGATATTCTTGAGCAAAACCTGTACCACTTTGTGTGTGATTTGAGGCTATGACGGAGGTTCACCTTCCAGCCGGACAATGGCCCCAAAGCCACTGCTTAAGCAACACTTCAGTGGTTTAAGCGAAAACATATAAATGTTTGCGCTTGTGAACAGCAACACATATAAATGTGTTGGAATGGCCTAGTCACAGTCACAGCCCAGCCACATCTTAATCCAATAGAAAATCTGTGGTCAGACTTAAAGATTGCTGTTCACAAGCGCAAACGATCCAATTGGAAGGAGCTGGAGCAGTTTTGCAAGGAGGAATGGGCAAAAATCCCAGTGGTAAAATGTGGGAAGCTCATAAAGACGTATCCAATGCAACTTGAAGCTGTGATTGCCGCAAAAGGTGGCTCTACAAAGTATTGACATTAGGGGGGTGAATAGTTATGCACATTGACCTTTTCTGTTATTTTGTCCTATTTGTTGTATGCTTTACAATTAACAAATTTAAAAAAAGGTCTAAGTTGTGGGCATGTTCTACAAATTAAATGATGCAAATCCTCAAATAATCCATGTTAATTCCAGGATGTGAGACAACAAAAAAAATAACAAAGTCAAGGGGGGTGAATACTTTAGCTTAGCACTGTACAGAGTGTTGTTATTCTCCTGGAAGAAGGAGCATTGTGTACTGTAGCGTTGTCCTGTTGAAAAACCCAGTCGTTACCACACAGACGAGGGCCCTCAGTCATGAGGAGTGCTCTCTGCAACATCTGGACGTAGCTGTTTGATGCCCCTGCACTTCCTGAAGCTCCATCGTTCCACTAAAGGAAAAAGCACCCCAGACCATTATGGCGCCCCCTCCACTGTGGCACGTAGAAAACATCTCAGGTGGGATCTGCTTGTCATGCCAGTAACGTTGGAAACCATCAGGACCATCAAGGTTACATTTTTTCTTATCAGAGAATAAAACTTTCTTCCACCTTTGAATGTCCCATGTTTGGTGCTCTCTTGCAAAGTCCAAACGAGCAGTTCTGTGGCGTTCAAGGAGACGAGGTCTTTGAAGACGTTTTTTGTTTTTGAAGCCCTTCAGTGTCAGATACCGTCTGATGGTTATGGGGCTGCAGTCAGCACCAGTAAGGGCCTTAATTTGGGTCGAGGATCGTCCAGTGTCTTGACGGACAGCCAATTGGATCCTCTGGCTCAGTGCTGATTCATTTTTTTTGAGTCTTCCACTTTTTTGATCCATAACCCTCAGGATCATTTAAGAAATTCCAAATGACTGTCTTACTGTGTCCACATCTTTGCACAGATTTGGCCTTTTAAAGGCATGTGGTCCTAAAATTTGGATCAGCTGGAAAACAGCCTGTTTCAGTTTAATCGTTATTTTCAATTAATTGAATGGTCAAAAAATGTTATGTCTCACTCTCATTTCTTCTTGTTGCATGTTGAAGCATATGTCTAAAAAAAATACGTTTTAATTTCTCTACTTCTATAATACATATTAATACCTACACAAATGGTTATTACTTTACATTCCCCATATGTTTACTTCATGTTTGGATAATTTTGGTTAATTACATTTTATTTTTTGGGGATGTTACAAGGCTTAGAAGTTTAGAAGCAAATCTTGAAATTTTCAAAAAACCACTTTTTAAGGAACAGTTCAGGTCTGAAGTCACTTCGTGAGGATTACATAATAGAAACCACCCAAAAATGACACTATTCTAGAATTCATGAAAAATAGAGATACAATCAGTTGTATGGGCACACGGCAGGGCGCTGAAGGAAAGGAATGCCATACGGTTTTTGAAAGGCAGATTTTGCTGGACTGGTTTTTTGACACCATGTCCCATTTGAAGCCCCCCTGATGCGCCTCTAGAGTAGAAACTCCAAAAAAGTGACCCCATTTTAGAAACTACACCCCTCAAGGTATTCAAAACTGATTTTTCAAACTTTGTTAACCCTTTAGGTGTTCCACAAGAATTAATCAAAAATAGAGATACAATTTCAAAATTTCACTTTTTTGGCAGATTTTCCATTTTAATAATTTTTTTCCAGTTACAAAGCAATAGTTAACAGCCAAACAATGCTCAATATTTATGGCTCTGATTCTGTAGTTTACAGAAACACCCCATATGTGATCGTAAACTGCTGTACGGGGCACAAGGCAGGGCACTGAAGGAAAGGAATGCCATACGGTTTTTGGAAGGCAGATTTTGCTGGACTGGTTTTTTGACACCGTGTCCCATTTGAAGCCCCCCTGATGCACCCCTAGAGTATAACCTCCGAAAAAGTGACCCAATTTTAGAAACTACGGGATAGGGTGGCAGTTTTGTTGGTACTAGTTTAAGGTATATATGAATTTTGGTTGCTCTATATTACACTTTTTGTGAGGCAAGGTAACAAGAAATAGCTGTTTTGGCACCGTTTTTATTTTTTGTTATTTACAACATTTAGATCATGTGGTATTTTTATAGACCAGGTTGTCACGGACATCTTAGAGTATGATTTTTCCAGGATGAGATGACGGCTTGGGGTGCATATGACTTTTTGATTGCTTGCTATTATACTTTTTGTAATATAAGGTGACAAAATATAAGGTGAAAAAATGGCTTTTTTTACATCATTTTTATTTTTTTAAGGTGTTCATCTGAGGGGTTAGGTCATGTGATGTTTTTATAGAGGAGGTTATTATGGATGCGGTGATGCCTAATATGTATACTTTTTTATGTACTTAAATTTTACACAATAACAGCTTTTTTAAAACATAAACAAAAATGTGGTTTTAGTGTCTTCATATTCTAAACCTTATTATTATTTTTTGGGGGCGATTGTCTTAGGTAGGGGTTCATTTTTTGCGGGATGAGGTGACGGTTATATTAGTACTATTTTGGTGGGCATACACCTTTTTGATCACTCTATTTTTTGTCCCACTTTGGGACTTTAACTTTTTGGGGTCTAATCCCCTTTACAATGCATTCCAATACTTCTGTGTGTATTACTTCAGTGTGTATTACTCATACAGCTTCCGGCCTGTGAGATCCAGGGTGCTGGATCTCACAGGCTCTTCATCGGAAGGCAGTGCCGATGCCTAAAGAAGGCATGGCGCTGCCTTTCATGCCATTGGGTCCCCATTATAGCCGCACGGGGACCCGATGGCACCGCTGATCACCCCCGCATCCACCTGTAAACGACGCAAACCGCAGGTCTGATTGACCTGGGACCCCCCGCTCATTGTCCCAGGGTGCCTGCTCAATTATTTGAGCAGGCACCTTGTTCCGCTCACTGCCCGCCGCGCAGCGGTGATTGGAAGTACACATGACGGTACGTCATGTGTCCTTAAGTACCGGGACATCATGACGTATCGGTATGTCATGTGTCCCCAAGAGGTTAATTACACTTGCTGTATATTTGGGGTAATTGTCCTGCTGCAGAATAAATTTAGAGGCCAAACAGACATCTCCCTGATGGTATTGTATGATGGATAAATATCTGCTTGTATTTTTCAGCATTGAGGACACCATTACTGCTGACCAAATTCCCAACTCCATTTGCTCAAATGCAGCCTTGCAAAGAAACTCCACTATGTTTCACTGTTGCCTTCAGACATTAATTTTTTTATCGCTCTTCAGCCCGTTGGCAAACAAACTGCCTTCTGTTACAGCCAAATATTTAAAATTATGAATATTCATTTGATTTGGATTTCTCTTTCATTCATTCACTTTGCATTTTGTTTTTTTTGACAAAAAATACATTACTAACTAAAAACTTTTATTTTTAAAGCATATTTCCATACCTGCTAAAACTTTTGTATAGTCGTGCAGCAAAAAGAGATGTGATCAAATTAAAACGTAACTTTTAATAATCAATTCATAGAAAATTGGCCCCAAGAAAAATAGATAACGTACATAAATGATACGGCAATATAGAAGCACGATAGGTCACCCCACAGATGATTGTGGCACTTGGTAACCACAATCATCTGTCAAACCTATAAGACATTTATGGCTTTTCCTTCGGATATACCATACATGTTTTAGATAGGAGATCACATTACATCAGTAACAGTTATACAGTGCCCACCACAATAGTTCCAGACTGATGGTTGATATTGTGGGCTTCGTACGGTCCTGGGTCGCACCTTCTGTACACTTGCTCTATATTAAAACATTAGACAGGGTATTTAGTTGTTAAATCGATCATATCCTTAGAATATGCAATAAATATTAGAATGGTGGGGAGTCCGAATCTTGACAAAACCCACAGACAAAGGGGGCTGTTAGCGTTGCTTTCTCTTCATTGTGTACTAGACACAGCTACCTATTTTAGTATCAGCTGTGCTTAAATTTGCAGTTGCAGTAAACTGTATTACCTGGGACATATTCTTCTAAAAGTGACAGCCTGTGTCTAGGAAACAGTGAAGGGAACACATGTGCCACAATGCTGTGACCGTTTTAAACAGCTACACACCCAATTGAAACACCTTCCTGAGGTGCATGTAGACGACAGAACATTCAGCGTTATTTTGTAGGCCAGAATACCGGTGTACGAATGGTGAGGCCAGAACAACTAGAGACAGTAGTAGATTGGGTGGCGGACAGTTCCTCCAGTTCCTTTACATTGTCTCCCACTTGGTTCCCTGCTGACAGCATAGAGTTGGCACCTTCAGCCCATGGGCATATGTCTTTCACCTCACGCCCTTGCAAATCAGCCAAGCAGCCTGAGCCCCAAGTCATGCAGCAGTCTCTTATGGGGTTTTTTATGACTCTGCTGGCTGCTGGCAGGGTTTCCATGGGCCATCCACCTAGCCTTGCCCCAGAAGTGGAAGAGTGCACAGATGCCCAACCACTTATGTTTCAGGATGTGGACATGAGAGGACAACCGAAGCACGTCTCTGATGATGATGACGAAACACAGGTGCCAACTGCTGCAGCTTTCTGCAGTGTGCAGACCGGCAAGGAGGTCAGGGGTTAAGAGTGGGTGGAAGATGATGTGGAGGATGGGGGTCCTAGACCTCACATTGAATCAAGGTCATGCGAGTGAAGTATGCAGTTCAGAGGAAGAGGTGGTGGTCACAGAGTGCCAGCCACACAGCAAAAGAGTGAGCGAGGTACAAAAGCAGAGTGGCCATCCCCTAGCCAGTATGCCTGCTACTACCCACCACATCCAGGGACTGAGCACACCAAAGGCAGCTCCAAAGAGTTCCCTGGCATGGCAGTTCTTCAGACAATGTGCTGACAACAAACGAGAGTGGTTTGCACGCTGTGCAACATCCTCAGAGTCTGAAGCGAGGCATAAATGTTCTAAAACCTGAGCACCACCTGCATGACCAGGCATCTAAATGCAGAGCAAGAACTTAAAAACCACAAAAAATCTCAGTCTCCTCCTGATTTCTCTTCTTCTGCAGTCTCGGCTTCTTCCTCCCCCTCTGGAGTAAAAGTGGCACCTGCCACCCTGCAAACAGAGGATGTTGCAGCAACACCACCACTAGAGATGAGCAAATCGAAGATGACAAAGTGGAATTTCAGGAAAAATTCTATTCACACAAAAGCCGAATTTCCTTGCGATTCATGGTAACAAAACAAAGTTTTTCCTAATATAGCTGCTACACGTGTGAGAACATGGAGCAAGGAACTCTGGGAAGGCGGGATCACCCATAATGCCATGCATGCAGCCAATCAGCAGCCAGCCAGCCCTGCGATGTCACAGTCTTATAAATAACTTCAGCCATCTTGGAGTACTTAGTGCAGGGAGCGACGTCCGCAGGCGCTAGGGACAGTGCTAGAAAAAACGTAATTGTGCAAAAAAAAACGATTTACAAGTGCAGGCAAATATTTATCAACGTGTAGGGAAAGGATAGGGAGTAGGGATGACCGAACTCAAACTGTATAGTTCGGGTTCGTACCGAATTTTGGGGTGTCCGTGACACGGACCCGAACCCGGACATTTTCGTAAAAGTCCGGGTTCGGGTTCGGTGTTCGTCGCTTTCTTGGCGCTTTTGTGACGCTTTCTTGGCGCTTTTTGAAAGGCTGCAAAGCAGCCAATCAACAAGCGTCATACTACTTGCCCCAAGAGGCCGTCACAGCCATGCCTACTATTGGCATGGCTGTGATTGGCCAGAGCACCATGTGACCCAGCCTCTATTTAAGCTGGAGTCACATAGCGCCGCCCGTCACTCTGCTCTGATTAGCGTAGGGAGAGGTTGCGGCTGCGACAGTAGGGCGAGATTGGGCAGATTAACTCCTCCAAAGGACTTGATTATTGATCGATCTGCAGCTGTGGGTCATTGAGCTGCTGATACTCAATTGCTCACTGTTTTTAGGCTGCCCAGACCATTTGTCAGTCACTTTTTTCTGGGGTGATCGGTGGCCATTTTGTGTCTTGTGGTGCTCCAGCACAAGCTGCGACCAAGTGCATTTAACCCTCAATGGTGTGGTTGTTTTTTGGCTAAAGCCTACATCAGGGTGAAGCTGTCACACCAAGTGCATTTAACCAGCAATAGTCTGTTTATTTTTTGGCCATATACTACATCAGGGGCAAGCTGCGCCTGTCACCAAGTGCATTTAACCCTCAATGGTGTGGTTGTTTTTTGGCTAAAGCCTACATCAGGGTGAAGCTGTCACACCAAGTGCATTTAACCAGCAATAGTCTGTTTATTTTTTGGCCATATACTACATCAGGGGCAAGCTGCGCCTGTCACCAAGTGCATTTAACCCTCAATGGTGTGGTTGTTTTTTGGCTAAAGCCTACATCAGGGTGAAGCTGTCACACCAAGTGCATTTAACCAGCAATAGTCTGTTTATTTTTTGGCCATATACTACATCAGGGGCAAGCTGCGCCCGTCACCAAGTGCATTTAACCCTCAGTAGTGTGGTTGGTCAAGCTGTCACACCAAGTGCATTTAACCAGCAATAGTCTGTTCATTTTTTGGCCATATACTACATCAGGGGCAAGCTGGGCCCATTACCAAGTGCATTTAACCCTCAGTAGTGTGGTTGGTCAAGCTGTCACACCAAATGCATTTAACCAGCAATAGTCTGTTCATTTTTTGGCCATATACTACATCAGGGGCAAGCTGCGCCCGTCACCAAGTGCATTTAACCCTCAGTAGTGTGGTTGGTCAAGCTGTCACACCAAGTGCATTTAACCAGCAATAGTCTGTTCATTTTTTGGCCATATACTACATCAGGGGCAAGCTGCGCCCGTTACCAAGTGCATTTAACCCTCAGTAGTGTGGTTGGTCAAGCTGTCACACCAAGTGCATTTAACCAGCAATAGTCTGTTCATTTTTTGGCCATATACTACATCAGGGGCAAGCTGCGCCCGTCACCAAGTGCATTTAACCCTCAGTAGTGTGGTTGGTCAAGCTGTCACACCAAGTGCATTCAACCAGCAATAGTCTGTTCATTTTTTGGCCATATACTACATCAGGGGCAAGCTGCGCCTGTCACCAAGTGCATTTAACCCTCAGTAGTGTAGTTGGTCAAGCTGTCACACCAAGTGCATTTAACCAGCAATAGTGTGGTTATTTTTTGGCCATATCCCAGTCTAATTCTGTCAGTAAATCCATACCGGTCACCCAGCGCCTAAATACTAGGCCTCAAATTTATATCCCGCTAAATCTGTCGTTACCGCTGTACTGTTCTGGCTGGGCAAGTTATTTAGTGTCCGTCAAAGCACATTTTTTGTTCTGGGTTGAAATACAATTCCCAATTTAGCAATTTCATAATTTAGTGGTTTCTGCTATATCAGAGCTATTTGAAATCTATCCCTAAAAGGGTATATAATATTCAAGGTGCACATAGGGTCATTCAGAATACCTTCACACACACGCTACTGTGCATTTCCAAGTCTAATTCTGTCAGTAAATCCATACCGGTCACCCAGCGCCTAAACACTAGGCCTCAAATTTATATCCCGCTAAATCTGTCGTTACCGCTGTACTGTTGTGGCTGGGCAAGTTATTTAGTGTCCGTCAAAGCACATTTTTTGTTCTAGGTTGAAATACAATTCCCAATTTAGCAATTTCATAATTTAGTGGTTTCTGCTATATCAGAGCTATTTGAAATCTATCCCTAAAAGGGTATATAATATTCAAGGTGCACATAGGGTCATTCAGAATAACTTCACACACACGCTACTGTGCATTTCCAAGTCTAATTCTGTCAGTAAATCCATACCGGTCACCCAGCGCCTAAATACTAGGCCTCAAATTTATATCCCGCTAAATCTGTCATTACCGCTGTACTGTTGTGGCTGGGCAAGTTATTTAGTGTCCGTCAAAGCACATTTTTTGTTCTGGGTTGAAATACAATTCCCAATTTAGCAATTGCATAATTTAGTGGTTTCTGCTGTATCAGAGCTATTTGAAATCTATCCCTAAAAGGGTATATAATATTCAAGGTGCACATAGGGTCATTCAGAATAACTTCACACAAACGCTACTGTCCATTTCCAAGTCTAATTCTGTCAGTAAATCCATACCGGTCACCCAGCGCCTAAACACTAGGCCTCAAATTTATATCCCGCTAAATCTGTCGTTACCGCTGTACTGTTGTGGCTGGGCAAGTTATTTAGTGTCCGTCAAAGGACATTTTTTGTTCTGGGTTGAAATACAATTCCCAATTTAGCAATTTCATAATTTAGTGGTTTCTGCTATATCAGAGCTATTTGAAATCTATCCCTAAAAGGGTATATAATATTCAAGGTGCACATAGGGTCATTCAGAATAACTTCACACACACGCTACTGTGCATTTCCAAGTCTAATTCTGTCAGTAAATCCATACCGGTCACCCAGCGCCTAAATACTAGGACTCAAATTTATATCCCGCTAAATCTGTCGTTACCGCTGTACTGTTGTGGCTGGGCAAGTTATTTAGTGTCCGTCAAAGCACATTTTTTGTTCTGGGTTGAAATACAATTCCCAATTTAGCAATTTCATATTTTAGTGGTTTCTGCTGTATCAGAGCTATTTGAAATCTATCCCTAAAAGGGTATATCATATTCAAGGTGCACATAGGGTCATTCAGAATAACTTCACACACACGCTACTGTGCATTTCCAAGTCTAATTCTGTCAGTAAATCTTTACCGGTCACCCAGCGCCTAAATACTAGGCCTCAAATTTATATTCAGCTGAATTTGAATACAATACATTGGGCCAAATAATATTTTTGTTGTTGTGGTGAACGATAAGAATGAGGAAAACATCTAGTAAGGGACGCGGACGTAGACATGGTCGTGGTGGTGTTAGTGGACCCTCTGGTGCTGGGAGAGGACGTGGCCGTTCTGCCACATCCACACGTCCTAGTGTACCAACTACCTCAGGTCCCAGTAGCCGCCAGAATTTACAGCGATATATGGTGGGGCCCAATGCCGTTCTAAGGATGGTAAGGCCTGAGCAGGTACAGGCATTAGTCAATTGGGTGGCCGACAGTGGATCCAGCACGTTCAAATTATCTCCCACCCAGTCTGCTGCAGAAAGCGCACAGATGGTGCCTGAAAACCAACCCCATCAGTCTGTCACATCACCCCCATGCATATCAGGGAAACTGTCTGAGCCTCAAGTTATGCAGCAGTCTCTTATGCTGTTTGAAGACTCTGCTGGCAGGGTTTCCCAAGGGCATCCACCTAGCCCTTCCCCAGCGGTGGAAGACATAGACTGCACTGACGCACAACCACTTATGTTTCCTGATGATGAGGACATGGGAATACCACCTCAGCGTGTCTCTGATGATGACGAAACACAGGTGCCAACTGCTGCGTCTTTCTGCAGTGGGCAGACTGAACAGGAGGTCAGGGATCAAGACTGGGTGGAAGACGATGCAGGGGACGATGAGGTCCTAGACCCCACATGGAATGAAGGTCGTGCCACTGACTTTCACAGTTCGGAGGAAGAGGCAGCGGTGAGACCGAGCCAACAGCGTAGCAAAAGAGGGAGCAGTGGGCAAAAGCAGAACACCCGCCGTCAAGAGACTCCGCCTGCTACTGACCGCCGCCATCTGGGACCGAGCACCCCAAAGGCAGCTTCAAGGAGTTCCCTGGCATGGCACTTCTTCAAACAATGTGCTGACGACAAGACCCGAGTGGTTTGCACGCTGTGCCATCAGAGCCTGAAGCGAGGCATTAACGTTCTGAACCTGAGCACAACCTGCATGACCAGGCACCTGCATGCAAAGCATGAACTGCAGTGGAGTAAACACCTTAAAACCAAGGAAGTCACTCAGGCTCCCCCTGCTACCTCTTCTGCTGCTGCCGCCTCTGCCTCTTCTGCTGCTGCCGCCTCGGCCTCTTCCTCCGCCTCTGGAGGAACGTTGGCATCTGCCGCCCAGCAAACAGGGGATGTACCACCAACACCACCACCACCACCTCCGTCACCAAGCGTCTCAACCATGTCACACGGCAGCGTTCAGCTCTCCATCTCACAAACATTTGAGAGAAAGTGTAAATTCCCACCTAGCCACCCTCGATCCCTGGCCCTGAATGCCAGCATTTCTAAACTACTGGCCTATGAAATGCTGTCATTTAGGCTGGTGGACACAGACAGCTTCAAACAGCTCATGTCGCTTGCTGTCCCACAGTATGTTGTTCCCAGCCGCCACTACTTCTCCAAGAGAGCATTGCCTTCCCTGCACAACCAAGTATCCGATAAAATCAAGTGTGCACTGCGCAACACTATCTGTAGCAAGGTCCACCTAACCACAGATACGTGGACCAGTAAGCACGGCCAGGGACGCTATATCTCCCTAACTGCACACTGGGTAAATGTAGTGGCAGCTGGGCCCCAGGCGGAGAGCTGTTTGGCGCACGTCCTTCCGCCGCCAAGGATCGCAGGGCAACATTCTTTGCCTCCTGTTGCCACCTCCTCCTTCTCGGCTTCCTCCTCCTCTTCTTCCACCTGCTCATCCAGTCAGCCACACACCTTCACCACCAACTTCAGCACAGCCCGGGGTAAACGTCAGCAGGCCATTCTGAAACTCATATGTTTGGGGGACAGGCCCCACACCGCACAGGAGTTGTGGCAGGGTATAGAACAACAGACCGACGAGTGGTTGCTGCCGGTGAGCCTCAAGCCCGGCCTGGTGGTGTGCGATAATGGGCGAAATCTCGTTGCAGCTCTGGGACTAGCCGGTTTGACGCACATCCCTTGCCTGGCGCATGTGCTGAATTTGGTGGTGCAGAAGTTCATTCACAACTACCCCGACATGTCAGAGCTGCTGCATAAAGTGCGGGCCGTCTGTTCGCGCTTCCGGCGTTCACATCCTGCCGCTGCTCGCCTGTCTGCGCTACAGCGTAACTTCGGCCTTCCCGCTCACCGCCTCATATGCGACGTGCCCACCAGGTGGAACTCCACCTTGCACATGCTGGACAGACTGTGCGAGCAGCAGCAGGCCATAGTGGAGTTTCAGCTGCAGCACGCACGGGTCAGTCGCACTACAGAACAGCACCACTTCACCACCAATGACTGGGCCTCCATGCGAGACCTGTGTGCCCTGTTGCGCTGTTTCGAGTACTCCACCAACATGGCCAGTGGCGATGACGCCGTTATCAGCGTTACAATACCACTTCTATGTCTCCTTGAGAAAACACTTAGGGCGATGATGGAAGAGGAGGTGGCCCAGGAGGAGGAGGAGGAGGAGGAGGAAGAGGGGTCATTTTAGCACTTTCAGGCCAGTCTCTTCGAAGTGACTCAGAGGGAGGTTTTTTGCAACAGCAGAGGCCAGGTACAAATGTGGCCAGCCAGGGCCCACTACTGGAGGACGAGGAGGACGAGGATGAGGAGGAGGTGGAGGAGGATGAGGATGAAGCATGGTCACAGCGGGGTGGCACCCAACGCAGCTCGGGCCCATCACTGGTGCGTGGCTGGGGGGAAAGGCAGGACGATGACGATACGCCTCCCACAGAGGACAGCTTGTCCTTACCCCTGGGCAGCCTGGCACACATGAGCGACTACATGCTGCAGTGCCTGCGCAACGACAGCAGAGTTGCCCACATTTTAACCTGTGCGGACTACTGGGTTGCCACCCTGCTGGTTCCACGCTACAAAGACAATGTGCCCACCTTACTTCCTGCACTGGAGCGTGATAGGAAGATGCGCGAGTACAAGCGCACGTTGGTAGACGCGCTACTTAGAGCATTCCCAAATGTCACAGGGGAACAAGTGGAAGCCCAAGGCCAAGGCAGAGGAGGAGCAAGAGGTCGCCAAGGCAGCTGTGTCACGGCCAGCTCCTCTGAGGGCAGGGTTAGCATGGCAGAGATGTGGAAAAGTTTTGTCAACACGCCACAGCTAACTGCACCACCACCTGATACGCAACGTGTTAGCAGGAGGCAACATTTCACTAACATGGTGGAACAGTACGTGTGCACACTCCTCCACGTACTGACTGATGGTTCGGCCCCATTCAACTTCTGGGTCTCTAAATTGTCCACGTGGCCAGAGCTAGCCTTTTATGCCTTGGAGGTGCTGGCCTGCCCGGCGGCCAGCGTTTTGTCTGAACGTGTATTCAGCACGGCAGGGGGCGTCATCACAGACAAACGCAGCCGCCTGTCTACAGCCAATGTGGACAAGCTGACGTTCATAAAAATGAACCAGGCATGGATCCCACAGGACCTGTCCGTCCCTTGTCCAGATTAGACATTAACTACCTCCCCTTAACCATATATTATTGTACTCCAGGGCACTTCCTCATTCAATCCTATTTTTATTTTCATTTTACCATTATATTGCGAGGCTACCCAAAGTTGAATGAACCTCTCCTCTGTCTGGGTGCCGGGGCCTAAATATATGCCAATGGACTGTTCCAATGTTGGGTGACGTGAAGCCTGATTCTCTGCTATGAAATGCAGACTAATTCTCTGCTGACATGAAGCCAGATCCTCTGTTACGGGACCTCTCTCCTCTGCCTGGGTGCTGGACCTAAGTATCTGACAATGGACTGTTGCAGTGGTGGCTGACAAGAAGCCTGATTCTCTGCTATGATATGAAGACTGATTCTCTGCTGACATGAAGCCAGATTGTCTGTTACGGGACCTCTCTCCTCTGCCTGGGTGCTGGGCCTAAATTTATGAAAATGGACTGTTGCAGTGGTGGGTGACGTGAAGCCTGATTCTCTGCTATGACATGAAGACTGATTCTCTGCTGACATGAAGCCAGATTGTCTGTTACGGGACCTCTCTCCTCTGCCTGAGTGCTGGGCCTAAATTTATGAAAATGGACTGTTGCAGTGGTGGGTGACGTGAAGCCTGATTCTCTGCTATGATATGAAGACTGATTCTCTGCTGACATGAAGCCAGATTGTCTGTTATGGGACCTCTCGCCAATTGATTTTGGTTAATTTTTATTTGTTTAATTTTTATTTTTATTCATTTCCCTATCCACATTTGTTTGCAGGGGATTTACCTACATGTTGCTGCCTTTTGCAGCCCTCTAGCCCTTTCCTGGGCTGTTTTACAGCCTTTTTAGTACCGAAAAGTTTGGGTCCCCATTGACTTCAATGGGGTTCGGGTTCGGGACGAAGTTCGGATCGGGTTCGGATCCCGAACCCGAACATTTTCGGGAAGTTCGGCCGAACTTCTCGAACCCGAACATCCAGGTGTCCGCTCAACTCTAATAGGGAGGAATCATTTTACAGCATTTATGTTGAACAGGGTTCCTAAAATGGCAGCTACACGTGTGAGGACTCAGGACATGAGGCAAGGAACTCTGCGAAGGCGGGATCCCCCAGATTGACATGCGTGCATGCAGCCAATCAGCAGCCAGGCAGCCCTGTGATGTCACAGCCCTATAAATATGTCAGCCATCTTATAGTCAGACATTTTCCAGCTTTCAGAGTGCAGGGACAGAAGTGTGAAGACACTCTACAAACGATTGTAGAAAAAAAAAGACAGAAAAATTGATGGGAAAGGATAGTGAGGAATCATTTCACAGCATCTTAGTGCAGGGAGAGACATCAGAGGGCGCTAGGAACATTTATAGGAAATTTATTTATAGAAAAATTATTTACAAGTGCAGGGAACGATTATTTGAGGATCTAAATAGTCATTAGACAGCTCTGTCATTCAAGTTTTTTTGTTATTGGGCTGCAAGTGTTATGTTGAAAAGCCTTTAGAGTCTTATGTCTTAGTATTCTATCCAGTACTATAAGAAAAATATATATATGCATTTCACTTCTGCTATTATTTCTGTTAAAAGTGTATAGGGGCGTATTACAGTAAAAAAAGACGAATATATGCACTGCACTGTTGGAGTTATTTCTGGTGAAAGCGTATAGGAGCGTATTTCAGCAAAATAAGAAAAATATATACACACTGCACTGTTGCAGTTATTTCTGTTAAAAACATATTGGGGCGTATTACAGTAAAAAATAAAAATATAGATGTATTTCACTGGTGCACTTATTTGTGGCATAATCGTTCAGTGGCTTATTTCAGTACAGAAAGAAAAATATATACACACTTCACTGGTGCATTTATTTCTGCTGAAAGCATTTACTGGCTTATTTCAGTACAAAAAGAAAAATATATTCTCAGTTCACGTCGGCGGTTATATGGGTTGAAAGCATGGCTGGGATTCAGCAGGGAGGCAGCAGTGGGAGGTCGAAGGCCATACGTACCCGGGGTAGAGAACCTGCTTTGCAGCAGCCTACCTACCCAGGAAGTAGTGGTGCAGGGGTTCACGGAAGTAGCGGCGGAAACAGTCAGTCAGTGCGACGGTTATATGTGTTATTTTGTATTTCAGTACAATCAGAAAAATGCATTCTCAGTTCACGTCGGCGGCGGTTATATGTGTTGAAAGCGTTTAGTGGCCTATTTCAGTACAAACAGAAAAATACATTCTTATTTCACGTTGGCGGTTATATGTGTTGAAAGCATGGCTGGGATTCAGCAGGGTGACAGCAGTGGGAGGTCGGGAGCCAAACGTTCCCAGAGTAGAGCACCTGCTTCACAGCAGCCTACCTACCATGAAAGTAGTGGTGCAGGAGTTCACGGAAGTAGCGGCGGTAGCAGTCAGTCAGTGTGGCGGTTATTTGTGGTAAAATCTTTATTGAAGTATTTCAGTCGAAAAACTAAATGTATTCAGTGGTCAACACTGTGGTTAGATGCGGTTAAATCTCCATGATGTCTCCATGATAAATCTGCAGCGTGGGGGCCCCGTGTGGAGCGAATAGATGCCGGATGACCGGACGCTCCATGACCTTCCCAGGAGCTGCTGTCGGGAGCAGCGGTTCATTTTTGAGATTTCCGTATAGTGCTGGGGAAACCGAAGACCCTTTCCATCTCTCGGGGTCCGTTATATGTGGTTAAATCTTTATTGAAGTATTTTGGTGGAAAAATACATTTTATTCAGCGTTCAGCGCTGCCCTTATATGCGTTAAAATCTTTTGTGAATTATTTCAGTGGAAAAACAAATTTCATTCAGCGTGACTTATTCAGTGGAAAAAAAAATGTATTTAGCGTTAAGCGTAGCACTTATATGTGGTAAAATTCTGATGCTGCTGCTATCGCCACCTACAGACTCTGTCATTGTGCCACTCTCTGGTCTCCGCATGCTCCTGCCACCTCCAGACTCTGTCATTGTGCCACTCTGTGGTCTCCTCATGATTCCGCCACTGCAGACTCATTCATTGTGCCACTCGGTGGCCTCGTCATACTGCCACCACCTCCAGACCCTGTCATTGGGCCACTCTGTGGTCTCCTCATGCTGCTGCTGCCGCCACCTACAGACTATCATTGTGCCACTCGGTGGCCTCCTCATACTGCTTGCACCTCTAGAACCTACCATTGGGCCACTCTGTGGTCTCCTCAAGCTGCTTTCACCTCACCACTATGTCATAGGTCCACTCATGCTGGACTTCTTATGCTGTTCCCACCCTCCCCAATTCATGACTGGTCCACTATTTTGGCTTTCGGCCTGGCTGGCATCATCATTTATTTGACAGTTCTGATCTGTCAGAAGGAAGGAAAAATAAGAGGCACAATGGATCCTGTCTGTGTAGCAGCTTTAAGGCCTGTATGGTCCCATCAGAATTGGCTTATGATTTGGTAGCCAAAAGCAGGAGTGGGTAGAAAACACAGAAGACTTGCAAATATTCCATTCATGTGTCATCTCTGTTTTAGATCCACTCAGTTTTTTTTTTGCCTTTAGTAATACTGATGGATTATTGAGCAAATGCTGACCGAGTGAAAGCATATGCTCCACAGACAGGATCCGTTTTTTTCTAAGTAATTGTTCTGACTGATCAGAGAATGGGGAAAAGTAATCAGTGACGTCAACACAAACTTACTGCTGACACCCTCTCCACTCTGCCGGGGGGCTGTACTTGTATTAGTGTTTAATGGAACAGGTTCTGTAGACATCTATGTGGAATCAGCTGCCGACGGTGTAAAAGGAGTGCGCTAACATCTACTTGTAAAGCTAAGTTGATACTTGAGTTATTTGGTCAGTTTTGGCCTCGGTCCCATCAGAATTGGCTTATGATTTGGTAGCCAAAAGCAGGAGTGGGTAGAAAACACAGAAGACTTGCAAATATTCCATTCATGTGTCATCTCTGTTTTAGATCCACTCAGTTTTTTTTTTGCCTTTAGTAATACTGATGGATTATTGAGCAAATGCTGACCGAGTGAAAGCATATGCTCCACAGACAGGATCCGTTTTTTTCTAAGTAATTGTTCTGACTGATCAGAGAATGGGGAAAAGTAATCAGTGACGTCAAGACAAACTTACTGCTGACACCCTCTCCACTCTCCAGGGGGGCTGTACTTGTATTAGTGTTTAATGGAACAGGTTCTGTAGACATCTATGTGGAATCAGCTGCCGACGGTGTAAAAGGAGTGCGCTAACATCTACTTGTAAAGCTAAGTTGATACTTGAGTTATTTGGTCAGTTTTGGCCTCGTAACTGCCCAAATAAGTTAAGTATGCAGTGATTCTAAGAGCAACGACGCCTGTCATCTACATGTCATATGGACTCACAGTATTATTTCACTACCAAAGCAGACACCCTATGCGTGTTTTTGGGAAAATTAATGGGTGATTGTAGACCTTATTTTGCTGTACAGTCCGAATTATGTCGATTAACTATTCAGTGGTGAAATTTTTTGGGGGGATATTGATGGCTGATTGTAGACTTTCTTCTGTATGAACTGAATTACATTGATTAGCATTCATTGGTGAAATTTGTTTGTGATATAGCCTTTTTTGGGAAAATTGGTTGGTAGTTTTAACTACAGTATGGTCAAGGACAATATATGTCCTTTATGGCCAACTGGGTAAATGTGGTTCCTGCCCAGCTACACCAGAAACTTGGCGAGGTGACACCGCATCTGCCTTTGCGTTCTCACGTTCGTTGGTCCTGTGACAATGTCCGCCTCTAACTCCTCATCCTCCACCGTGTCCTCAGTCTCCACTGCAAGGACAATTGAATACTGATGGATTACTGACCGAATACTGACCGAGTGAAGGCGGATGCCCCATAGGCAGGATCAGTTTTTTGGGGTTTATTGTTCTGACAGATCAGAGGAAGAGCAAAATACGGTAATCAATGACGTCAACACAAACATATTTGCTGACACCCTCTCCACTCTGTCGGGGGGCTGTACTTGTATAAGCGTTTAATAGAACACGTTTTGTAAACATGTATGTGGAATCTGCTGACGACGGTGTAAAAGGAGTGCACGTCTTCTTGGTGCTAACATCAACCTGTAAGGCTGAGTTCATACTTGAGTTATTTGGTCAGTTTTGGCCCCGTGACTGCCCAAATAATTGAAGTATGCAGTGATTCTAAGAGTGATGCCTGTCATCTGCATGTCATACTGACTCACAGTATTATTTCACTACCAGAGCAGAATCCCTATGCATATTACTGCAAGGCACAGTGTTCTACACCACTATAAAGACTCTCTGCAGCCATGAAATACCTTTTTTTTTAAACAAAATTTGCCACAAATAAATTTGTATCGAACCACATTTTTTCATAAAGTTTGCCAACCTGGCCGAATCAAATTTTGGAAACATTTGCTCATCTCTAATCACTACCTCCACAACTGTCACCAAGCATCTCCACACTGTCCCATGGAAGCATTCAGCTGTCCATCCCCCAAACAGTGGAGAGAAAGAGGAAGTACCCCCCTACCCACTAGCAATCCCTGGCCCTGAACACCAGCATTTTGGAAACATTTGCTCATCTCTAATCACTACCTCCACAACTGTCACCAAGCATCTCCACACTGTATGGCGGAGGCTGTCCCACAGTACTTTGTTCCCTGTCGCCATTTCTTTTCCAGGCATGCCATCCCTGCCCTGTACAGCCAAGTGGCGGACAAAATCAGGTGTGCCCTATGCAACCCCATCTGTGGCAAGGTCCACATAACCACCAATACTCAGACCAGCAAGCACAGGCAGGGACCTTATATCTCCCTAATTGCACACTGGGTAAATGCAGTGGAGGCTGGGCCTGAGGCGGCTAGCAGTTTGGTGTCCTTCCACCACAGAGGATTGCAGGACGTTTCTCGTTGCTTCCTGTTGCCTCCTCCTCCTACTCCGATTCCTCCTCTACTGCCGCCTTATCCAGTCAGCGTAACACCTGCACCACTAACCTCAGAACAGCCAGGGGGAAACGACAGCAGGCTGTTTTGAAACTCATCTGTTTGGGAGAAAACCCCCACACCACGCAGGAGCTGTGGACGGGCATGGAACACCATACCAATGAGTGGTTGGTGCCACTGAGCCTCAAGTCCGGCCTGATGGTATGCAATAATGGGCGAAATATTGTAGCAGCTCTGGGCCTAGCTGGTTTGATGCTGAATTTGGTGGTGTAGAGGTTACTGAAAAATTACCCCGATATGTCAGAGCTGCTGCAGAAAGTGAGGGCTGTCTGTGCACGCTTTTGGCGTTCTCACCCTGCTGCTGCTCGCCTGTCTGCGCTGCAGCGTAACTTCGGCCTTCCCGCTCACCGCCTCATATGCAACGTACCTACAAGGTGGAACTCGACCTTGCACATGCTGGCCAGAGTGTGTGGGCAGCAGCAGGCGATAGTGGAGTTTCAGCTGCAGCACGCACGGGTAAGTCTCTCTGTGGAACAGCACCACTTCACCACCAAAGAGTGGGCCTCCATGCGGGACGTGTGTGCTGTGTTGCGTTGTTTCGAATACCAATGCAGTGGAGGCTGGGCCAAACATATCCGGCAGGCTGCTACTTGCCAGAACAGCCTGTCAGAGATGTCTAATGCTATTATGAAACTAACCTTACAAAGCACTAATTTTCTTCTGTGACTAAGTTATTATCATGAGGGGCAAAGGAAAATCCCCTTTATCTATTTACCAAATAATCCTTTTACAAGTATATTTTATTTTTCAGCTATACCATTTACTCATGCATTCATTCAAAGCAATGGAGCAGATTTCTAAGTGAATACAAAAAAATCCCTATATTACTTGGCAAAGGCATGTGATCACATTTCTAAACCGACTCAGTTTATCAGCAAAATGACAGCAAATATTAGACGGTGTAAAATGTAAAGAAACATATTAGATTAGATGTCTGTGGAAGTATTTTAATTATAAAACAATGCAAACTATTTTTTCCAGAAATGACACCATTGATTTAATGTTTGCTCCTTTGAAACTTTCCATTTCATTTATCCAATTATCCTTCCAACACTTTGCCACATTATACGCTGGTTGAGTGTTATTTGAAAGCTTTCTCTGTTAAATGTGAATCTATGTATGCATACCGCAATGCAAGCAAGAGACATCCATGATTTTAAGCTATTGTGCGTTTCTGTTTGTTAAGAAAAGCAATGTTTTATTTATGTGCATCTCTATGTGCAATAAATCTGAAGTTCTTTGTTACCAATAAAGACATAACAAAGCATCTACAGGTTATTTACACTGAATTCTAAGAGATATATTGTAATAACACTATTTTCTTTAAGGTCAAACAGACCATATTTTCTTCTGTTTGCCATGCTGAGCTGAAAAGCTGCTGTCTTCAGCAGCAGCAAAAGAGAAGACATTAACAATCTGACTCCTGTGAATTTATGAGAAGTACATTACTAAGACAAACATTTGAGCCATGCAATTCCATTCGGCCTTTTTGACTGTGTGTCCATAGCAAGTCAACGGCTAAATTGAAAAATCAATTCCAATTTAAATTATTGGAATAAAGAACACCAGGAGTCAGAGATAAAAAGCCTATGTTCTCAGAGATCCTTTTTAATTGGAAAGTCATTTCTTCAGGGTATTCTAATGGTTCTGGGGAAAGATTGCAAAATAAAGTTGATGGGCTGGGGGAAGGTTAATAGCTAATGTGTTCTTCCTCATGCACAGCAGTGTCTTGTATTTGTCACAATCCTTGAACATGTGTAAACGCTGCAAACCTTTGAATTGCAATTTTTTCAACTGTCTTGCTTTGACAGATATATAAATGCTAATGTGTAATAAAATATTACAATCACTGTAAATAACAAGTGTCATATATATGCGAGATTGGATAAACAGATGGTAGCGGTTGGTAACAGACAGCACTGTTGGAATTTTTTCATTTATTTATAATATGGTCCACATATTATTCTTTTTTGGTGGCGGCAGATGTCTTCTCTGTCTTCTGACCAGTAAAATGCTGGCTGCCATTTTGAAAGATTTGCCGTAAGTGAATAGCAAAAGATTTGGATATGGTTGCAATTGAAATTTTGCACCAATTTGATTTAGAATTGATTTTCTCATCTCTGTTGAACATTATTAGGTATATAGTCATATTGGATTGTGGATTGAATGTTGCTGACTCATTAATGGATTGGATTCACTATGAAACTATTAACAGTTATTCATTTGTAAAATATTTTTCTAACAAAAAAGTTATATTACAAATAAAGGATGTTATACATCTGAAAGTCAAAAAATTAGAATATTGTGCAAAGTTCATTTATTTCAGTAATGCAACTTAAAGGTAAAACTAACACATGAGAGACTCATTACATGCAAAGCGAGATATTTCAAGCTTTTATTTGTTATAATCTGGATGATTATGGCTTACAGCTTATGAAACCCCAAAGTCACAATTTTGAGGTACCCTTTGCTCAGGGGGTATGGATTAATTAGCTGACTAGAGTGTGATACTTTGAGCCTAGACTATTAAACCTTTTTCCAAAATTCAAATTTTAGGCTGCATTAATGCAATTCCTTTTAATTTGCATTACTGATATAAATGGACTTTTGCATGATATTCAAATTTTTCGAGTTTCACCTGTATATTAACTGTATACCTTTGATGTGGTGTTTTTCCTGATAGATCCATAAAAGAAAGCAAAAATGAAAACATTTATCCAATCTTTTGGACCTCTCTGCCATTCTCTTCATCTGTAAGAAATTATAGAAATGTCTTTGAAAAGAATCCAATTAGAGTGAAAAATTAGCATCCAGTAGTTAAATGTCAAGCACATTGCAAACGGCTTGTACTTTGGGCTCATTTTGGGCTCATTTTGGCTCATAGAACCATGAGCAAGTCATTGCATATAATTTTACATTACATATTTTTTAGTAATAAGCGAGCATGCTCGGCCGAATACCGTTTGGCGCATAGCGATACTCGGCCAAATACCTCATGTGCTCGAGCGCCATTCTCAAGTCTCCCCCCTGCACTAAGCAGCCAATAAACGTGCAGGTAAGTACTGCCATCACTGTAATGGCAGTAGCCATGTTGGCTGCTGGCATTACAGTGATTGTCTGTACGGAACTCGTCATCGGGTACTATATAGCACCCAATGACATGTGCTCGGATCAATCATAGTCAGGGAGAGCGGGTAGGAAGTGAAAGGCAGTGTAGGGAGAGAAATTCACAGTTATTATTCAAAAAGAGCTTTTCAAAGACCCACAAGTCCTATTAAGGACTACTGTGTGTGTGTTTTAGAGCAGCAATATATTTTTATCTGGGCTAAATTGATCAGTCTCAAGGACATCCGTGCTGAGGAAGGGACAGATAGTAGAGGTAGAGAAATTTGCTCTTTTTACTACCAAAAGCTTTTCAAAGACCCCAAAGTTCAAAGGACTACTGTGCGTGTGTGTGTGTGTGTGACAGCAGCAAGATATCTTTCTGTAATACCTATTAGTGACATATACTGTACATCATTGCAGACTGGGTCATTTAGCATAAATTCAAATAATCAGCACCACATTTATTGTCTATAGTGTACATTTAATACACATCTGTGACATGTACTGTAAGCCATCTGAAAACCATTTCTTTGGTGTAAATTTAAATAATCAGGGGCCAGCCCTCATCTACTGTCTCTGTAGTGTGTGCGTGTAATACACACCCATGACATATACAGTACTCCATCCGAAAACTGTTTCATTTAGTGTAAATTTAACTAATCTGGGCCTAATCTAGTGTCCATAATGTGTGGCTTTCTTTAGCGTAAATTTAAATAATCAGGGGCCAGCCCTCATCTACTGTCTTTGTAGTGTGTGCGTATAATACATATCCGTGAAATATACAGTACGCCATCCATTTCTTTCCCTGTCCCAGCACAGCGTCCAAATGTCCATAGCACAGTCATTTGAACACAAGCGCAAATACCCACTAGTCCACAGGCCATAGCACTAAATGTGCAACTTTCCAAATTACTGGTCCTTGAAATGTTACCATTTAGGCTTGTAGACACTAAGGCCTTCCGCAGCCTGATGTCGGCGGCCATCCCTCGCTACGCAGTCCCCAGCCGCCACTTTTTTTTCACGGTGTGCCGTGCCCGCCTTACACCAGCATGTGTCCCAGAACATCACCTGTGTGCTGACAAAAGCAGTTACTGGGAAGGTCCACTTAACCACTGACACATGGACAAGTGCTGGTGTCCAGGGATGCCAAATTTCCCTGATGGCACACTGGGTGAATGTTGTGGAGGCCGGGTGTGAGTCGTACCCTGGGATGGCACAGGTGCTAACCACACCCAGGATTGCGGGCCCTACGTCCATCAGGGTCTCCGCCAGCAGCTATGTTACTGGCTCCAACCCCCACTTCTCCTCCTCCGATGCTTCCTCCTCCACTTCCACCTCCAGCATCAGTCAGCCATCAGTCGCTAGCTGGAAGCATAGCACTGTAGCACTGCTGTGGGTAAGCGTAAGGCTGTGCTGAAGTTGATATGCTTATGGGGCAAACAGCACACCGCCGCAGAGCTGTGGCAGGGTATAAGGGACTAGACCAAGCTGTGGCTCTCGCCACTCAACCTACAACCAGGCATGGCTGTGTCTGACAATGGCCGTAACTTGGTGGCGGCTTTGGAGCTCGGCAACCTGACACACATCCCATGCCTAGCCCACATCTTAAACTTAGTGGTTCAGCGGTTTATCAAAACCTACCCTAATTTGCCAAAGCTACTAGTGAAGGAGCGCCGTGTGTGTGCCCATTTCCGCAAGTCATGCACAGCTTTAGCCGGTCTGTCAATGTTGCAGCAACACTTGTGGCTTCCAGCTCTCCGACTGTTGTGCAACGTGAGCACACACTGTAACTCTACATTCCACATGTTGGCCAGGCTTTGTGAGAAGCAGAGTGCAGTTGTGGAATACCAGCTGCAATATAGTCGTCGCCTTACGTGTCAACTGCCACTATTCACAAGCGAGGAGTGGGCATTGATGTCAGACCTCTGAGAGGTTTTAAAAAACTTTGATGAATCCACACAGATGGTTAGTGGCGATAACGCTATTATCAGTTTAACCTTCTGCAGTGGGCCGGCTGCAGGGGGATAACTTGTGAGGTGATGGTGTACCGAGAAATAATAACAGTTAGTTCTTTACTCACAGTTTTGACGCACACTGGGCTGGGCTGCAGTGAAGGGGAGAACAGCACCAAATTCTCCGGGGCATGCTCTATTACAGGGGACATCGGCCAAGTGGTGATTGAAGTGCTCTTGATGGTGATTGGATTTCTGGGAGCTTGTGCGGCTGGGCCCCTGAATTAGGTAAAATCGTGACACCATCACCTTGGTGGTACAAAATGATGAGAGTGGTTGTAGTATGGAAATGGAGGAATGCGACAGGGTCCGAATCCAACTAAGAACTTTACTGTAAGCAGGATCTTGACAGCAATTTACATCCAGATATAAACAGTCTATTGTGAATATGGAGGTTGGATGTGGTAAATTCAGGTAACAGGCTGTATATGTAGCTATATCTCAGGCTATTGTAGGAGGTTACTAGTAAATTACGGACTGGCACTCTGTATGTGTGGTTACAAATGGATAAACAATATATGGTGATCAAACTCAATTTTATAACAAAAATCAATATCAATAAAACACTGTAAACTATTAAAAGATCATAAAACAATCACACATGTATATTCTGGCACACATTGAATGTTGGAAAATGCGCAATGACTATGAAATATGCAAATAATTGCTAAACATAAAAATAACTTCCCAATAGGACTGGCTAAATTTTGTGTTGGTTCGAAAGTCTGCATAAAATATATTCATATCATTGTTGCTTGCGGCTTATGAGCAGAAACGTCCTTGAATGGAAGGAACAGTCCTGAATACAGTTGCAATGGTTTGCAATTGAATGTCCAGACCTTCGTTTCTGTCCACGATAGTGAAAACAAGTATCAATATGTACTATGATGCCCGCCTATACAGGTCTTACCTGCTCCTAGGTGGGTTAAAATTTTCGTATCCCAAGATGCGGCATTACATGCCCGACATAAAAGCTGCTGCTATATTTGTTTCTCCACGCTGTTCAGGCAGACGCCGGCATATCACGTGGTCTGTGTCAGAAAGCAAACTTGTATCTCGCAGCAAGGTATTGTGGGAACTTGATGTAGAAGACAGGATCCAAATTTTTTCTCTTATTTGGAGCGCTCCAATTATTCGTAGGATTTTAATGAATCATCTGTATAGAGGCCTTTTGTTAGTCCGGTGGGAGTTCTCAGCTGGTTAAGCCAGACGCGTTTCGGGGACCTCTTACCCCTTCCTCAGTGGCAGCTGATCTTCCATTTTTGGACTGACTATTTTATAGACCGCCCATAATGACCCAAAGGTGTGGGGCGGCTTTGGTGATCAGAAATTCAGGAATTTAACCCTATTGTTGGACATGCGATTTTACTTGCGATTCTGTTGCGGTTTTTTCGCTATTGATGCGTTTTTTGGTTACAATGTGTGTCATGTTGCGATCTATCTATCCCATAAAAAATAAATATTGCAGCAATGATACTATGCTTTAAAAACTTAAAAATGCTAATAAAATTAGATACAGCATAAAATCTAAAAATTAAAATACCATAATGGAACATAGATATTACAGTGGATATATATTTATTTGCAACATATTAATAAATTCTTGATATGATAGAAATATTCTTTCACTATTTTTGCTTTTATTTTGCATGATGATGTAGGGGTGTGTGCTTGTCTCCAAGGGAGAGTCTCAGTGCTGATAACCAGCCCGCCATGAGACTCTCCATCGGATGACAAACACACAACCGCAAAAATCACAAAAAGCCAAAAATTTCCAAATCGGCGTTTAAACCCATTGGGATGAGGCTGCCAAAATCAAAGATGAGTCTAGATTCGGCTCTGGACATTTTTTCTATATGTTTTCCCCCACGCCAATATTTATCAATTTTTTGTAGTGCCATAAAGAACATGCCTTTCGGATCTCTATTGTGGATCTATCATATCAAGAATTTATTAATATGTTGCAAATAAATATATATCCACTGTAATATCTATGTTCATTATGGTATTTTAATTTTTTGATTTTATGCTGTATCTAATTTTATTAGCATTTTTAAGTTTTTAAAGCATAGTATCATTGCTGCAATATTTATTTTTATGGGATAGATAGATCGCAACATGACACACATTGTAACCAAAAAACGCATCAATAGCGAAAAAAACGCAACAGAATCGAAAGTAAAATCGCATGTCCAACAATAGGGTTAAATTCCTGAATTTCTGATCACCAAACCTGCCCCACACCTTTGGGTCATTATGGGCGGTCTATAAAATAGTCAGTCCAAAAATGGGAGATCAGCTGCCACTGAGGAAGGGGTAAGAGGTCCACGAAACGCGCCTGGCGTAACCAGCTGAGAACTCCCACCGGACTAACAAGAGGCCTCTATACAGATGATTCATTAAAATCCTATGAATAATTGGAGCGCTGCAAATAAGAGAAAAAATTTGGATCCTGTCTTCTACATCAAGTTCCCACAATACCTTGCTGCGAGATACAAGTTTGCTTTCTGACACAGACCACGTGATATGCCGGCGTCTGCCTGAACAGCGTGGAGAAAAAAATATAGCAGCAGCTTTTATGTCGGGCATGTAATGCCGCATCTTGGGATACGAAAATTCTAACCCACCTAGGAGCAGGTAAGACCTGTATAGGCGGGCATCATAGTACATATTGATACTTGTTTTCACTATCGTGGACAGAAACGAAGGTCTGGACATTCAATTGCAAACCATTGCAACTGTATTCAGGACTGTTCCTTCCATTTAAGGACGTTTTGGCTCATAAGCCGCAAGCGACAATGATATGAATATATTTTATGCGGACTTTCGAACCAACACAAAATTTAGCCAGTCCTATTGGGAAGTTATTTTTATGTTTAGTAATTATTTGCATCTTTGATAGTCATTGCGCATTTTCCAACATTCAATGTGTGCCAGCATATACATGTGTGATTGATTGTTTTATGATCTTTTAATAGTTTACAGTGTTTTATTGATATTGATTTTTGTTATTAAATTGAGTGTGATCACTATATATTGTTTATCCATTTGTAACCACACATACAGAGTGCCAGTCCGTAATTTACTAGTAATTTCCTATATTTTTCTCTGTTCGGGTGATACAGATTTTGGACTAGAGCACCTGTTCCCTGTCACATAAGAGTGAGCTATTCCAACCAGCCTTTTTGTCAATATTGTAGGAGGTTGTGTACTCACTGGTATTTAGCTTTTTGCCTTGTTTCAATCTCAGTAAAGGTATTTCATGTCCTTATCTTCTACACACAAGTACTAGAACAGAAGACCTGTCTGTCCTTGAAGTAACGGTGAGGCTGCCGGAAGCTAATAAATCCTTTACCTTGTTAAAAAAGGCGCCTAAAGCCTAGAATAATGGCTATTGTACTTCCTTTGTCTTTCCACATAGAAAATGGTATAATCCACTTGGCACTCTGGAAGAGTAGATGGTAGAATAAAGGTTTACCTCTGCTTGCTTTCCTAGCTTGACACTGAGACAAACAAATTGGCTCCTCTGGGCTATGGAGCCCAAGAGAGAGCTGAGAGGAGGGGGTCCTCTCCTCCCCCTTGCCCCTTACTCCATCTCCTCCAATGTCCACACTCGAAAACCCCCTAACTAAGCCTGAACTGTGGTATATATACTGTGGTGCTATCCCCATCTAGTGGTAGAATCTGTGTAGTGCACCTAACAGCCTGTTAACAGGGATCTTTATACAAAAAGTGCAATACAGCATGATACAACATATAAAATAACAAGATTTGCAGTGCTCACGTACAGGAGTGGGACGCTGCACTTCCCACTGCTGTGTCTACTCAAACAATTGCTGCTCACAATTAAGGACGATTCTCTGAATGTGGCAGACGAGGAAATGTAGGAGGACGTTACACAGGGTGATAGCCAGACCACACACAATTCGTCTTCTCAGCGTGAATTGGACCAAGAAGAGGAGGAGGAGCTGGAGACAGTTGCCTCTGCTACAGAGGGTAGTACTCATGGAACTTTAATTCCATCTGTTCAGCATGGATAAGCAGAAGAGGAGAAGGAGGATGAGGAGATGGAGAATCATCCTGATGTTGACATCAACGTCTTGCCTGTTGGTACTCTGGCACACATGGCTGACTTCATGTTAGGCTGCCTTTCCGGCGACGCTTGCGTTATACACATTTTAAATAGCACCGATTACTAGGTGTTCACCCTTCTCGACCCCCGCTACAAAGAGAACTTCTCATCTCTAATTCCTGTGGTGGAGAGGAAGAGTAAAACGGTGCAATACCAGAAGGTACTTGAGAGATTGCTCCAAAATTTTCCATCTGTCAACGCAGCCGGCAGAGTCCATACTTCCTTAGGCAACCAAGGAAGGGAGACAAGGGGAACACACAGCAGTTCCAACAAAGACAGGGCAACACTCTCCAAGGCATGGGACGCTTTCATGACACCTGGCCAGCAACCTCACCCTGAATCACAGACTATTGGTACAAGGAGGGAAAAGCTTTGGAAGATGGTGAAGGAATACATGGCAGACCGTGTCAGCGTCCTAAATGATCCCTCAGTGCCTTACAACTACTGGGTGTCCAAGCTGAACACGTGGCCCAAACTTACGCTCTACACCTTGGAAATGCTGGCCTGCCCTGCTGCCAGCGTTTTGTCTGAGCGTGTATTTAGTGCTGCTAGTGGCATTATAACAGATAAGCGTATTGGCTTGTCCACTGGCAATGCTGACAGGTTGACTCAGATAAAAATGAACAAGGGCTGGATTGACCCTGACTTCTCAACTCCAACAGAGAACTGATGATGAACATAAAGGCAATTTCAATCTATAATTTATAATGTTCTACTAATGATCTACCGTAGTGTATTCCTATGCACCTTTTCCACCACAGAAAAAGAGTATATGGTTGAATCTTGTTTAATCCTCCTCCACCTCATCCAGATTGTTTATATTCCCTCCACTCAAATTTTTTTAAATAGGATCAGCTCAACTGCAAGCCCTCAACACAATTTTTTTATAGGGTCAGCTCAACTACATGCACCTGCATATAATGTTTTAGAGCATCAGCTGTACAGAATGCACTCACATATAATGTTTTAGAGCATCAGCTCACCTGAAGGCACTCACAAATAATGTTTTAGAGCGTCAGCTGAACAACGTGCACTTTAAAATAATGTTTTAGAGTGTTAGCTGTACAGCATGCACTCACATATAATGTTTTTGAGCGTCAGCTCACTTGCAGACACTTGCATATAATGTTTTAGAGCATCAGCTCACCAGCAGGCCCTCGTCCCTAATGTTTTAGAGGGTCAGCTCAGCAGCTAGCCCTCGCATATAATGTTTTACAGGGTCAGCTCAACTGCAGGCCCTCGCATCGAATGTTTTACAGGGTCAGCTCACCTGAAGGCCCTCACAATCGCAAATAATGTTTTACAGGGTCATATCAACTACAGGCCCCCGCATATAATGTTTTACTGGGTCAGATCCCCTGCAGGCCCTCGCATATAATGTTTTACAGGGTCAGCTCAGCAGCAGGCCCTCGCATATAATGTTTTACAGGGTCAGCTCAACTACAGGCCCTCTCATATAATATTTTACAGGGTCAGCTCACCTGAAAGCCCTCGCAAATAATGTTTTACAGGGTCAGCTCAACTGCAGGCCCTCGCATATAATGTTGTACAGGGTCAGCTCACCTGCAGGCCCTCGCATATAATGTTTTACAGGGTCAGCTCGCCTAAAGGCCCTTGCAAATAATGTTTTACAGGGTCATCTCAACTGCAGGCCCTTGCATATAATGTTTTACAGGGTCAGCCCAACTGCAGGCCTTCGTATATAATGTTTTACAGGGTCAGCTCAACTGCAGGCCCTCGCATATAATGTTGTACAGGGTCAGCTCACCTGTAGGCCCTCGCATATAATGTTTTACAGGGTCAGGTCACCTACAGGCCCTCACCTAAAATCTTTTACAGGGTCTGCTCAACTGCAGGCCCTTGCATATAATGTTTTACAGGGTCAGCTCACCTGCAGGCCCTCTCTTACAATCTGTTACAGGGTAAACTCACTGTATGAAGAAAACAGCTGAGTCTTGCCTGTTGGTACTCTGGCACAAATGGCTGACTTCATGTTAGGCTGATTTCCCAAGCCCTCGCATATAATGTTTTACAGGGTCAGCTCAACTACAGGGCCTCGCATCTAATGTTTTACAGGGTCAGCTCACCTGAAGGCCCTCGCAATCGCAAATAATGTTTTACAGGGTCATATCAACTGCAGGCCCCCGCATATAATGTTTTACAGGGTCAGCTCCCCTGCAGGCCCTTGCATATAATGTTTTACAGGGTCAGCTCAGCAGCAGGCCCTCGCATATAATGTTTTACAGGGTCAGCTCAACTGCAGGCCCTCTCATATAAAGTTTTATTGGGTCAGCTCACCTGAAGGCCCTCGCAAATAATGTTTTACAGGGTCAGCTCAACTGCAGGCCCTCGCATAAAATGTTTTACAGGGTCAGCTCAACTGCAGGCCCTCGCATAAAATGTTTTACAGGGTCAGCTCACCTGCAGGCCCTTGCATATAATGTTTTACAGGGTCAGCTCACCTGAAGGCCCTTGCAAATAATGTTTTACAGGGTCATCTCAACTGCAGGCCTTCGTATATAATGTTTTATAAGGTCAGCTCAACTGCAGGCCCTCACATATAATGTTTTACAAGGTCAGGTCACCTACAGGCCCTCACTTAAAATCTTTTACAGGGTCTGCTCAACTGCAGGCCTTTGCATATAATATTTTACAGGGTCAGCTCACCTGCAGGCCCTCTCTTACAATCTGTTACAGGGTAAGCTCACTGTATGAAGACGACAGCTGAGTCTTGCCTGTTGGTACTCTGGCACACATGGCTGACTTCATGTTAGGCTGATTTCCCAAGACCCGGACATTATACGCATTTTAGACAACATGGATTACTAGTTGTTCTCATCTCTCATTCCTCTGGTAAAGAGGACAAGCAAAACGGTGCTATACCAGAAGGTCCTTGTTGAAAAATTGTTCCAAAGTTGATAGGGCAGACATCCAAATGGATAGTTGCCATCACGGGGACGTGCGATCGCCTAGAAGTTATCTAAAATCAACAAAGCGGCAGCAGGCCCTCATCTAAAGTCCAGTCTATGTAGCCAAGAGTCTGGTCAACACAATCCTTACCACGATGACACACTGGGTGAACGTTGTGGAGGCCGGGCGCAAATTGGCTGCTGTCACCAGACTTGCCCTCCAATAGATCCCCGTTAACAGAAAATGTACTCATTCCGATCACAGGGCCGCTTAGGAGTGCTGTATTGTTATTTCTCATCACTAGTGTGTAATTGCTGCGCACCTGCTGCCTTCCTTGGATTCTTCTGCTTTAATAACGACCCACCCTCTCTGGGTGGTTCACAATTAGGAAAAAAAAGGGGCAAGGCAACAACAGCCAATCAGATTTCAGCCATCAACCTCCCTTGGATGTGGTATCCCTTTCTCAAGCTCCCTCTCCAGCATCAAACCCTGATTCCCCGTTACCTGTGATCACCATGGTAGGCGCAGAAAAGAACATCGAAAGTTGATAGGGCAGACATCCAAATGGCAACACAGAGTGAGTGATATTACTGTATGTAAACCATTTGCACACATTTTTTAAAGACTAGGAAACCCTTTAAAAAACTTTTGCTCATGTTGCATGATTATAGATTTAAATAGATAGATAGTAGTAATTATCGACCGAACACCTGTCAAGTACTGTCCTCATGTTGGCAACTGGCATTACAGTGATTGGCTGGCCGGAACGTGTCATCGGGTAATATATAGCACCCGATGACGCTTGTTCGGCTCATTCGTAGTCAGGGATAGCTGTGCTAAGGAAGGGACAGAGAGTGTAGGGAGTGTAATTGAATATTTTATTTTGTACAAAAAAGTTTCAGAGACCCAAAAGTCCTTGTAAGGACTATTGTGTGTGCCAGCAGCAATATATGTTTGAAGCGCCACCTGCGCTAAATGGCTCAGTGTTAGGGAGAGATGTGCACAGGAAGGGACAGACAGTGTAGGGAGTGTAATAGGAAGATTTTTATACAAAAAACTTTTCAGAGCAGCAATATATATTTTTAGCACATCCTGTGCTAAATACCGTGTATTAGGCCGCTGCGGACAGTTAAATTATATGCGCTACATCTACTGTGTAAAGTGTGCGCATCCCTAAAATATCAGTGACATCCAGTGTACTTTTTCCGTAGACTGTGTCTGCTGTGGACACTTAGATTATCCGCGCCACATCTCCTGTTTAAAGTGTGCGCATCCCTAAAATATCAGTGACATTCAGTGCACTTTTTCCGTAGACGGCGCTTCCTAATCACAAATACCTTTGTAAATTTTTTTGCGCATACACTTCCAAATCCTACGCTACTGTACGTGTGACATACTTTCAAGAATATATCACATTTAAAATTAAGAAGGCAAGCAGTAAGGTGCGGGGAAGTGGCCGTGATGCTGATTGTGCACAAGAAAAACAATCATCCACAATACCTCGCTTCATGTCCCAGTTTGCAAGCGGGGCAGGACACCACTTTTGAAGTCAGACCAGTGCGACCAGGTGGTCGGTTGAATTGCAGCAGATAATGCTTCAAGTTGGTTAAGCACCACCCTGTCTTCCACCAAGTCCAGTCTCAGTACAAGTGATCCCACACTCGGATATTCCGAGGACCTCTTTTCATCGCCATTACTTGATTTGGCCCTCTTGCCAAGCACGCTTGAAGAGGGACATGAGATCTTGTGCTCTGATTCCCAACCTCTTGAGCATCCACAGTTACAAGAACATGACGGTGAGGAACAGCAATTAGTGTTTACAGAGGTGGATGATGATGAGACACAGTTGCCAATGAGTCGACCGCAATTACTGTCTCAAGAGGTTGATGAAGAGGATGAGACACAGTTGTCAATCACTGAGGTTGTGGTTAGGTCAACAAATCAGGAGGATGATCAGAGTGAGGAAGTGGAAGAGGAGGTGGTGGACGATGAGGTCACTGACCCAACCTGGAAGGTGGAAAGCAGAGCAAGGACAGCAGTACATAGGGGGAGGGATCTGCAGCACTGCAGGCTGGAAGAGGCAGTGGGGTGCCAAAAGGGAGAAGGCGGGCCACAACACACAGGCCAGAAACTGTTCCATGGAGCATCCCCTTGTGGAAATCTCCCTTGCCAAGGGGTAGATGTTCCGCAGTATGGCGCTTTTTTTAGGAAAGTGCGGACGACAAAAGAATAGTAATTTGAAATCTCTGCCATACGAACATGAGCTGGGGCGTGAACACTAGCAACCTCACCACCACCAGCATGATCCGCCACATGGCATCCAAGCACCGTAATAAGTGGGACAAACGCCTGGGTCCACAATCTGTGTCTGCGGGTCACACCACTGCCTCCTCTTCCTCTATGTTATGTGCTGGCCAATCCCCTGTCAAAGGTGCAGGGCGGGATGCCTCCGGCCCTGCACCTGAACCTTTGTATGCACCATCAGCGACCACATCCACTTCAGTGTCCCAGCGCAGCATCCAAATGTCCTTACCACAGGCCTTTGAACACAAGCAAAAATACCCAGCCACCCACCCACAGGCCATAGCACTAAATGCACAACTTTCCAAATTACTGTCCCTGGAAAGGTTGCTATTTAGGCTTGTGGACCCTGAGGCCTTCCGCAGCCTGATGCTGGCAGGCGTCCCTTGTTACACAGTCCCCAGCCGCCACTATTTTTCAAGGTGTGCCGTGCCTGCCTTACACCCACATGTGTCCCATAACATCACATGTGCCCTGACCAACGCAGTTACTGGGAGGGTCCACTTAACCACAGACACATGGACAAGACGCTATATTTCCCTGACGCACACTGGGTAATGTTGTGGACGCAGTGAGTGAGTCATACCCTGAGATGGTACTATCGACGCCAAGGATTGTGGGCTCTACGTCGATCAGGGTTTCCGCCAGCACCTAAATTAGTGGCTCCAAACCCACTTCTCCTCCTCCGCCTCCTCCTCCACTTCCACTTCCGATTTATCTGCGTGCTGCACCAGTCATCAGTCGGTAGCTGGAAGCAATGTAGCACTGCAGTGGGGAAGCCGCTACAGGCCGTGCTAAAGCTGATATGCTTAGGGGACACACAGCACACCACCGCAGAGCTGTAGCAGGGGATAAGAGACCAGACTGAACTGTGGCTCTTGCCACTCAACCTACAACCAGGCATAATTGTGTCTGATAATGGCCGTAACTTGGTGGCTTTGGAACTCTGCAAGCTCAGACACATTCCATGCCTAGCCCACGTGTTCAACATTGTGGTTCAGCAGTTTCTCAAAACCTACCCAAGTTTGCCTGAGCTACTGAAGGTGCTCCGCCTGTGTGCACATTTCCGCAAGTCATCGACAGCTTCAGCCGGTCTGTCAACGCTGCAGCAGCAATTGAAATTTCCAGCTCACCAGCTGTTGTGCAACGTAAGCATGCGCTGGAACTCCACGATCAGCTGCAACATGGACATCGCCTTTGCAGTCAGCTTCCGCAATTCACAAGCGAGGAGTGGGCATGGATATATGACCTTTGTGAGGTTTTAAGAAACTTTGAGGAATCAACAAATATGGTGAGCAGCAATAACGCTATTATCAGCGTAACCATCCCACTTCTGTGTCTACTCAAACGCTTGCTGCTCACAATTAATGATGGCGCTTTGCATGTGGAAGAGGTGGAAATGGGGGAAGACATTACACAGGGTCATAGCGAGACCACCCTCAGTTTGTCTTCTCAGAGCGAATTGGATGATGAAGAGTAGGAGGAGGAGACGCTGCTTCTGCTGCAGGGGGTAGAATCCATAGACGTTTAATTCCATCTGTTCAGTGTGGGTGCGCAGAAGAAGAGGAGATTGAGAGCGATCCTCCTGATGACGCTCTACGCCTTGGAGGTGCTGGCCTGCCCTGCCGCCAGCGTTTGTCTGAGCGGGAATTTAGTGCTGCAGGTGGCATTATAACAGATAAGCCTATCTACCTGTCAACTGAAAATGCTGACAAGTTATAAAAATGAACAAGTCCTAAATTGACCATGACTTCTCGACTACACCAGAGGAAAGTTGATGAACATAAAGGCACTTTAAATGTGTTGTTCATAATGTACTGAATACACTGTATTCCCATGCACCCCTAACACCACAAACAAGGGTATATGGTTGAATCTTCCTTTTCTCATCCTACTTCTCTTCCATTATATCAACACTTGCTTATTCGTCACATATAATGCCATCGCATATATGCCCTTTGCATATAATGTTTTGCAGGGTCAGCTCAGCTGCAGGCCCTCGTATATCATTTTTTAAAGGGTCAGCTCTCCAGCAGGCCCTCGCATATAATTTTTTAGAGAGTCAGCTCACCAGCAGGGGACGTGTATGGAATAGATTTTAGGAACCGGGCGCGTACGCCTTGCAATGTACTGTGCCACCAGATATGAGTGGTGTGGTAAGTAGTACTATTCCTATCAGTTTAATCCCTGTTACGTCCCCTATCAGGGGCCGGTCTATGGAATAGATTTTAGTGGGAGATGGAAAAAGATGCTTGGTTGGTCATCCTACTTCCAATTTGGGGCACTGTGCATGCGCCGTGCAATATATTGTGCCACCAGATATGAGTGGTGTGTTAAGTAGTACTATTCCATTCAGTTTAATCCCTGTTACGTCCCCTATCAGGGGACTTGTATGGAATAGATTTTAGACAACCGCAAAGAGTTGTCAATAGTTGACAATTTTATTCCTCTATGCGTCAATCTTGGTGTAGTGATGACTGTGCTCGTGCACACATTTGGGAGATTGCAAGCGATGGATTTTTTTTCAAAGCCTATGGTCATGCTGAGGTAGTTCAGTGACAGTTAAGTGACCCAGAAAACAATGATTCTGCAGTGTGGGCCCATTGTTGGCCTAGTAGGCTTTAATGATCACCTTAGATGATCACAAAGAAAATTAATGTTTTTTCTATGCAAAATTATCCAGCCGATCACTTTTGGTCTGTTCACAATGAAGCAACGACCTTATCATCTGGGGTGGGCCAACATTGCCATTGCCAACACATTCATAGAGGTGGTCGCTTCATTGTGATACGCAAGCCCCTTTACCACAACAAGGTAACGATCACGAAGGGGAATTGACACATGTATGTGCCTTTTTTTTTGTTTTGTTTTTGCAGCCACAGTGCAGCACCAGAGGCCAGAAAAATTAGGCATGTACACATGCCTTAAAAATTAGGTATTGTTGCAGATGATTGATGTTTTCCAGGCAGAAAGTGCACTAAAACATTGCGGCTTGAACCCTAGTTGGTGGCGGATAAGCCACGCAAGTCATCCGGCATGCAGAGATTAAATACAGCAGCGTGTGGACCATTTTTAGCCCAAGGCAGCTCATCTCATCAGGCCTTTTTTAGTCAAATGTATCGCCCACTGTCAGTCTCTTCGGGATCCACGCCTCATTCATCCTAATAAAGGTGAGGTAATCTAGACTTTTTTGACCTAGGCGACTTCTCTTCTCAGTGACAATACCTCCTGCTGCACTGAAGGTCCTTTCTGACAGGACACTTGAAGCGGGGCAGGCCAGAAGTTCTATCGCAAATTGGGATAGCTCAGGCCACAGGTCAAGTCTGCACACCCAGTAGACAAGGGGTTCATCGCTCCTCAGAGTGTCGATATCTGCAGTTAAGGCGAGGTAGTCTGCTACCTGTCGGTCGAGTCGTTCTCTGAGGGTGGACCCCGAAGGGCTGTGACGATGCGTAGGACTTAAAAAGCTCTGCATGTCCTCCATCAACAACAAGTCTGTAAAGCGTCCTGTCCTTGCCGGCGTGGTTGTGGTAGGAGGATTACTTTCACCTCTTCCCCTGTTAGATTCCCGTTGTGCTGTGACATCACCCTTATATGCTGTGTAAAGCATACTTTTTAATTTATTTTGGAACTGCTGCATCCTTTCCGACTTTTGGTAATTCGGTAACATTTCAGGCACTTTCTGCTTATATCGGGGGTCTAGTAGCGTGGCCATCTAGTACAGGTCGTTCTCCTTCAGCCTTTTTATACGAGGGTCACTCAACAGGCACGACAGCATGAAAGACCCCATTTGCACAAGGTTGGATGCCGAGCTACTCATGTCCCATTCCTCGTCCTCACTGTTCTCACTGAAAGTCTGTTCTTCCCCCCAGCCACGTACAACACCACGGGTACCAGATAGGTGACAACGAGCACCCTGGGATGCCTGCTGTAGTTGGTCTTTCTCCTCCTTAAAGACACATTCCTCCTCTGACTCCTCTTCCTCAGCCTCCTCACCAGCATTGCCGCAGGTCCAGCAAGCGATGCTGATAAGGCTGTTTCTGGTGGTGATGGTGACCACAACTCTTCCTCTTCACACTAATCTACGGCCTGATCCAGCACTCTTCGCAGGGCATGCTCCACGAATAAAACAAATGGAATGATGTCGCTGATGGTGCCTTCAGTGCGACTGACTAGGTTTGTCACCTCCTCAAAAGGACGCATGAGCCTACAGGCATTGCGCATGAGCGTCCTGTAACGTGGCAAAAAAATTCCCAGCTACGCAGAGGCTATCCTAGCACCCCGGTCATACAAATACTCGTTGAAGGCTTTTTCTTGTTGGAGCAGGCGGTCGAACATTAGGAGTGTTAAATTCCAACGTGTCGACGTGGCTGAAGATGCTGGACCAGGAGGAGGATGATGGCTTTGAGTTTGTGTGCGGCTTATACTCGTCATCATGTGTTGATCCCATAGGCGTTTGTGATGTGAGATCATGTGCCTTCGCAAAGCAGTTGTACTTACAGTAGGTGGGTGTTGGACTTCCCACGACTCAGTTTCTTTTGGCACAGGTTGCAAATGACATTGCTGTTATCAGAGGGTGACACACCAAAAAAAGGCACACTGCTGAGCTTTGCAATGACGGCACTCTGGTGGTGGCAACAGCATGCGTTGATTGGCGTGCTGTCTGGCTGATGCCGATACATGCTGTCTGACTGTGCCACTAGCTCCTTGCGATGACCTCCCCCGGCTTCCAACTCGTCTCCTCCTCCTCTCTGTCTCCCCATCTGAACTTTCCCCCTGTTCTTCTTCTCGAGCGGGCACCCACATGACATTCACAGACACATCGTCACCATCAACCGATTCATTTGTATCTGACAACTCAGCAAAGGAAGCAGCAGCGGGTACAACATCATCATCATCATCATCACACCGTACGTCCATGTGTGTAATGCTGCCTGACTGAGACATATCCCTGTTCTCTACATCCTCTGGCAATAATGGTTACGCATCACTCATTTCTTCCAACTGATGTGTAAATAACTCTTCTGACAGATCTAGTGAAGCAGCTGTGGTGCTAGTGTTGGTGGTGGCGGCAGGCGGGCGAGTGGTAACTTGAGAGGTGACCGAAGCTGAGCTGGAGGAGGATGGTGTGTCAAGGTTCCGAGCGGAAGCTGTAGAAGATTGGGTGTCCTGTGTTAGCCAGTCAACTATGTCCTCAGAACTTTTCGAGTTCAGGGTACGTGGCCTCTGAACACTGGGCATTATTCTACGGCCAAACAGGGGCGTAGCTAGAAAGGACTGGGCCCCATAGCAAAAAAAAATTATGCCCCCCCCCCTTTAAATAATGCAGCTGCGCCTGCCAGGCTTGAGCAGGTATATGTGTGAATATGGATTAGGGAAGATGCTGAGATCACTGTGAGGTACAACCGGATCTCAGCATCTTCCCTATTCACACATATACCTGCTCAAGCCTGGCAGGCGCAGCTGCATTATTTAATAGTGTGGTGTGGTAATGGTTAATGGCATTTTGGCGAAGAAACAGCCACCTAGGCTACTTTCACACTTGCGGCAGTGTGATCCGGTGGGCAGTTCCGTCATCGGAACTGCCCGCCGGATCCGCTGATTTTAATGTGACTGAAAGCATTTGTGAGACGGATCCAGATGCGGATCCATCTCACAAATGCATTGCAAGAACGGATCCGTTATTTTCACATTTTTATGATCCGACACTAATACATTCCTATGGGGAAAAATGCCGGATCCGTCCTTGTGGGCCCTTGGGCGATAAAGTCTCAGTGGGCCCCCTTACATAGTGATAACTCTCTGAGTATAGATAATGTAGTAGATATCACCTGCAGCCCTATGTAATAACACAGATAACACAGTACTGGCTATCTAAGTACAGAAAATTTAGTAGTGTTACCTGCAGTCCTATGTAAAACTACAGATAACACTAGAGCTGATAATGTGGTAGTGTTACCTGCAGTCCTATGTAAAACCACAGATAACACTAGTGTAGATCGTGTGGTAGTGTTACCTACGTCCTTAATGTGCCTCCCTGTGCCTCTCCCACGGGACTCCATGCTGGCGGCGCTGCCTCCTCTTCCATCTTCTTCTTGCCCCGCACAGAACGTCTGATGCAGCTGCGTCAAGACATAGGAAGACTGTGGGCATGGTGATGGTGACACACACAGGGAGAGACACACGGGGACAGACACACAGGTGACAGAAACACACACACAGGTGACAGACACACACACAGGGACACACACAGAGACAGACACATACATATGGACAGACACACGCACAGGGACAGACACATACATATGGACAGACACACGCACAGGGACAGACACATACATATGGACAGACACTTATACGAGGGTGAGATCGTCACAGCACCTGCTGTGTATGGGGCAGGCTCACCGCCGCAGTCCGCTCCACACATTGTCTCAGCACCGCATAGTGAGTGGAGCACAACACTGCCTGCATGGCCCGGCTTATTATAGGCCCGGCTTATCATCAGCTGGGCCATGCAGGCAGCCGCCTGAGACAGCGGTGAAAACCCAGTGACAGCTCAGGCTTCTTTCACATCACCGTTCAGCCTTTCCGCTCTCCTGCTCCATTTAGGAGCAGGAGAATGGAAAGGACGGATTCGGCACATAACTGAGCCTAACCGATCCTAAGAACCCCATAGACTATAATGGGGTCCATTAGGTGTTCGCTCAGAAGAAGATTTTTGAAGGGGAGACAAAAGTCTTGCATGCACTACTTTTGTTTCTGCTCCAAAATCATGTTCTGAGCAGAAACCTAACAGACTTTATTATAGTCTATGGGGTCCGTAGGCTCCGTTATGTTCCGAATCTGTCCTTTTCATTCTCCTGCTCCTAAACTGAGCAGGAGAACGGAATGGCTGAACGGTGATGTGAACGAAGCCTCATATTGATCCTTTCTATACGGGCCCCCTTCTCTCTCTCTGTACAGGGAACACTGACAACTGTTGCGGTCCGCATCTTTTGCAGCCCGATTGAAATGAATGGGTCCGCAAACATTACGCAAAATTGTGGCACGGAGGCGGACCCAGAATTACGGTCGTGTGACTGGACCCTAAAGGTGGGTCATCAGCGATACTTGGTGGTGACAGCAGCGCTGAGTGACAGTAACTACTAAGGACACGCTCTAAAGATTTAGCATGACAGGTACTACTTCTCCATGCTAAATCTTACAACGTGTCCTAATTATAAGTAAATGGGACATCATGGGAGGGGAGTGGTGCTGGCTGAGACTCACTATTTGGCTAGTGGAAAAAGCTCAGTCACTGTCACATGGATGAGCCTCAAGGGGTTAAAATTAAACAACTGGACAAAAGAAGGAAAAAGAAAAAGAAAAAAGGACCTTACTAGCTTACTAGTTTGAAGACAGGCCAGCAGCAAGCAGGACAGGAAGCAACTCTGCAGTGATGGTAGCCACACTGAGCGGTCACCCTCTGGTGATCACAGAAGAAGGTGGGGCATGTCAGGAGCACAGAGGACTGCAGAAGGAGGAGGCAACGATCGGGCTATTTTCCTGGGGCCCCTCCTTCTGCAAGTCTCACTCAAGGCTGAGGCTCCCAAGCTCTTTTCCCTGGCTGTGTGAGGAGGCATAGGAGGAAATAATCTTTCCTGCCCTGTGGTGCTGGTGCTGGTGCCTGGCTCCGCCTCCGAGTGACATCACCACAGGTCCTCCACTCAGTCTTTACTATCCTCTCCGGGCTCCGCCTCTACACTAAACTCCGCCCCTCTTGTAATGGATCACATGACTGTGACATCATCGCAGGTCCTTCATACTAGTGACTAGTCTACAGCAGACCAGCTCACAGAGTGGCTAACCCACAGGTACGCCCAGGTTGCGGCCCCCTTTCCACCGCCTACCTCATCATCTGCTTGTGAGGCAGTGCGCCCCGGGCCCCCCCCCCCGCCTCCAGTCCTGACCTGACAGTGACTACTCCCCTCAGCCAGGCCCGAGCCGCAGACCGCCCAAGCCCCGCCCACTACACTGGGCGGGTGGGCGGGCGGGCGGGCCTGGCTGCCTGTTTGTGTTAATAAAAAAATTTTTAAAAATGAATGCAGTCCGGACGGGCCCCCAGTGGAGTAGGGCCCCATAGCCACTGCTATGGTTGCTATGGCGATCCCTACGCCACTGCGGCCAAAGAGAATCACAGCATCACACGACCACGACGGCCCCTGCAGGGTGGCCTGCCTCTGCCTGTCTTTTTCTTTAGATTAGTTTAGTTGTACTATGCGTGCAAGCTACACCAGATATGAGTGGCACTGGTGACACTTGCAGAAGTTGGCAGAGTATACACTGTAGGCCTGACACACACGCTTGCAGACAAATAACTGCTATTATATTACAGTCAAAAATGTTATTTTTATTTTTTAAATGCAAGCTACTGTGACACCAGATATGAGTGCCACTGGTGGCACTGTGCACTGGCAGTAGTTGGCACAGTACACGCTGTAGGCCTGACACACACGCTTGCAGACAACTAACTGCTATTATATTACAGTCAAAATTGTTTTTTTGTTTTTTTATGCAAGCTACTGTGACACCAGATATGAGTGGCACTGGTGACACTGGTAGAAGTTGGCAGAGTATACGCTGTAGGCCTGACACACATGCTTGCAGACAACTAACTGCTATTATTTTACAGTCAAATTTTTATTTTATTTTTTTTAAATGCAGTCTACTGTGACACCAGATATGAGTGGCACTGGTGACACTGGCAGAAGTTGGCAGAGTATACGCTGTAGGCCTGACACACGCTTGCAGACAACTAACTGCTATTATATTACAGTCAAAATTGTTTTTGTTTTTTTTTAAATGCAAGCTACTGTGACACCAGATATAAGTGGCCCTGGTGGCACTGTGCACTGGCAGTAGTTGGCACAGTACACGCTGTAGGCCTGACACACACGCTTGCAGACAACTAACTGCTATTATATTACAGTCAAAATTTATTTTTTTAAATGCAAGCTACTGTGACACCAGATATGAGTGGCACCGGTGACACTGGCAAAAGTTGGCAGATTGTACGCTGTAGGCCTGACACACACGCTTGCAGACAACTAACTGCTATTATATTACAGTCAAAATTGTTGTTTTTGTTTTTAAAATGCAAGATACTGTGACACCAGATATGAGTGGCACTGTGCACTGGCAGTAGTTGGCACAGTACACGCTGTAGGCCTGACTCACACGCTTGCAGACAACTAACTGCTATTATATTACAGTTAAAAATTTTTTATTTTTTTTTAAATGCAAGCTACTGTGACACCAGATATGAGTGGCACTGGTGACACTGGCAGAAGTTGGCAGAGTAGACGCTCTAGGCCTGACACACACTCTTGCAGACAACTAACTGCTATTATATTACAGTCAAAATATATATATATATTTTTTTAAATGCAAGCTACTGTGACACCAGATATGAGTGGCACTGGTGACACTGGCAGAAGTTGGCAGAGTAGACGCTGTAGGTCTGACACATATGCTCGCAGACAACTAAATGCTATTATATTACAGTCCCAATTATTATTTTTTTTTAGGTAATCTAATATGACACCAGATATGAGTGGCACTGGTGACACTGGCAGAAGTTGGCAGAGTATACACTGTAGGCTTGACACACACGCTTGCAGACAACTAACTGCTATTATATTACAGTCATAATTGTTGTTTTTTTTTTTTTAAATGCAAGTACTGTGACACCAGAAATGAGTGGCACTGGTGGCACTGTGCACTGCCAGTAGTTGGCACAGTACACGCTGTAGGCCTGACACACACGCTTGCAGACAACTAACTGCTATTATATTACAGTCCAAATATATATATATATTTTTTTTAAATGCAAGCTACTGTGACACCAGATATGAGTGGCACTGGTGACACTGGCAGAAGTTGGCAGAGTAGACGCTGTAGGCCTGATACACGCTTGCAGACAACTAACTGCTATTATATTACAGTCAAAATAGTTTTTAGTTTTTTTTAAATGCAAGCTACTGTGACACCAGATATGAGTGGCACTGGTGACACTGGCAGAAGATGGCAGAGTATACGCTGTAGGCTTGACACACACGCTTGCAGACAACTAACTTCTATTATATTACAGTAATAATTGTTTTTTGTTTTTTTTAAATGCAAGCTACTGTGACACCAGATATGAGTGGCACTGGTGACACTGGCAGAAGTTGGCAGAGTAGACGTTGTAGGCCTAACACACACGCTTGCTGACAACTAACTGCTATTATATTACAGTCAAAATTATTTTTATTTTTATTAAATGCAAGCTACTGTGACACCAGATATGAGTGGCACTAGTGACACTGGCAGAAGATGGCAGAGTATATGCTGTAGGCTTGACACACACGCTTTCAGACAACTAACTGCTATTATATATTACAGTCAACATTTTATTTTTTTAATGCAAGCTACTGTGATACCAGATATGAGTGGCACTGGTGACACTGGCAGAAGTTGGCAGAGTAGACCCTGTAGGCCTGACACACACACTTGCAGACAACTAACTGCTATTATATTACAGTCAAAATTATTATTATTATTTTTTAAATGCAAGCTACTGTGACAACAGATATGAGTGGCAATGGTGGCACTGTGCACTGGCAGTAGTTGGCACAGTACACACTGTAGGCCTGACACACACGCTTGCAGACAACTAACTGCTATTATATTACAGTTCAAATTATTATTTTTTTTTAAATGCAAGCTACTGTGACACCAGATATGAGTGGCACTGGTGGCACTGTGCACTGGCAGTAGTTGGCACAGTACACGCTGTAGGCCTGACACACACGCTTGCAGACAACTAACTGCTATTATATTACAGTCAAAATTATTATTTTTTTTTTATGTAAGCTACTGTGACACCAGATATGAGTGGCACTGGTGGCACTGTGCACTGGCAGTAGTTGACACAGTACACGCTGTAGGCCTGACACACACCCTTGCAGGTAACAAACTGCAATTATATTACAGTTAAAATAGTTTTTTTAGTTTTTTTTGCAAGCTACTGTGACACCAGAAATGAGTAGTGGCACTGGGCAAGTGGGCACAGTATACCCTGTGAGCCTGACACACACGCTGGCAGGCAACTGCAATTAGGTTACAGAGGAAATAAAAAAAAACTAGACTGATGTACTAGCCCTAAAAAGGGCTTTTTGGGGTGCTGTCAGGACGCTTCAGCGCTGACAGGCGAGCAGCAGCAGGGTGAGAAAACAGAAAGAGCGGGCCGTCTGTGCGCACTTTCTGCAGCAGCTCTGACATATCGGGGTAATTTTTAAGGAACCTCTGCACCACCAAATTCAGCACATGTGCCAGGCAAGGGATGTGCGTCAAACCGGCTAGTCCCAGAGCTGCTACGATATATCGGCCATTATCGCACATCACCAGGCCGGGCTTGAGACTCTGCAGGTTCTGTGCAGTGTGGGGTTTGTCCCACAAACAAATAAGTTTTAAAACAGCCTGCGGTCGTTAACCCCTGGCTGTGCTTGAAGTTGGCGGTGAAGGTGTTTCACTGAATGTATGAGGAGGCGGTAGGAGGAGGAAGCAACAGGAGACAAACTACAGCACCCTGCAATCCTCGGTGGTGGAAGGACATGCACCAAACTATTATCCGCCTCAGGCCCAGCCGCCACTGCATTTACCTAGTGTGCTTTTAGGGAGATATAATGTCACTGACTGTGCTTACTGGTCTACGTATATGTAGTTAGGTGGACCTTACCCCAGATGGCGTTGCGCAGTGCACACCTGATTTTGTCCCCTACTTGGTTGTGCAGGGAAGGGATGGATCACCTGGGAAAAGTAGTGTTGGTTGGGCACAATGTACTGTGGGACAGCCGCCACCATGAGGCTTTTAAAACTCTCCATCTCCACCAGACGGAATGACAGCATTTCATAGGCCAGGAAATTTGAAATGCTGGCATTCAGGGCCAGGGATCACGGGTGGTTAGGGGGGTACTTCCTCTTTCGCTCCAGTATTTGGGAGATAGAGAGTTGAACGCTTCCATGGGACATTGTGGAGATGCTTAGTGACCCAGGTGGTGGCGTTGCCACTGGCACTCCAGAAGAGGAAGCAGGAGGAGCTAGAGACCTTTCCTTGTTTTTGAGGTGTCTACTCCACTTGAGCTCGTGCTTTGCACTTAGATGCCTGGTCATGAAGGTTGTGCTCAGGTTGAGAACGTTTATGCCTCGCTTCGGGCTCTGATTGAACAGCGTACAAATCACTTGTGTCTTGTCGTCAGCACATTGTTGTCTGAAGAACTGCCACACCAGGGATTTCCTTGGAGCTGGCTTTAGTGTGCTTGGTCCCTTGCTGCGATGGGCAGTAGCAGGCGTACTGGATAGGGGACAGCCGCTCCGCTTTTGCACCCTGCTCCCTCGTCTGCTCTGTGCGACCACCGCCTCTTCCTCCGAACTAGACAGGTCACTCGCATGACCTTGATTCCATGTGGGGTCGAGGACCTCATCGTCATCCACATCATCTTCCACCCAGTCTTCACCCCTGCCCTGCTTGTCGGTCTGCACATTGCACATTGCAGTTGGCACCTGTGTTTCGTCATAATCCGAGACGTGCTGCGGTGGTCATCCCATGTACTTTAACAGCAGTATTTAACAGCAGAATTTAAGAGCAGTATTTAACAGCGGTATATAACACTTGTATTGAACTGTGTCAAATGCAGCAAAGGCCACACAGGTGCCAACCGCTGTGGCTTTTCTGCACAAAATGGGTGTTTTTTTTTTTAAACCAAAATATAATTGCAGTATTTCAAGCTTGTATTTCACTGTGACAAATGCAGCAAAGGCCACAGATGTAGGGTCTTGCAAACAATGTTTTTTTTTTTTTTTTATCAAGAATATAACTGCAGTATTTAAACTTTGTATTTGACTGTCACAAATGCAACAATGGCCACAAATATACCAGAATATAACAGCGGTATATCGTGCTTGTATTGGACTGTCAGAAAAGCAGCAAAGGCCGCAAATTTATTATCTTGCCCAAAATGGGTGTTTTTTTAATAGCAGAATTTAACAGCACTGTCTAACACTTGTATTTTACTGTGACAAATGCAGCAAAGGCACCAGATGAAGGGTATTGCAAAAAATGGGTGTTTTCTTAAACCCAGAATATAATTGCAGCATTTCAAGCTTGTATTTCACTGTGACAAATGCAGCAAAGGCCCCAGATATAGAGTTTTGCAAAAAATGGGTGTTTTTTTTAAAACCCAGAATGTGATTGCAGTATTTTAAGCTTGTATTTCACTGTCACAAATGCAAAAATGCTTTGCTGGTGCACTCAACTTGCATAAAATGGCCGCCGATGCCCACCTAACTAACAGACGGATACAAGCTATTTTTCTCTGTCACTGGGCTCAGAACAGGGTAAAAAAATGGTGCACTGCACCCAGAAAACAAAATCTCTGTAGATTGATGAGTTATCAAGCTCTTCTGATAACTGATTCTTTCCTATTCTCTCCCTCACAGCAGCAGCATCCTATCCATACACTAATAAGAGCAGAGTGACGTGCAGCGCTACATGACTCCAGCTTATATAGAGGCTGGGTCACATGCTGCACTGGCCAAACACAGCCATGCCATTAGTAGGCATGGCTGTGATGTTTTCTAAGGGCACATTCAAAGCCATTCAAAAATGGTGTAGGATTTAGGCAAAAAACAACCACACCATTGAGGGTTAAATGCACTTGGTGACAGGCGCAGCTTGCCCCTGATGTAGTATATGGCCAAAAAATAAACAGACTATTGCTGGTTAAATGCACTTGGTGTGACAGCTTGACCCTGATGTAGGCTTTAGCCAAAAAACAACCACACCATTGAGGGTTAAATGCATTTAGTGACAGGCGCAGCTTGCCCCTGATGTAGTATATGGCCAAAAAATAAACAGACTATTGCTGGTTAAATGCACTTGGTGTGACAGCTTGACCAACCACACTACTGAGGGTTAAATGCACTTGGTGACAGGCGCAGCTTGCCCCTGATGTAGTATATGGCCAAAAAATAAACAGACTATTGCTGGTTGAATGCGCTTGGTGTGACAGCTTCACCCTGATGTAGGATTTAGCCAAAAAACAACCACACCATTGAGGGTTAAATGCACTTGGTGACAGCTTGCCCCTGATGTAGTATATGGCCAAAAAATAAACAGACTATTGCTGGTTAAATGCACTTGGTGTGACAGCTTCACCCTGATGTAGGATTTAGCCAAAAAACAACCACACCATTGAGGGTTAAATGCACTTGGTGACAGCTTGCCCCTGATGTAGTATATGGCCAAAAAATAAACAGACTATTGCTGGTTAAATGCACTTGGTGTGACAGCTTCACCCTGATGTAGGATTTAGGCAAAAAACAACCACACCATTGAGGGTTAAATGCACTTGGTGACAGGCGCAGCTTGCCCCTGATGTAGTATATGGCCAAAAAATAAACAGACTATTGCTGGTTAAATGCACTTGGTGTGACAGCTTCACCCTGATGTAGGCTTTAGCCAAAAAACAACCACACCATTGAGGGTTAAATGCACTTGGTGGCAGCTTGTGCTGGCGCAACACAAGACACAAAATGGCCGCCAATTACCCCAGAAAAAAGTGACTGAAAAACGCTCTGGGCAGCCTAAAAACAGTGAGCAATTTAATAGCAGCAGTTCAATCATCCACAGCTGCAGATTGATCAATGGATAGAGTCTTTTGGAGGAGTTAATCAGCCTAATCTCGCCCTACTGTCGCAGCTGCAACCTCTCCCTACGCTAATCAGAGCAGAGTGACGGGCGGCGCTATGTGACTCCAGCTTAAATAGAGGCTGGGTCACATGGTGCTCTGGCCAATCACAGCCATGCCAATAGTAGGCATGGCTGTGACGGCCTCTTGGGGCAAGTAGTATGACGCTTGTTGATTGGCTGCTTTGCAGCCTTTCAAAAAGCGCCAAGAAAGCGACGAACACCGAACCCGAACCTGGACCTTTACGAAAATGTCCGGGTTCGGGTCCGTGTCACGGACACCCCAAAATTCGGTACGAACCCGAACTATACAGTTCGGGTTCGCTCATCCCTATGCATAACTGGAAAAAATAAAAATATATTTGTCGTTCAGCGGTGCAGTTATATGTTCTAAAGCCTCCTGAGTCATTGTATAAGTGGAAAAAATAAGGGCCTATTTTCCGTTCAGTGGTGCAGTTATATGTTATAAAGCCCTTTTGTGGAGTGTATAAGTAGAAAAAAGAAATATATATTTGCCATTTAGCGGTGCAGTTATATATTCTAAAGCCTTTTGTGGGGTGTATTTTTGTCACGGCGGGGAGCGGGGAAAACCCACCACTGTGCAATGGCAGTGGCTGCAACGCCAGATAGCAGGGCACAGGGAGCTGGTCACCACCTAAAGTAACCCTGAGCTCTCCCTGGACTCCTAGAGCATGAGCCGCCTCAGAAGGTAAGGGTGCTCATGCTCTCCAACCTAGGATCCTACTATCCCTGTAATGCCCTAGGCCTAATGACAGGGCAGAGACCACCCATTCATCCTACACCACGGATGAAAAGGTGTCTCCAGAGGCCCAGTGGCAGACAGGAAGCAAGACCATGGGATTAACAGTACGGCAGGTAAGTTACACAGCAACATAACTATGCTATCCACACTTACCTGCCATAGCCAAGATGGAATGCGGCTCCAGGCTGGGAAACTTACAGTCTTGTCTTCGCTTAAACCCCTCCGGGAAAGCACGCCCCTTTCGGAGCCAAGACACCACCAGAAAACCTCCATACACCAACCACACCAATACAACATACACCAGGTGGAGGAGGAAAACAGAGACACACCAGAGGGGACACACAGCCAAGGAAACAATATAATAAATAAGGGTGACTCACACAGACACAAAGACATACCGCCAGGAAGCAGAGCTCCTACTCAAGCAGACAACAAAATAAGACTGACCACAGGCTCCAACACACCATCATATAAAGAGGCCTGAGGTCACACCCACCACACCTAGCAGACACACCTAAATTAACCCCGTGACAACTAAAACGGGGAAAGCACCAAATGAAGGAAATTGTACGTGCAAACAGAAAACTACACGTTGCCCCTGGCAACCAGTCTGCACGCAACAATGTCACGGTCAAAAATAAATTGTCCGTGACACTCCCACCCCTCAAAGCCCCCCCAACCAAAAAAAGGGAAGTTGGTGGGGCACAACAAAAAATGGGAGGGGTGGTGGGGAATAAAAGGTCAGTGTCAGCATGTCCCTCCTAGACTGCCGCCAGCAAGCCAGGACCATCACCTAGGTCCCTGGCCACCAGCCAGCAAAGCAGTCCGAAGGACATACTGGACACCGCGTCCAACTCAGACAACGCTCCCACTCCAGGTCGCTGCCAGCAGCCACTCCCCAACCAGCACACAGCCGGAACACCAAAGTAATGCAGCCAGCAGACGACCAGAGATAGAAACAAAGAGAGAGACGAGGGATCACCAACACGGACATGGATAGCAAGGTGGCGGGGAATAAGCCACCAACCGCACCGTTAACGGTGAACCCTATAACGCTCTCCCTCCAGAGAACGCGCATGCACACCAAAAGGATGGTGATACATGCTGCACCTTCTTTCGAAGGTACCACGACCGTGGAGCCGTTATTTATTATAATGTCACGGCGGGGAGCGGGGAAAACCCCCCGCCGTGCAATGGCAGTGGCTGCAACGCCAGATAGCAGGGCACAGGGAGCTGGTCACCACCTAAAGTAACCCTGAGCTCTCCCTGGACTCCTAGCACATGAGCCACCTCAGAAGGTAAGGGGGCTCATGCTCTCTAACCTAGGACCCTACTATCCCTGTAAAGCCCCAGGGCAGAGACCACCCATTCATCCTACACCACGGATGAAAAGGTGTCTCCAGAGGCTCAGTGGCAGACAGGAAGCAAGACCATGGGATAAACAGTACGGCAGGTAAGTTACACAGCAACATCACTATTCTATCTGGCGTTGCAGCCACTGCCATTGCACGGTGGGGGGTTTTCCCCGCTCCCCGCCGTGACAATTTTTGGAAAAATGAAAACAATATTTAACGATCCGCAGTGCAGTTATATATTCTAAAGACTTTTCTGTCGTGCATAAGTTAAAATAAATAAGGGCCTATTTGCGGTTCAGCGGTGCAGTTAGATATATTCTAAAGCCGCTTTGTGGAGTGCATTAGTGCAAAAGAAAAATATATTTGCCGTTCAGCGGTGCCGTTATATGTTCTAAAGACTTTTTTGGAGTGTATAAGTGGAAAAAAGAAAGATAAATTTGCTGTTCAGCTGTGTAGTTACATGTTCTAAAGTACTTTTGTGGAGTGTAAAAGTGTAAAAAAGAAAAATATATTTGCCAATCAGCGGTGCAATTATATGTTCTAAAGCCTTTTGTCTCATGTGTATGTAGAAAAAAGAAATATATATTTGCCGTTCAGTAGTGCAGTTATATGTTCTAAAGCCTTTTATGAAGTGTAAAGGTTAAAAAGCGAAAAATACATTTACTGTTCAACGGTGCAGTTTTATGTTCTAAAGACTTTTTCTTGGTTTTTCTAAGTGGTAAAAAGAAAAATATATTTGCCGTTCAGCTCTCTCTGCACGTATATATTCTAATCCTTTTATGGAGTGCATAAGTGGAAAAATTAAAAATATATTTGTCCTTCAGCTATGCAGTTATATGTTCTAAAGCCCTTTTGTGGATTGTATTAGTGGAAAAGAAAAATATATTTGCCATTCAGCGGTGCCGTTATATGTTCCAAAGCCTTTTTTGGAATGTATAAGTGGTAAAAAGAAAAATATATTTGCCGTTCAGCAGTGCAGTTATATGTTCTAAAGCCTTTTGTGTCGTGTATAAGTAGAAAAAAATTAAGGCCTATTTGCCGTTCAGCACTGTAGTTATATGTTCTAAATCCCTTTTGTGAAGTGTATAAGTGGAAAAAAGAAAAATATATTTTTCATTCAGATATGCAGTTTTATGTTCTGAAGCCTTTTGTTTTGTGTATACGTGGAAAACAATAAGGGCCTATTTGCCGTGTAGCAGTGCAGCTATATGTTTTAAAGCCTTTTGTGTCTTGTAAAAGTGGAAAAAAATAAGGGCCTATTTGCTGTTTAGCGGTGCAGTACAGTCAGGTCCATAAATATTGGGACATCGACACAATTCTAACATTTTTGGCTCTATACAACATCACAATGGATATGAAATGAAACAAATAATACTTTAACTGCAGACTGTCAGCTTTAATTTGAGGGTATTTACATTGAAATCAGGTGAACGGTGTAGGACTTACAACAGTTTGCATATTTGCCTCCCAAGGCCAGGTATGTGTTATTTCCTCATTATCCCAATTACAATGAGCAGATAAAAGGTCCAGAGTTCAGTAAATTTGACGTTCAGCATTGCAGTTATATGTTCTAAAGCCTTTTGTATTGTGTATAAGAGGAAACAAATAAGGACCTATTTGCTGTTTAATGGTGCAGTTATATGCTCTAAAGCCCTTTTGTGGAATGTAATAGAGGCAAATATATATTTGCCATTAAGGGGTGCAGTTTTATGTTTTAAAGGCTTTTATGAAGTGTATAGGTGGAAAAAAGAAAAATACATTTACCATTCAGCGGTATAGTTATATGTTCTAAAGCCCTTTTGTGGAGTGTATAAATTTAAAAACAGAAAAATATAATTGCAGTTCAGCTCTGTAGTTATATGTACTAAAGCATTTTGTATTGTGTATAAGTGTAAACAAAATAAGGGCTTATTTGAAGTTTAGCGGTGCAGTTATATGTTCCAAAGCCCTTTATGAACTGTAAAGGTTAAAAAACGAAAAATACCTTTACTGTTCAACAGTGCAGTTATATTTTCTTGGTTTTATAAGTGGTAAAAATAAAAATATATTTGCTTTTTAAAACTGCAGTTATATGCTCTAAAGCCTTTTGTGTTGTGTATAAGTAGAAAAAAATTAAGGCCTATTTGCATTTAGCAGTGTAGTTATATGTTCTAAAACTCTTTTGTGGAGTGTATAAGTGCTAAAAAGAAAAATATATTTGCCGTTCAGAAGTGCAGTTATATGTTCTTAAGCCTTTTTTATAATGTGTAGGTTAAAAAGAGAAAAATACATTTACTGTTTAGCGGTGCAGTTATATGTTCTAAAGCCCTTTTGTGGAGTATAAAAATGAAAACTATATTTGCCATTCAACGATGTAGTTATATGTTCAAAAGACTTTTTCTTGGTTTTATAAGTGGTAAAAATAAAAATATATTTGCCGTTCAGCGGTGCAGTTATATGTTCTAAAGACTTTTGTGTTGTGTATAAGTAGAAAAATGAAGGCCTATTTGTCATTCAGCACTGTAGTTATATGTTCTAAAGCCTTTTTGTGGAGTGTATAAGTGGAATAAAGAAAAATATATTTCCTGTTCAGCGGTGAAGTTATATGCTCTAAAGCCCTTTTGTGGAGTGCATAAGTGGAAAAAAGAAAAATATATTTGCCGTTCAGTAGTGTAGTTATATGTTCTAGAACCATTTTTGGAATAAAAAGGTTAAAAAAAGAAAAATACATTTACCGTTTATCGTGCAGTTATATGTTCTAAAGCCCTTTTGTGAAGTGTATAAGTGGAAAAAAGAAAAATATATTTGCCATTCAGTAGTGCAGTTATATGTTCTAAAGCCTTTTTTGTAATGTGAAGGTTAAAAAAGAAAAATACATTTACCGTTTAGCTGTACAGTTATATGTTCTAAAGCACTTTTGTGGAGTGTATAAGTGGAAAAAAGAAAAATATATTTGCCGTTCAGCTCTCTCTGCACTTATATGTTCTACATCCTTTTGTGGAGTGTATAAGTGGAAAAAATAAAAATATATTTTCCATTCAGCTCTCTCTGCACTTATATGTTCTAAATCTTTTTGTGGAGTGTATTAGTGAAAAAAATTAAAAAATGTATTTGTTATTCAGCTATGCAGATATATTTTCTAAAGCCTTTTGTGTTGTGTATAAGTGGAAAAAAATAAGGGCCTATTTGCCATTCAGCAGTGCAGTTATATGTTCTAAAGCCCTTTTGTGGAGTGTATTAGCTCAAAAGAAAAATATATTTGTCGTTCAGCAGTGCCGTAATATATTCTAAAGCCTTATTTGGAATGTGTAGGTTAAAAAGAGAAAAATACATTTACTGTTTAGCCGTGCAATTATATGTTCTAAAGCCCTTTTGTGGAGTGTATAAGTATAAAAATAAACTATATTTGCCATTCAACAATGTAATTATATGTTCAAAAGACTTTTTCTTGGTTTTATAAGTGGTAAAAAAATATATATATTTACCGTTCAGCAGTGCAGTTACATGTTCTAAAGACTTTTGTGTTGTGTATAAGTAGAAAAATGAAGGCCTATTTGTCATTCAGCACTGTAGTTATATGTTCTAAAGCCTTTTTGTGGAGTGTATAAGTGGAATAAAGAAAAATATATTTGCTGTTCAGCGGTGAAGTTATATGCTCTAAAGCCCTTTTGTGGAGTACATAAGTGGAAAAAAGAAAAATATATTTGCCGTTCAGTAGTGTAGTTATATGTCCTAGATCCTTTTTTGGAATATAAAGGTTAAAAAAAGAAAAATACAATTACCTGTTTATCGGTGCAGTTATATGTTCTAAAGCCCTTTTGTGAAGTGTATAAGTGGAAAAAAGAAAAATATATTTGCCATTCAGTAGTGCAGTTATATGTTCTAAAGCCTTTTTTGGAATGTGAAGGTTAAAAAAAGAAAAATACATTTACCGTTTAGCTGTGCAGTTATATGTTCTAAAGCACTTTTGTGGAGTGTATAAGTGAAAAAAAGAAAAATATATTTGCCGTTCAGCTCTCTCTCTCTCTGCACTTATATATTCTACATCCTTTTGTGGAGTGTATAAATGGAAAAATATAAAATATATTTGTCATTCATCTATGCAATTATATGTTCTAAAGCCTTTTGTGTGGTGTATAAGTGGAAAAAAATAAGAGACTTTTTGATGTTCATCGGTGCAGTTATATGTTCTAAAGCCCTTTTGTGAAGTGTATTAGTGCAAAAGAAAAATATATTTGCCCTTCAGCGTTGCCGTTGTATGTTCCGAAGCCTTTTTTGGAGTGTATAAGTGGGAAAAATATAAATAAATTTACCGTTCAGTGTTGCAGTTATGTGTTCTAAAGCCTTTTGTGTTGTGTATAAGAGGAAAAGATAAGGGCTTATTTGCCATTTAGCGGTGCAGTTATATGTTCTAAAGCCCTTTTGTGGAGTGTATAAGTGTAAAAAAGAAAAATATATATTTATTTTAGCAGTGTAGTTATATGTTCTAAAACATAAGTGGAATATATATATATATATATATATATATATATATTTTATATATATATATATATATATATATATATATATATTTGCCATTAAGGGGTGCAGTTTTATGTTCTAAAGCCTTTTATGTGGTGGAAAGGAGGAAAAAGGAAAAAAAAAACATTTACCGTTCAGCAGTGAAGTTATATGTTCTAAAGCCTTTTATGGAGTGTAAAGGTGGAAAAAAGAAAAATATATTTGCCATTCAGCGGTGTAGTTATATGTTCTAAAGACTTTTTCTTGGTTTTATGAGTGGTAAAAAGAAATATATATTTGCCATTCAGCACTGTATTTGTATGTTCTAAAGCCCTTTTGTGGAATGGAAAAAAGAAAAATATATTTGCTGTTCAGCAGTGCAGTTATATGCTCTGCAGCCCTTTTGTGAAGTGTATAAGACGAAAAAAGAAGAATATATTTGCAGTTCAGTAGTGCAGTTATATGTTCTAAAGCCTTTTTTGGAATGTGAAGGTTAAAAAAGAAAAATACATTTACCGTTTAGCTGTGCAGTTATATGTTCTAAAGGACTTTTGTGGAGTGTATAAGTGGAAAAAAGAAAAATATATTTGCCGTTCAGCTCTCTCTGCACTTATATGTTCTACATCCTTTTGTGGAGTGTATAAGTGGAAAAAATAAAAATATATTTGCCATTCAGCTCTCTCTGCACTTATATGTTCTAAATCTTTTTGTGGAGTGTATTAGTGAAACAAATTAAAAAATGTATTTGTTATTCAGCTATGCAGATATATTTTCTAAAGCCTTTTGTGTTGTGTATAAGTGGAAAAAAATAAGGGCCTATTTGCCATTTAGCAGTGCAGTTATATGTTCTAAAGCCCTTTTGTGGAGTGTATTAGCTCAAAAGAAAAATATATTTGTCGTTCAGCAGTGCCGTAATATATTCTAAAGCCTTATTTGGAATGTGTAGGTTAAAAAGAGAAAAATACATTTACTGTTTAGCCGTGCAATTATATGTTCTAAAGCCCTTTTGTGGAGTGTATAAGTATAAAAATAAACTATATTTGCCATTCAACAATGTAGTTATATGTTCAAAAGACTTTTTCTTGGTTTTATAAGTGGTAAAAAAATATATATATATTTGCCGTTCAGCAGTGCAGTTACATGTTCTAAAGACTTTTGAGTTGTGTATAAGTAGAAAAATGAAGGCCTATTTGTCATTCAGCACTGTAGTTATATGTTCTAAATAGAGTTGAGCGAACACCTGGATGTTCGGGTTCGAGAAGTTCGGCCGAACATCCCGGAAATGTTCGGGTTCGGGATCCGAACCCGATCCGAACTTCGTCCCGAACCCGAACCCCATTGAAGTCAATGGGGACCCGAACTTTTCGGCACTAAAAAGGCTGTAAAACAGCCCAGGAAAGAGCTAGAGGGCTGCAAAAGGCAGCAACATGTAGGTAAATCCCCTGCAAACAAATGTGGATAGGGAAATGAATTAAATTAAAAATTAAATAAATAAAAATTAACCAAAATCAATTGGAGAGAGGTTCCATAGCAGAGAATCTGGCTTCCCGTCACCCACCACTGGAACAGTCCATTCTCAGATATTTAGGCCCCGGCACCCAGGCAGAGGAGAGAGGTCCCGTAACAGAGAATCTGTCTTCATGTCAGCAGAGAATTAGTCTGCATGTCATAGCAGAGAATGAGGCTTCACGTCAGCCACCACTGCAACAGTCCATTGGCATATATTTAGGCCCAGCACCCAGGCAGAGGAGGGAGGTCCCGTAACAGAGAATCTGTCTTCATGTCAGCAGAGAATTAGTCTGCATGTCATAGCAGAGAATGAGGCTTCACGTCAGCCACCACTGCAACAGTCCATTGGCATATATTTAGGCCCAGCACACACACAGGCAGAGGAGAGAGGTCCCGTAACAGAGAATCTGGCTTCATGTCAGCAGAGAATCAGTCTGCATGTCATAGCAGAGAATGAGGCTTCACGTCAGCCACCACTGCAACAGTCCATTGGCATATATTTAGGCCCAGCACACACACAGGCAGAGGAGAGAGGTCCCGTAACAGAGGATCTGGCTTCATGTCAGCAGAGAATCAGTCTGCATGTCATAGCAGAGAATCAGGCTTCACGTCAGCCACCACTGCAACAGTCCATTGTCATAAATTTAGGCCCAGCACCCAGGCAGAGGAGAGAGGTCCCGTAACAGACAATCTGGCTTCATGTCAGCAGAGAATTAGTCTGCATGTCATAGCAGAGAATGAGGCTTCACGTCAGCCACCACTGCAACAGTCCATTGGCATATATTTAGGCCTAGCACACAGGCAGAGGAGAGAGGTCCCGTAACAGACAATCTGGCTTCATGTCAGCAGAGAATCAGTCTGCATGTCATAGCAGAGAATGAGGCTTCACGTCACCCACCACTGCAACAGTCCATTGGCATATATTTAGGCCTAGCACACAGGCAGAGCAGAGAGGTCCCGTAACAGACAATCTGGCTTCATGACAGCAGAGAATCAGTCTGCATGTCATAGCAGAGAATGAGGCTTCACGTCACCCACCACTGCAACAGTCCATTGGCATATATTTAGGCCTAGCACACAGGCAGAGCAGAGAGGTCCCGTAACAGACGATCTGGCTTCATGTCAGCAGAGAATCAGTCTGCATGTCATAGCAGAGAATGAGGCTTCACGTCAGCCACCACTGCAACAGTCCATTGGCATATATTTAGGCCCAGCACCCAGGCAGAGGAGGGAGGTCCCGTAACAGAGAATCTGTCTTCATGTCAGCAGAGAATTAGTCTGCATGTCATAGCAGAGAATGAGGCTTCACGTCAGCCACCACTGCAACAGTCCATTGGCATATATTTAGGCCCAGCACACACACAGGCAGAGGAGAGAGGTCCCGTAACAGAGAATCTGTCTTCATGTCAGCAGAGAATTAGTCTGCATGTCATAGCAGAGAATCAAGCTTCACGTCACCCACCACTGCAACAGTCCATTGGCATATATTTAGGCCCAGCACCCAGGCAGAGGAGGGAGGTCCCGTAACAGAGAATCTGTCTTCATGTCAGCAGAGAATTAGTCTGCATGTCATAGCAGAGAATGAGGCTTCACGTCAGCCACCACTGCAACAGTCCATTGGCATATATTTAGGCCCAGCACACACACAGGCAGAGGAGAGAGGTCCCGTAACAGAGAATCTGTCTTCATGTCAGCAGAGAATTAGTCTGCATGTCATAGCAGAGAATGAGGCTTCACGTCAGCCACCACTGCAACAGTCCATTGGCATATATTTAGGCCCAGCACACACACAGGCAGAGGAGAGAGGTCCCGTAACAGACAATCTGGCTTCATGTCAGCAGAGAATTAGTCTGCATGTCATAGCAGAGAATGAGGCTTCACGTCACCCACCACTGCAACAGTCCATTGGCATATATTTAGGCCCAGCACCCAGGCAGAGGAGGGAGGTCCCGTAACAGAGAATCTGTCTTCATGTCAGCAGAGAATTAGTCTGCATGTCATAGCAGAGAATGAGGCTTCACGTCAGCCACCACTGCAACAGTCCATTGGCATATATTTAGGCCCAGCACACACACAGGCAGAGGAGAGAGGTCCCGTAACAGAGGATCTGGCTTCATGTCAGCAGAGAATCAGTCTGCATGTCATAGCAGAGAATCAGGCTTCACGTCAGCCACCACTGCAACAGTCCATTGGCATATATTTAGGCCTAGCACACAGGCAGAGGAGAGAGGTCCCGTAACAGACAATCTGGCTTCATGTCAGCAGAGAATCAGTCTGCATGTCATAGCAGAGAATGAGGCTTCACGTCAGCCACCACTGCAACAGTCCATTGTCATAAATTTAGGCCCAGCACCCAGGCAGAGGAGAGAGGTCCCGTAACAGACAATCTGGCTTCATGTCAGCAGAGAATTAGTCTGCATGTCATAGCAGAGAATCAGGCTTCATGTCAGCCACCACTGCAACAGTCCATTGGCATATATTTAGGCCTAGCACACAGGCAGAGGAGAGGTTCATTCAACTTTGGGTAGCATCGCAATATATAATGGTAAAATGAAAATAAAAATAGGATTGAATGAGGAAGTGCCCTGGAGTCCAATAATATATGGTTATGGGGAGGTAGTTAATGTCTAATCTGGACAAGGGACGGACAGGTCCTGTGGGATCCATGCCTGGTTCATTTTTATGAACGTCAGCTTGTCCACATTGGCTGTAGACAGGCGGCTGCGTTTGTCTGTAATGACGCCCCCTGCCGTGCTGAATACACGTTCAGACAAAACGCTGGCTGCCGGGCAGGCCAGCACCTCCAAGGCATAAAAGGCTAGCTCTGGCCACGTGGACAATTTAGAGACCCAGAAGTTGAATGGGGCCGAACCATCAGTCAGTACGTGGAGGGGTGTGCACACGTACTGTTCCACCATGTTAGTGAAATGTTGCCTCCTGCTAACACGTTGAGTATCAGGTGGTGGTGCAGTTAGCTGTGGCGTGTTGACAAAAGTTTTCCACATCTCTGCCATGCTAACCCTGCCCTCAGAGGAGCTGGCCGTGACACAGCTGCCTTGGCGACCTCTTGCTCCTCCTCTGCCTTGGCCTTGGGCTTCCACTTGTTCCCCTGTGACATTTGGGAATGCTCTCAGTAGCGCGTCTACCAACGTGCGCTTGTACTCGCGCATCTTCCTATCACGCTCCAGTGCAGGAAGTAAGGTGGGCACATTGTCTTTGTAGCGTGGATCCAGCAGGGTGGCAACCCAGTAGTCCGCACAGGTTAAAATGTGGGCAACTCTGCTGTCGTTGCGCAGGCACTGCAGCATGTAGTCGCTCATGTGTGCCAGGCTGCCCAGGGATAAGGACAAGCTGTCCTCTGTGGGAGGCGTATCGTCATCGTCCTGCCTTTCCCCCCAGCCACGCACCAGTGATGGACCCGAGCTGCGTTGGGTGCCACCCCGCTGTGACCATGCTTCATCCTCATCCTCCTCCACCTCCTCCTCATCCTCGTCCTCCTCGTCCTCCAGTAGTGGGCCCTGGCTGGCCACATTTGTACCTGGCCTCTGCTGTTGCCAAAAACCTCCCTCTGAGTCACTTCGAAGAGACTGGCCTGAAAGTGCTAAAAATGACCCCTCTTCCTCCTCCTCCTCCTCCTCCTCCTGGGCCACCTCCTCTTCCATCATCGCCCTAAGTGTTTTCTCAAGGAGACATAGAAGTGGTATTGTAACGCTGATAACGGTGTCATCGCCACTGGCCATGTTGGTGGAGTACTCGAAACAGCGCAACAGGGCACACAGGTCTCGCATGGAGGCCCAGTCATTGGTGGTGAAGTGGTGCTGTTCTGTAGTGCGACTGACCCGTGCGTGCTGCAGCTGAAACTCCACTATGGCCTGCTGCTGCTCGCACAGTCTGTCCAGCATGTGCAAGGTGGAGTTCCACCTGGTGGGCACGTCGCATATGAGGCGGTGAGCGGGAAGGCCGAAGTTACGTTGTAGCGCAGACAGGCGAGCAGCAGCAGGATGTGAACGCCGGAAGCGCGAACAGACGGCCCGCACTTTATGCAGCAGCTCTGACATGTCGGGGTAGTTGTGAATGAACTTCTGCACCACCAAATTCAGCACATGCGCCAAGCAAGGGATGTGCGTCAAATTGGCTAGTCCCAGAGCTGCAACGAGATTTCGCCCATTATCACACACCACCAGGCCGGGCTTGAGGCTCACCGGCAGCAACCACTCGTCGGTCTGTTGTTCTATACCCCGCCACAACTCCTGTGCGGTGTGGGGCCTGTCCCCCAAACATATGAGTTTCAGAATGGCCTGCTGACGTTTACCCCGGGCTGTGCTGAAGTTGGTGGTGAAGGTGTGTGGCTGACTGGATGAGCAGGTGGAAGAAGAGGAGGAGGAAGCCGAGAAGGAGGAGGTGGCAACAGGAGGCAAAGAATGTTGCCCTGCGATCCTTGGCGGCGGAAGGACGTGCGCCAAACAGCTCTCCGCCTGGGGCCCAGCTGCCACTACATTTACCCAGTGTGCAGTTAGGGAGATATAGCGTCCCTGGCCGTGCTTACTGGTCCACGTATCTGTGGTTAGGTGGACCTTGCCACAGATGGCGTTGCGCAGTGCACACTTGATTTTATCGGATACTTGGTTGTGCAGGGAAGGCACGGCTCTCTTGGAGAAGTAGTGCCGGCTGGGAACAACATACTGTGGGACAGCAAGCGACATGAGCTGTTTGAAGCTGTCTGTGTCCACCAGCCTAAATGACAGCATTTCATAGGCCAGTAGTTTAGAAATGCTGGCATTCAGGGCCAGGGATCGAGGGTGGCTAGGTGGGAATTTACGCTTTCTATCAAATGTTTGTGAGATGGAGAGCTGAACGCTGGCGTGTGACATGGTTGAGACGCTTGGTGACGGAGGTGGTGGTGGTGGTGTTGGTGGTACATCCCCTGTTTGCTGGGCGGCAGGTGCCAACGTTCCTCCAGAGGCGGAGGAAGAGGCCGAGGCGGCAGCAGCAGAATAGGCCGAGGCGGCAGCAGCAGAAGAGGTAGCAGGGGGAGCCTGAGTGACTTCCTTGGTTTTAAGGTGTTTACTCCACTGCAGTTCATGCTTTGCATGCAGGTGCCTGGTCATGCAGGTTGTGCTCAGGTTCAGAACGTTAATGCCTCGCTTCAGGCTCTGATGGCACAGCGTGCAAACCACTCGGGTCTTGTCGTCAGCACATTGTTTGAAGAAGTGCCATGCCAGGGAACTCCTTGAAGCTGCCTTTGGGGTGCTCGGTCCCAGATGGCGGCGGTCAGTAGCAGGCGGAGTCTCTTGGCGGCGGGTGTTCTGCTTTTGCCCACTGCTCCCTCTTTTGCTACGCTGTTGGCTCGGTCTCACCACTGCCTCTTCCTCCGAACTGTGAAAGTCAGTGGCACGACCTTCATTCCATGTGGGGTCTAGGACCTCATCGTCCCCTGCATCGTCTTCCACCCAGTCTTGATCCCTGACCTCCTGTTCAGTCTGCACACTGCAGAAAGACGCAGCAGTTGGCACCTGTGTTTCGTCATCATCAGAGACATGCTGAGGTGGTATTCCCATGTCCTCATCATCAGGAAACATAAGTGGTTGTGCGTCAGTGCATTCTATGTCTTTCACCGCTGGGGAAGGGCTAGGTGGATGCCCTTGGGAAACCCTGCCAGCGGAGTCTTCAAACAGCATAAGAGACTGCTGCATAACTTGAGGCTGAGACAGTTTCCCTGGTATGCATGGGGGTGATGTGACAGACTGATGGGGTTGGTTTTCAGGCGCCATCTGTGCGCTTTCTGCAGAAGACTGGGTGGGAGATAATGTGAACGTGCTGGATCCACTGTCGGCCACCCAATTGACTAATGCCTGTACCTGCTCAGGCCTTACCATCCTTAGAACGGCATTGGGCCCCACCATATATCGCTGTAAATTCTGGCGGCTACTGGGACCTGAGGTAGTTGGTACACTAGGACGTGTGGATGTGGCAGAACGGCCACGTCCTCTCCCAGCACCAGAGGGTCCACTAACACCACCACGACCATGTCCACGTCCGCGTCCCTTACTAGATGTTTTTCTCATTGTTATGGTTCACCACAACAACAAATATATTATTTGGCCCAATGTATTGTATTCAAATTCAGCGGGATATAAATTTGAGGCCTAGTATTTAGGCGCTGGGTGACCGGTATGGATTTAGTGACAGAATTAGACTTGGAAATGCACAGAAGCGTGTGTGTGAAGTTATTCTGAATGACCCTATGTGCACCTTCAATATGATCTACCCTTTTAGGGATAGATTTCAAATAGCTCTGATATAGCAGAAACGACTAAATTATGAAATTGCTAAATTGGGAATTGTATTTCAACCCAGAACAAAAAATGTGCTTTGACGGACACTAAATAACTTTCCCAGCCACAACAGGACAGCGGTAACGAGAGATTTAGCGGGATATAAATTTGAGGCCTAGTATTTAGGCGCTGGGTGACAGGTATGGGTTTAGTGACAGAATTAGATTTGGAAATGCACAGTAGCGTGTGTGTGAAGTTATTCTGAATGACCCTATGTGCACCTTGAATATTATATACCCTTTTAGGGATAGATTTCAAATAGCTCTGATATAGCAGAAACCACTAAATTATGAAATTGCTAAATTGGGAATTGTATTTCAACCCAGAACAAGAAATGTGCTTGAACGGACACTAAATAACTCGCCCAGCTACAGCACTAAGGACAGATTTAGCGGGATATAAATTTGAGGCCTAGTATTTAGGCGCTGGGTGACAGGTATGGGTTTAGTGCCAGAATTAGACTTGGAAATACACAGTAGCGGGTGTGTGTGAAGTTATTCTGAATGACCCAATGTGCACCTTGAATATTATATACCCTTTTAGGGATAGATTTCAAATAGCTCTGATATAGCAGAAACCACTAAATTATGAAATTGCTAAATTGGGAATTGTATTTCAACCCAGAACAAGAAATGTGCTTGAACGGACACTAAATAACTCGCCCAGCTACAGCACTAGGGACAGATTTAGCTGGATATAAATTTGAGGCCTAGTATTTAGGCGCTGGGTGACCGGTATGGATTTAGTGACAGAATTAGACTTGGAAATGCACAGAAGCGTGTGTGTGAAGTTATTCTGAATGACCCTATGTGCACCTTGAATATTATATACCCTTTTAGGGATAGATTTCAAATAGCTCTGATATAGCAGAAACCACTAAATTATGAAATTGCTAAATTGGGAATTGTATTTCAACCCAGAACAAGAAATGTGCTTGAACGGACACTAAATAACTCGCCCAGCTACAGCACTAAGGACAGATTTAGCGGGATATAAATTTGAGGCCTAGTATTTAGGCGCTGGGTGACAGGTATGGGTTTAGTGCCAGAATTAGACTTGGAAATACACAGTAGCGGGTGTGTGTGAAGTTATTCTGAATGACCCAATGTGCACCTTGAATATTATATACCCTTTTAGGGATAGATTTCAAATAGCTCTGATATAGCAGAAACCACTAAATTATGAAATTGCTAAATTGGGAATTGTATTTCAACCCAGAACAAGAAATGTGCTTGAACGGACACTAAATAACTCGCCCAGCTACAGCACTAAGGACAGATTTAGCGGGATATAAATTTGAGACCTAGTATTTAGGCGCTGGGTGACAGGTATGGGTTTAGTGCCAGAATTAGACTTGGAAATACACAGTAGCGGGTGTGTGTGAAGTTATTCTGAATGACCCAATGTGCACCTTGAATATTATATACCCTTTTAGGGATAGATTTCAAATAGCTCTGATATAGCAGAAACCACTAAATTATGAAATTGCTAAATTGGGAATTGTATTTCAACCCAGAACAAGAAATGTGCTTGAACGGACACTAAATAACTCGCCCAGCTACAGCACTAAGGACAGATTTAGCGGGATATAAATTTGAGGCCTAGTATTTAGGCGCTGGGTGACAGGTATGGGTTTAGTGCCAGAATTAGACTTGGAAATACACAGTAGCGGGTGTGTGTGAAGTTATTCTGAATGACCCAATGTGCACCTTGAATATTATATACCCTTTTAGGGATAGATTTCAAATAGCTCTGATATAGCAGAAACCACTAAATTATGAAATTGCTAAATTGGGAATTGTATTTCAACCCAGAACAAGAAATGTGCTTGAACGGACACTAAATAACTCGCCCAGCTACAGCACTAAGGACAGATTTAGCGGGATATAAATTTGAGGCCTAGTATTTAGGCGCTGGGTGACAGGTATGGGTTTAGTGCCAGAATTAGACTTGGAAATACACAGTAGCGGGTGTGTGTGAAGTTATTCTGAATGACCCAATGTGCACCTTGAATATTATATACCCTTTTAGGGATAGATTTCAAATAGCTCTGATATAGCAGAAACCACTAAATTATGAAATTGCTAAATTGGGAATTGTATTTCAACCCAGAACAAGAAATGTGCTTGAACGGACACTAAATAACTCGCCCAGCTACAGCACTAAGGACAGATTTAGCGGGATATAAATTTGAGGCCTAGTATTTAGGCGCTGGGTGACAGGTATGGGTTTAGTGCCAGAATTAGACTTGGAAATACACAGTAGCGGGTGTGTGTGAAGTTATTCTGAATGACCCAATGTGCACCTTGAATATTATATACCCTTTTAGGGATAGATTTCAAATAGCTCTGATATAGCAGGAACCACTAAATTATGAAATTGCTAAATTGGGAATTGTATTTCAACCCAGAACAAGAAATGTGCTTGAACGGACACTAAATAACTCGCCCAGCTACAGCACTAAGGACAGATTTAGCGGGATATAAATTTGAGGCCTAGTATTTAGGCGCTGGGTGACAGGTATGGGTTTAGTGCCAGAATTAGACTTGGAAATACACAGTAGCGGGTGTGTGTGAAGTTATTCTGAATGACCCAATGTGCACCTTGAATATTATATACCCTTTTAGGGATAGATTTCAAATAGCTCTGATATAGCAGAAACCACTAAATTATGAAATTGCTAAATTGGGAATTGTATTTCAACCCAGAACAAGAAATGTGCTTGAACGGACACTAAATAACTCGCCCAGCTACAGCACTAAGGACAGATTTAGCGGGATATAAATTTGAGGCCTAGTATTTAGGCGCTGGGTGACAGGTATGGGTTTAGTGCCAGAATTAGACTTGGAAATACACAGTAGCGGGTGTGTGTGAAGTTATTCTGAATGACCCAATGTGCACCTTGAATATTATATACCCTTTTAGGGATAGATTTCAAATAGCTCTGATATAGCAGAAACCACTAAATTATGAAATTGCTAAATTGGGAATTGTATTTCAACCCAGAACAAGAAATGTGCTTGAACGGACACTAAATAACTCGCCCAGCTACAGCACTAAGGACAGATTTAGCGGGATATAAATTTGAGGCCTAGTATTTAGGCGCTGGGTGACAGGTATGGGTTTAGTGCCAGAATTAGACTTGGAAATACACAGTAGCGGGTGTGTGTGAAGTTATTCTGAATGACCCAATGTGCACCTTGAATATTATATACCCTTTTAGGGATAGATTTCAAATAGCTCTGATATAGCAGAAACCACTAAATTATGAAATTGCTAAATTGGGAATTGTATTTCAACCCAGAACAAGAAATGTGCTTGAACGGACACTAAATAACTCGCCCAGCTACAGCACTAGGGACAAATTTAGCTGGATATAAATTTGAGGCCTAGTATTTAGGCGCTGCGTGACAGGTATGGGTTTAGTGACAGAATTAGACTTGGAAATACACAGTAGCGGGTGTGTGTGAAGTTATTCTGAATGACCCAATGTGCACCTTGAATATTATATACCCTTTTAGGGATAGATTTCAAATAGCTCTGATATAGCAGAAACCACTAAATTATGAAATTGCTAAATTGGGAATTGTATTTCAACCCAGAACAAGAAATGTGATTGAACGGACACTAAATAACTCGCCCAGCTACAGCACTAGGGACAGATTTAGCTGGATATAAATTTGAGGCCTAGTATTTAGGCGCTGGGTGACCGGTATGGATTTAGTGACAGAATTAGACTGGGATATGGCCAAAAAATAAACAGACTATTGCTGGTTAAATGCACTTGGTGTGACAGCTTCACCCTGATGTAGGCTTTAGCCAAAAAACAACCACACCATTGAGGGTTAAATGCACTTGGTGACAGGCGCAGCTTGCCCCTGATTTAGTATATGGCCAAAAAATGAACAGACTATTGCTGGTTAAATGCACTTGGTGTGACAGCTTCACCCTGATGTAGGCTTTAGCCAAAAAACAACCACACCATTGAGGGTTAAATGCACTTGGTGACAGGCGCAGCTTGCCCCTGATTTTGTATATGGCCAAAAAATGAACAGACTATTGCTGGTTAAATGCACTTGGTGTGACAGCTTCACCCTGATGTAGGCTTTAGCCAAAAAACAACCACACCATTGAGGGTTAAATGCACTTGGTCGCAGCTTGTGCTGGCGCACCACAAGACACAAAATGGCCGCCGATCACCCCAGAAAAATGTGACTGACAAACGGTCTGTGCAGCCTAAAAACAGTGAGCAATTGAGGATCAGCAGCTCAATGATCCACAGCTGCAGATCGATCAGTTAATCAAGTCCTTTGGAGGAGTTAATCTGCCTAATCTCGCCCTACTGTCGCAGCCGCAACCTCTCCCTACGCTAATCAGAGCAGAGTGACGGGCGGCGCTATGTGACTCCAGCTTAAATAGAGGCTGGGTCACATGGTGCTCTGGCCAATCACAGCCATGCCAATAGTAGGCATGGCTGTGATGGCCTCTTGGGGCAAGTAGTATGACGCTTGTTGATTGGCTGCTTTGCAGCCTTTCAAAAAGCGCCAAGAAAGCGTCACAAAAGCGCGAAGAAAGCGACGAACACCGAACCCGAACCCGGACTTTTACGAAAATGTCCGGGTTCGGGTCCGTGTCACGGACACCCCAAAATTCGGTACGAACCCGAACTATACAGTTCGAGTTCGCTCATCCCTAGTTCTAAAGCCTTTTTGTGGAGTGTATAAGTGGAATAAAGAAAAATATATTTGCTGTTCAGCGGTGCAGTTATATGCTCTAAAGCCCTTTTGTGGAGTACATAAGTGGAAAAAAGAAAAATATATTTGCCGTTCAGTAGTGTAGTTATATGTCCTAGATCCTTTTTTGGAATATAAAGGTTAAAAAAAGAAAAATACAATTACCTGTTTATCGGTGCAGTTATATGTTCTAAAGCCCTTTTGTGAAGTGTATAAGTGGAAAAAAGAAAAATATATTTGCCATTCAGTAGTGCAGTTATATATTCTAAAGCCTTTTTTGGAATGTGAAGGTTAAAAAAGAAAAATACATTTACCGTTTAGCTGTGCAGTTATATGTTCTAAAGCACTTTTGTGGAGTGTATAAGTGGAAAAAAGAAAAATATATTTGCCGTTCAGCTCTCTCTCTGCACTTATATATTCTACATCCTTTTGTGGAGTGTATAAATGGAAAAATCTAAAATATATTTGTCATTCATCTATGCAATTATATGTTCTAAAGCCTTTTGTGTGGTGTATAAGTGGAAAAAAATAAGAGACTTTTTGATGTTCATCGGTGCAGTTATATGTTCTAAAGCCCTTTTGTGAAGTGTATTAGTGCAAAAGAAAAATATATTTGCCCTTCAGCGTTGCCGTTGTATGTTCCGAAGCCTTTTTTGGAGTGTATAAGTGGGAAAAATATAAATAAATTTACCGTTCAGTGTTGCAGTTATATGTTCTAAAGCCTTTTGTGTTGTGTATAAGAGGAAAAAATAAGGGCTTATTTGCCATTTAGCGGTGCAGTTATATGTTCTGAAGCCCTTTTGTGGAGTGTATAAGTGTGAAAAAAAATATATATATTTATTTTAGCAGTGTAGTTATATGTTCTAAAACATAAGTGGAAAATATATATACAGTACAGACCAAAAGTTTGGACACACCTTCTCATTCAAAGAGTTTTCTTTATTTTCATGACTATGAAAATTGTAGATTCACACTGAAGGCATCAAAACTATGAATTAACACATGTAGAATTATATACATAACAAAAAAGTATGAAACAACTGAAAATATGTCATATTCTAGGTTCTTCAAAGTAGCCACCTTTTGCTTTGATTACTGCTTTGCACACTCTTGGTATTGTCTTGATAAGCTTCAAGAGGTAGTCACCTCAAATGGTTTTCACTTCACAAGTGTGCCCTGTCAGGTTTAATAAGTGGGATTTATTGCCTTATAAATGGGGTTGGGACCATCAGTTGCCTTGTGGAGAAGTCAGGTGGATACACAGCTGATAGTCCTACTGAATAGACTGCTAGAATTTGTATTATGGCAAAAAAAAAAGCAGCTAAGTAAAGAAAAACAAGTGCTCATCATTACTTTAAGAAATTAAGGTCAGTCAGTCCAAAAAATTGGGAAAACTTTGAAAGTGTCCCCAAGTGCAGTCACAAAAAACATCAAGCGCTACAAAGAAACTGGCTCACATGCGGACCACCCCAGGAAAGGAAAACCAAGAGTCACCTCTGCTGCGGAGGATAAGTTCATCCGAGTCACCAGCCTCAGAAATCGCAGGTTAACAGCAGCTCAGATTAGAGACCAGGTCAATGTCACACAGAGTTCTAGCAGCAGACACATCTCTAGAACAACTGTTAAGAGGAGACTGTGTGAATTAAGACTTCATGGTAGAATATCTGCTAGGAAACCACTGCTAAGGACAGACAACAAGCAGAAGAGACTTGTTTGGGCTAAAGAACACAAGGAATGGATATTAGACCAGTGGAAATCTGTGCTTTGGTCTGATGAGTCCAAATTTGAGATCTTTGGTTCCAACCACCGTGTCTTTGTGTGACGCAGAAAAGGTGAACGGATGGACTCTACATGCCTGGTTCCCACCGTGAAGCATGGAGGAGGAGGTGTGATGGTGTGGGGGTGCTTTGCTGGTGACACTGTTGGGGATTTATTCAAAATTGAAGGCATACTGAACAAGCATGGCTACCACAGCATCTTGCAGCGGCATGCTATTTCATCCGGTTTGCGTTTAGTTGGACCATCATTTATTTTTTAACAGGACAATGACCCCAAACACACCTCCAGGCTGTGTAAGGGCTATTTGACCATGAAGGAGAGTGATGGGGTGCTGCGCCAGATGACCTGGCCTCCACAATCACCGGACCTGAACCCAATCGAGATGGTTTGGGGTGAGCTGGACCGCAGAGTGAAGGCAAAAGGGCCAACAAGTGCTAAGCATCTCTGGGAACTCCTTCAAGACTGTTGGAAGACCATTTCAGGTGACTACCTCTTGAAGCTCATCAAGAGAATGCCAAGAGTGTGCAAAGCAGTAATCAAAGCAAAAGGTGGCTACTTTGAAGATCCTAGAATATGACATATTTTCAGTTGTTTCACACTTTTTTGTTATGTATATAATTCCACATGTGTTAATTCATAGTTTTGATGCCTTCAGTGTGAAGCTACAATTTTCATAGTCATGAAAATAAAGAAAACTCTTTGAATAAGAAGGTGTGTCCAAACTTTTGGTCTGTACTGTATATATATATATATATATATATATATATATATATATTTATATATATTTGCCATTAAGGGGTGCAGTTTTATGTTCTAAAGCCTTTTATGTGGTGGAAAAAGGGAAAAAAAAACATTTACTGTTCAGCAGTGAAGTTATATGTTCTAAAGCCTTTTATGGAGTGTAAAGGTGGAAAAAAGAAAACTATATTTGCCATTTAGCGGTGTAGTTATATGTTCTAAATACTTTTTCTTGGTTTTATGAGTGGTAAAAAGAAATATATATTTGCCATTCAGCACTGTATTTATATGTTCTAAAGCCCTTTTGTAGAGTGGATAAGTGGAAAAAAGAAAAACATATTTGCTTTTCAGCAGTGCAGTTATATGCTCTACAGCCCTTTTGTGGAGTGTATAAGAGGAAAAAAGAAGAATATATTTGCAGTTCAGTAGTGCAGTTATATGTTCTAAAGCCTTTTTTGTAATGTAAAGTTTAAAAAAAGAAAAATACATTTACCATTCATCGGTGCAGTTATATGTTCTAAAGCCCTTTTGTGGAGTGTATAAGTGGAAAAAATAAAAATATATTTGCCATTCAGCTCTCTCTGCACTTATATGTTCTAAATCTTTTTTGGGAGTGTATTAGTGAAAAAATTCAAAATATATTTGTTATTCAGCTATGCAGATATATTTTCTAAAGCCTTTTGTGTCCTGTATAAGTGGAAAAAAATAAGGGCCTATTTGCCATTCAGCAGTGCAGTTATATGTTCTAAAGCCCTTTTGTGGAGTGTATAAGTGGAAAAAAGAAAAATATATTTGCCGTTCAGCTCTCTCTGCACTTATATGTGCTACATTCTTTTGTGGAGTGTATAAGTGGAAAAATTTAAAATATATTTGTCGTTCATCTATGCAATTATATGTTCTAAAGCCTTTTGTGTGGTGTATAAGGGGAAAAAATAAGGGACTTTTTGATGTTCATCGGTGCAGTTATATGTTCTAAAGCCCTTTTGTGAAGTGTATTAGTGCAAAAGACAAATATATTTGCCGTTCAGCGTTGCCGTTATATGTTCCAAAGCCTTTTTTGGAGTGTATAAGTGGGAAAAATATAAAAAAACTTACCGTTCAGTGTTGCAGTTATATGTTCTAAAGACTTTTTCTTGGTTTTATGAGATGTAAAAAGAAATATATATTTGCCATTCAGCACTGTATTTATATGTTCTAAAGCCCTTTTGTGAAGTGTATAAGAGGAAAAAATAAGGGCTTATTTGCCATTTAGCGGTGCAGTTATATGTTCTAAAGCCCTTTTGTGGAATGTATAAGTGGAAAAAAGATAAATATATATTTATTTTAGCAGTGTAGTTATATGTTCTAAAACATAAGTGGAAAAAAAATAATATATATATATATTTGCCATTAAGGGGTGCAGTTTTATGTTCTAAAGCCTTTTATGTGGTGGAAAGGTAGAAAAAGGAAAAAAAAAAACATTTACCGTTCAGCAATGAAGTTATATGTTCTAAAGCCTTTTATGGAGTGTAAAGGTGGAAAAAAGAAAAATATATTTGCCATTCAGCGGTGTAGCTATATGTTCTAAAGACTTTTTCTTGGTTTTATGAGTGGTAAAAAGAAATATATATTTGCCATTCAGCACTGTATTTATATGTTCTAAGGCCCTTTTGTGAAGTATATAAGAGGAAAAAAAAGAATATATTTGCAGTTCAGTAGTGCAGTTATATGTTCTAAAGCCTTTTTTGTAATGTAAAGTTTAAAAAAAGAAAAATACATTTACCATTCATCGGTGCAGTTATATGTTCTAAAGCCCTTTTGTGGAGTGTATAAGTGGACTGCACTTATATGTTCTAAATCTTTTTTTTGAGTGTATTAGTGAAAAAATTCTAAATATATTTGTTATTTAGCTATGCAGATATATTTTCTAAAGCCTTTTGTGTCGTGTATAAGTGGAAAAAAATAAGGGCCTATTTGCCATTCAGCAGTGCAGTTATATGTTCTAAAGCCCTTTTGTGGAGTGTATTAGTTCAAAAGAAAAATATATTTGTCGTTCAGCAGTGCCGTTATATGTTCTAAAGCCTTTTGTGTTGTGCATAAGTGGAAACAACTAAGGGCCTATTCGTCATTTAGCGGTGCAGTTATAAGTTCTAATGCCCTTTTTTAGAATGTGTCGGCAAATAAGAACCATTTGGCCCATCTAGTCTGCCCAATATACTAAATACTATGGATAGTCCCTGGCCCTATCTTATATGAAGATGGCCTTATGCCTATCCCATGCATGCTTAAACTCCTCCACTGTATTTGCAGCTACCACCCTGCAGGAAGGCTATTCCATGCATCCACTACTCTCTCAGAAAAGTAATACTTCCTGATATTATTTTTAAACCTTTGCCCCTCTAATTTAAAGGTTAAATAGTTAACCACTGAGGAAGGGACCAATAGTGTCCCGAAACGCGTCTGGTCTGAGGAACGAGTGAGGACTAAAAGGATATCCACCATTTGGAATGAAAAATCATCGGAAAAGAACATATCTGTCCCGGCGATAATCATTCAAATATCCCGCAGCAAAAGAGATTGGCCAATCAGGAACTCAGACACCGTGTGACGTCGACAAGCATCATCATTACGTGCTACATCACATGGTAAGGCGAGCGATCACGTGGGACGCCACGCAGGTCCTTTCTCAAAGGAGTACATCGCAACGGATGAAGAGGGGTAAAGTAAACTCTCCCAACTATTAATTATTCCTCCTCATATGAATATAATTGTTTTACCAAACAGGACGGTTATATGAAAGAGCTATATCAGGCAAACCATTTAATAGATTTTATCTATATATACTATTGGTAAGACATTTGCTCTCCCATTAAGGAGCGGACATTCTAGTACCGGGACATCCGACAAATAGAAGACTAACCGCTGCAGCTTCGAGATTAGCAAATGTTTGACATTGTTTTTTTTATTATTACCCACCTTATTTGAAATCCAATATTATAATCAACACTGATTTTCCGTTTTTACTTTTTATTGTGCACAATAATATTAAGTGTATGCGCACCAATTTAAACCTTTTTTCTTGAATACAAATTTTTTTCACGTATATATATACTTTTGCACGCCTTACACGTGATTGAATTTATACTGGACTGTCTTCTATTTATAACGTCACCGTATACGTACTGAAGACTATCAATACTCCGCGAAAAACGTTCCAACCGACTGATTTCTTACGACCTTGAATTCCAGGATCAACTGAATAGACTATCTCAACACTTTGAACACAACACAATCCATTTTATTTACTTCCTTTTTATAATTCCAATTTTATGCTATTTTTAATACAGCATATTTAAATATATAATCAATTATATACAACTACGTAAATCGATTCATCCAATTAAAATCAATAAATATAGTCCATTAAACCAAATGTGAGTGTGCCATCACAACATTCTTTTCCAATATAACACTTTCTCACGGTTTTTAGGTGTACCGGTGATAGAGCACCTCTATCCATATTGACCGACTGGTGAGCCTCAGCAACACTTCTACTTTAAATAGTTAAGGTCCTTTAATCTTTAATGGTAAGTTTTATCCTACAATCCATGTACCAGTTTAGTAGCTCTTCTCTGAACTCTCTCCAAAGTATCAATATCCTTCTGGAGATATGGTCTCCAGTACTGAGCACAATACTCCAAATTAAGTCTCACTAGTGCTCTGTAGAGCGGCATGAGCACCTCCCTCTTTCTACTGGTAATTCCTCTCCCTATACACCCAAGCATTCTGCTAGCATTTCCTGCTGCTCTATGACATTGTCTGCCTACCTTTAAGTCTTCTGAAATAATGATCCCTAAATCCCTTTCCTCAGATACTGAGGTTAGGACTGTATCACTGATTTTATATTCTGCTCTTGGGTTTTTACGTCCCAGGTGCATAATATAATGCACTTATTAACATTAAATTTTAGTTTCCAGATTTCTGACCATTCCTCTAGTTTTCCTAAGTCCTTTTCCATTTGGTGTATCCCTCCAGGAACATCAACCCTGTTACAAATCTTTGTGTCATCAGCAAAAAGACACACCTTACCATTGAGGCCTTCTGCAATTTCGCTGATAAAGATATTAAACAATATGGGTCCCAGAACAGATCCCTGAGGTACCCCACTGGTAACAAGACCTTGGTCTGAATATACTCCATTGACTAGAACCCTCTGTTGCCTGCCCCTCAGCCACTGCCTAATCCATTCAACAATATGGGAGTCCAAGCCCAAAGACTGCACTTTATTGATAAGCCTTCTATGTGGGACAGTATCAAAAGCCTTACTAAAGTCTAGATAAGCGATGTCTACTGCACCTCCTCCAACTATTATTTTAGTCACCAAATAAAAAAAAACAAAAAGATTAGTTTGACATGATCTCCCTGAAGTAAACCCATGCTGTTTTTCATCTTTAAATCCATGGGATTTTAGATGTTCCACAATCCTCTCCTTAAGTATGGTTTCCATTAATTTCCCCACTATTGATATCAGGCTTACTGGCCTATGGTTGCCCGATTCCTCCCTACTACCTTTCTTGTGAATGGGCGCAACATTTGCTAATTTCCAATCTTCTGGGACGACTCCTGTTGCCAGTGATTGGTTAAATAAATCTGTTAATGGTTTTGCTAGTTCACCGCTGAGCTCTTTTAATAGCTTGGGTGTATCCCATCAGGCCCCTGTGACTTATTTGTATTAATTTTAGACAGTTGACTTAGAACCTCTTCCTCTGTAAAAACACATGCATCAAAAGATTGATTAGTCTTCTTTCCTAACTGAGGTCCTTCTCCTTCATTTTCCTTTGTAAAAACTGAACAGAAGTATTCATTGAGGCAGTCAGCTAGTTCTTTATCTTCTTCCATATACCTTCCTTCTTTTGTTTTTAATTTGGTAATTCCTTGTTTTAGCTTCCTTTTTTCATTTATGTATCTGAAGAATGCCTTATCACCTTTTTTCCCTGACTGAGCTAATTTCTCTTCTGCCTGTGCGTTAGAAGCTCTTATAACTGTTTGGCCTCTCTCTGCCTAATCTTATAAATTTGCCTGTGGAGTGTATAAGTGGAAAAAATCTGTATAGATATTTGACGTTAAGGGGTGCAGTTTTATGTTCTAAAGCCTTTTGTGTGGTGTAAAGGTGGAAAAAGAAAAAAACATTTACCGTTCAGCAGTGAAGTTATATGTTCTAAAGCCTTTCATGGAGTGTAAAGGTGGAAAAAAGAAAAATACATTTGCCGTTCAGTGATGTAGTTATATGTTCTAAAGCCCTTTTGTGGAGTGTATAAATGATATATATATATATATATATATATATATATATATATAAAATTGCCGTTCAGCTCTGCAGTTATATGTTCTAAAGTCTTTTGTGGAGTGTATAAGTGGAAAAAATAAAAATAATTTTGCTGTTTAGCGGTGCAGTTATATGTTTTCAAGCATTTTGTGTTGTGTATAAGTGGAAAAAAATAAGGGCTTATTTGCCATTTAGCCGTGCAGTTATATGTTCTAAAGCCCTTTTGTGGATTGTATGTATAAAAATGAAAAATATATTTGCCATTCAGCGGTGTAGTTATCTGTTCTAAAGACTTTTTCTTGGTTTTATAAGTGGTAAAAAGAAAAATGTATTTGACATTCAGCGGTGCAGTTATAAGTTCTAAAGCCTTTTGTGTCATCTATAAGTAGAAAAAAATGAAGGCCTATTTGCTATTCAGCACTGTAATTTATATGTTCTAAAGAACCTTTTGTGGAGTGGAAAAAAGAAAAAAATATTTGCCTTTAAGTAGTGCAGTTATACAGTGATGAACAGAAATATTTGAACACCCTGCGATCTTGAAAGTTTGCCCACTTAGAAATCATAGAGGGGTCTGAAATAAACATTGTAGGTTCCTGCTCTGAGAGACAGAATTAAAAAGACAAATTCAGGAAATCACAATTGTATGCTTTTTAAAGAGTTTGTCTTGCACTGCTGAACATAAGTATTTGAACACCTGAGAAACAGAAAGAATTCTAGCTCTCAAAGACCTGTTACTGTGACTTTAAAAAGTCCACCTCTACTCCACTCATTAATCTAACTTAGTAACACCTGTCTGTGTTCTTTAAAGACACCTGTGCACCCCACAGTCAGTCAGAGGCCAACTATTACCATGGGCAAGACCAAAGAGCTGTCAAAATACACCAGAGACAAAATTGTGGACCTCCACAAGGCTGGAAAGGGCTACGGAGCAATTTCCAAGCAGCTTGGTGAAAATAGATAAACCGTCGAAGCAATTGTTAGAAAATGGAAGAGGCTAAAGGCGACTGTCAGTCTCCCTCAGACTGGGGCTTCATGTAAGATCTCACCTCGTGGGATATTACGGATGATAGGAAAGGTGAGTAGAGTTTAAAGGACACCTGGATGTTCGGGACCCGAACTTGACCCCGAGCCCCATTGAAGTCAATGGGGACACGAACTTTTGAGCACTTAAATAGCTGTAAAAATGTCATGTAAAGGGCTAGAGGGCTGCAAATGCCAGCAAAATGTGGTTAAGAGCATGGCAAGTGCTCTGCAAACAAATCTGGATAGGGAAATGACTTTAAATAACATAAAATACGTAAAAATAAAAAATATATAATCTTGATATAGGAGGACAAGATCCATATGGAGTAGGAGGTTGAGGAGGCGGTGGATGTGGCGGTGTAGGTGCAAGCAGCGGTGGAGGAGGAGGAGGTAGCCTACACTGCTTTTTGGTTTAAATTTTATTTTTTTAAATTAGGGTACACCCCAAAACATTGGGAAATATAGTCTGCAATAACCCCCTCCAGTCATGCTAAACACACGTTTAAACAATACAATGGCTGCAGGGCAGGCCAACATCTCCAAGGCGTAAAGGGCGAGCTCAGGCCATATACCCAGAAGTTGCAGGAGGCAGACCCATCAGTTAGTTCGTGTAGGCGTGTGCAAACATACTGCCCCACCATGTCGCACATCCCCATGATGTTCACGATCCAATTGGATATCTGCTCTATCAACTTTCAATGTTCTTTTCGGTGCCTACCACTTTGATCATGGTTAGCGGCGAATTAGGGTTCCACACCGGAGAGGGAGCGTGAGAAAGAGAGACCACATCCAAGGGAGATCAATGGATTAAATTTAATTGTGATTGAGCGGGAATGTGGGAGAAGCTATTAAAATGGAAGATTTGAAGGAAAGGAGGGGGCGTGTGGCAATTACCCACTCCCGACTTGTCGAGGTAGTGATGATAAATAACAATACAGGACTCTTAGGATGCCCTGTTATTGGAATGATTAATAAAAAATTATAGGGAATTTAACTGGGGTATTTTGGATTTGGAAACATTAGACACGAGAGGCCCTGCTGCCGCTTTGTTGACTCTAGATAACTCCTGCCTGATTGCACGTCCCCGTGATGTCCACGATCAATTTGGATATCTTCTCTATCAACTTTCAATGTTCTTTTCTGAGCCTACCATGTTGATCAGGGTTATCAGCGAATCAGGGTTCCACGCTGGAGAGGAAGCGTGAGAAAGAGAGACCACATCCAAGGGAGGTCAATGGCTGCAATGTGATCGAGCGGAAATGTGGGACAAATTATTAAAGCAGAAGGATCGAATGAAAGGGAGGATTAAAGACAAATTTAACAAATTTTATTCCCCGTTACCTATGCAGATCAGGGGTTTTTCATCGCCAGAAATGGGTTAATGTCACCTACCAATGGAACAGATTAATTTTTAAAAATTTCGGTCCCTGTCACCTATGCAGAACAAGGGTTTATTCACAGCAAAAATTGTAAAATGTCAACAAAGAATGATAAACAGAATTTTTATTTTTTACCTGTTTACTAGGTATAGCAGTGGTATATCACAACCAAAACTTGGTAAATTTCACCCGAATATGTAACAGACAAATTAGTGATTTTTTTTTACCTGTCTACTGGGTAGAGCAGGGGTATATCACACCCCAAATGGTGAATTTCACCCGAATATGTAACAGATAAATTAATGAAATTTTTTACCTGTCTACTAGGTATGGCAGTGGTATATCACACCCAAAAATTGGTGAATTTCCCCCGAATATGTAACAGACAAATTAGTGAAATTTTACCTGTCTACTAGGTGGAGCAGGTAGATATCACACCCAAAAATTGGTGAATTTCAACTGAATATGCAACAGACAAATTAATGAATTTTTGTTACCTGTCTACTAGGTATAGCAGTGTTATATCATACCCAGAAATTGGTGAATTGTACCCGAAAATGTAACAGATAAATTAATGTGTTTTTTTTTACTTGTCTACAAGGTATAGCAGTGGTATATCACACCCAAAAATTGGTGAATTTTACCCGAAAATGTAACAGAAAAATTAGTGAAATATTTTTACCTGTCTACTAGATATAGCAGTGGTATATCACACCCAAAAATTGATCAATTTCATCAGAAAATGTAACAGACATATTTGTGAAATTACATAAAATAAAATACATGCAAAAAAGAAAAAACTTGATTTATGAGGTGGAGGTTCGTATGGAGTAGGAGTTTGAGGAGGCAGTGGACATAGCAGTGTAAGTGGAAGCGGCAGAGGAGGAGCATGAGGTAGCCAACACTGGTTTTTGGTTTAATTTTTTTATATATTTTTTTTTTAATTAGGGTACACACCAAAAGAGTGTAAAATATAAAAAATACAACAATGAGCAATTGCGCTGTAGTATAACAATGGCTGGTTAAAGCCGGTATACATGTCTATTCTGCACAAGGTACAGACAAGTCCTGTGGAATCCATGCCAGGTTCATTTTAATGAATGTTAGCTTGTCCACATTGGCTGTGGACAGGCGGCTGCGCTTGTCTGTGATAACGCACCCCACCGTGCTAAACACACTTTCAAACAATACACTGGCTGCAGGGCAGGCCAGCACCTCCAAGGCATAAAGGGCAAGCTCAGGCTATGTGCCCAATTTGGAGACCCAGAAGTTGAAGGGGGCAGACCCGTCATTCAGTAAGTGTAGGTGTGTGCACATATACTGCTCCACCATGTTGGTAAAATGCTGCCTCCTGCTAAGACGTCGTGCTGACAAAGCTTTTCCACATTTTAGCCATGCTAACCCTGTCTTCTGAGGTGCTGGAGGTGCCCCAGTTGCATTGGCGACCTCTTCCTCCTCCTCTGCCTTCGATTGCCTGCTGTCGTTTACCCCTGGCTATGCTGATGTTGGTGGTGAAAGTGTTACGCTGACCGGATGAGGAGACTGTAGAGGATGAGGAAGCAGAGTAGGAGGAGGAAGCAACAGGAGTCAAACTAAAGCGCCCTGCAATCCTCAGTGGTGCAAGGACATGCGCCAAACTGCTATCCACCTCAGGACCAGCCGCCACTGCATTTACTCAGTGTGCTATTATGAAGATATAACGTCCCTGACCGTGCTTACTGGTCCACGTATCCTTAGTGATGAGGTGCACCTTGCCACAGATGGCGTTGTGCAGTGCACAGCTGATTTTGTCCCCCACTTGGTTGTGCAGGGAAGGGATGGAACGCCTGAAAAAGTAGTGGCGGCTGGTCACGACATACTGTGGGACAGCCACCGCCATAAGGCTTTTAAAACTCTCCGTTTCCACCAGACAGAATGACAGCATTTCAAAAGCCAGTAATTTTGAAATGCTGGCATTCAGGGCCACGGATCGTGGGTGGGTAGGGGGGGGGGGTACTTCCTCTTCCATTCCAGTGTTTGGGAGATGAAGAGCTGAACGCTTCTGTGGGACATTGTGGAGATGCTTGGTGACCCAGGTGGTGGTGATGCTGGCAGATCCTCCGTTTGCAGGGTGGCAGGTGCCACTGTCACTCCAGAGGTGGATGAAGAGGCCGAGACTGCAGCAGAAGAGGAAGCAGGAGGAGCCAGTGACCTTTCTTGGTTTTTGAGGTGTCTACTCCACTGCAGCTCATGCTTTGCACTTAGATGCCTGGCCATGCAGGTTGCGCTCAGATTGAGAACACTTATGCCTTGCTTCAGGCTCTGATTGCACAGAGTGCAAACCACTCGTGTCTTGTCGTCAGCACATTGTCTGAAGAACAGCCATGCTAGGGAACTCCTTGTAGCTAACTTTGGTGTGCTCGGTCCCTTGCTGTGGTGGACAGTAGCAGGCGTACTCTCTAGGGGATGGCCGCTCTGCTTTTGCACCCTGCTCCCTCTTCTGCTGTGCTGGTGGCTCTGTGCAACCCCCACCTCTTCCTCAGAATTATACAGGTCACTCGCATGACCTTGATTCTATGTGGGGTCGAGGACCTCATCGTCCGCTACATCATCTTTTACCCAGTCTTCACCCCTGCCCTCCTTGTCAGTCTGCACACTTTCGAAAGCCACAGCAGTTGGCACCTGCGTTTCGTCATCATTCGAGACGTGCTGCGATGATCTTCCCATGTACTCATCTTGAAACATAAGTAGTTGGGCATCGGTGCACTCAATCTCTTCCACTTATGGAGCAGGGTTAGGTGGATGGACCTGGGAAACCCTGCTAGAAGAGTGAAAGACTGATGGATATCGGCTGCAGGTGCCATCTCTGATATTTCAGCAGGAGACTGGGTGGGAGACAATGTAAAGGAACTGGAGGCACTGTCAGCAACCCAATCTACTATCACCTGTACTTTTTCTGGCCTCACCATTCGTAGAGCTGCATCAAACCCGACCAAATACCGCTGAAGGTTCTGTCGCCTACTCGCACCTGAGGAAGGTGTTTTACTTGACCACGTCCTCTCCCTGCAACAGGAGCTCCAACAGCAGCACCAAGTCCCTTATTTGACGCTCTCCTAGGATCTTGCCCAAATGGGTGTTTTTTTAATAATATAATAGAACAACAGTATCTAACGCGTGTATCTCACAATGAAAGATGCAGCAAAGGCTGCAAAATTAAGTTTTTTGCCCTAAATAAGTGGGGGGTTTTAATAGCAGAATAGAACAACAGTATCTAAAGGGTGTATCTCACACGTACAGATGCAGACAAGGCAGCAAATTTTGATTTTTGCCCAAAAAGGTGTTTTTTTTAAGACCAGAATAGCACATCCGAATCTAAAGCATGCATCTCACACTTACAGATGCAGACAAGTCTGCAAATCTAGATTTTTGCCCAAAATGAGTGTTTATTTGATACCAGAATAGCATAGCAGTATGTAAAGGTTGTATCTCACAATGACAGATGCAGCAAAGGCTGCAAAATTAAGATTTTTGCCCTAAATGGGTGTTTTTTTTAATAGCAGAAAAGGACAACAGTATCAAAGGCTGTAGCTCACAATGACATATACAGCAAAGGCTGCTAAATTACGATTTTTGCCCAAAATGTTTTTTTGTTTTTGTTTTTTTTATAGCAGAATAGAACAACAGTATCTAAAGGGTGTATCTCACAATGATATATGCATCAAAGGCTGCAAAATTAAGCTTTTCGCCCTAAATGGGTGTGTTTTTTAATACCAGAATAGCACAGCAGTAAATAAAGAGTGTATCTCACATGTACAGATGCAGACAAGGCCGCAAATTAAGTATTTTGCCCTAAATGTGTGTTTTTTTTAAACCCTGAAAATTATTGAAGTATTTCAAGCTTGTTTTAACAATAACAGATGCAGTAAATAGTGGAATATTAAGTACTTTGGCCAAAAAGGGTGTTTTTTTTAATAACAGAATATGACAGCAGTATATAGCGCTTGAATTTCACACTGACAGATGCACACAATGCAGCAAATTAAGTATTTTGCCCAAAATGGGTGTTTTCAGAATAACAGAATATGACAGCAGTATTTAATGCTTGAATTTCACACGTGCAGATGCAGCAAGGGCTGTAAAATTTTGTATTTTGCCCAAAAAGGGTGCTTTTTAAAACCCAGAGAATTAAAGCTGTATTTCTAGCTTAAATTGCACACTGACTAATGCGGCAGAGGCCCAAAATGGAGGGTATTGCCAAAAATGGGTGTCTTTTAAAACCCAGAAAATTATTAAAAGTATTCCAAGCTTGTTTTAAACAATCACAGATGCATCAAAGGCTGCAATATTAAGTACTTTGCCCAAAATGTTTTTCTTTTTACTAACAGAATATGAGAGCAGTATGTAAAGTGTGTATCTCACGCTGACAGATGCATCAAGGGCTGTAAAAGTAAGTATTTTGCCCAAAAAGGGTGCCTATTAAAATCCAGAAAATTATAGCTGCATTTCTAGCTTAAATTGCGCACTGACAAATGCTGCAGAGGCCCCAGATGGAGGGTATTGCCAAAAATGGGTGTTTTTTAAAACCCAGAAAATTATTGAAGTATTTCAAGCTTGTTTTAACAATAACACATGCAGCAAAGTCTGCAATATTAAAGTACTTTAACCAAAAAGGGTGTTTTTTTTAATAACAGAATATGACAGCAGTATATAACACTTGAATTTAACACTGACAGATGCAGACAAGGCCGCAAATTAAGTATTTTGCCCAAAATGGGTGTTTTTTGAATAACAGAATATGACAGCAGTATATAACGCTTGAATTTCATATGTACAGATGCAGCAAGGGCTGTAAAATTGAGTATCTTGCCCAAAAAGGGTGTTTTTTAAAACCCTGAAAATATAGCTATATTTCTAGTTTAAATTGCACACTAACTAATGCAGCAGAGGCCCAAGATGGAGGGTATTGCCAAAAATGGGTGTTTTTTAAAACCCTGAAAATTATTGAAGTATTTCAAGCTTGTTTTTAACAATCACAGATGCAGCAAAAGCTGCAATATTAAGTACTTTGTCCCAAAATGCATGTTTTTTTACTAACAGAATATGACTGCAGGATCAAAGCGTGTATCTCACACTGACAGATGCAGCAAGGGCTATAAAATTTAGTATTTTGCCCAAAAAGAGTGTTTTTTTTAAACCTAGAAAATTATTGCTGTATTTATAGCTTAAATTGCACACTGACAAATGCTGCAAAGGCACCAGATGTAGGAAATTGCCAAAAATGTGTGCTTTTTTTAAACCCAGATTATTATTGCAGTATTTCAAGCTCGGATTTGAATGTCACAAAAGCACAGATGCTGTGCTGGTGCACTGAGCTTGCATAAAATGTCCGCCGCCGCCCACCTAACTAACAGACGGATAAAAGTTATTTTTCTCTGTCACAGGGCTCAGGGTAGGGTAAAAAGATTGCACACTGCACCCACAAAACTAAATCTATGTAGATCTCTGAGTTAACAAGCACTTCAGATTAAAGATTTTTTTCCTATTCTCTCCCTCACAGCAGCCGCATCCTATCCCCACACTAAGCACAGCAGAGTGACGTGCAGCGCTATGTGACTCCAGCTTATATAGAGGTTGGGTCACATGCTGCACTGGCCAATCACAGCCATGCTATTTGCAGGCATGACTGTGATAGCTTCTAAGGGCACAGAGTTAAATGCTTGTTGATTGGCTGCTCTGTAGCCTTACAAAAAGCGCAAATAAATCGCCGAACACCGAACACAAACTTTTACTGAAATGTTCGGGTTCGGGTCCAGGGTCCAAAAATCCTAAAGTTTTGAACTTTACAGTTCAGGTTCGCTCAACCCTAAATGTGAGGAATCAGCCCAGAACTACAAGAGAGGAGCTGGTCAATGATATGAAGATTTCTGGGACCACAGTTTCAAAGGTCACTGTCTGTAGAACACTACGCCGTCCTGGTTTCAAATCATGCATTGCACGGAAGGTTCCCTTGCTCATGTCATCACATGTCCAGGCCCGTCTGATGTTTGCCAATGACCATCTGGATGATCCAGAGGAGGCATGGGAGAAAATAATGTGGTCAGATGAGACCAAAGTAGATCTTTTTGGTTTAAACTTCACTCGTCGTGTTTGGAGAAAAAAGAAGGATGAGTTGCATCCCAAGAACAACATCCCTACTGTGAAGCATGGGGCTGGTAACATCATGCTTTAGGGGTGCTTTTCTGCGAAGGGGACAGGATGACTGCACTATATTAAGGAGTAGTGTTGAGCGCGAATATTCAAATTGCAATTTTTTTTCTCGAATATCGTGAATTCGCGAATATTTAGAATATAGTGCTATATATTCGCTATATATTTCACTGTAAGTAATATTGTATTACAGCACTGTATTTTATTTCATATTGCATGCATGTCAGAACAATATTTAGCATTAGCAACACTCGACCTACATCTAAGGCTACTTTCACACTTGCGCTCGGAGCGGATCCGTCTGGTGTCTGAACAGACGGATCTGCTCCTATAATGCGGAATGGAACCGTCTGCATTATATTTCAGAAAAAAATCTAAGTCTGAAAGTCAGTCAGACGGATCAATCCAGACTTTCCATTGAAAGTCAATGGGGGACGGATCCGTTTGAAATTGCACCATATTGTGTCAACGTCAAACGGATCCGTCCCCATTGACTTATTCTACTTTCACACTAGCGTTCGGGGCTCCGCTTGTGAGTTCCGTTTAAAGGCTCTCACAAGCGGCCCCGAACGCATCCGTACGGCCCCAATGCATTCTGAGTGGATGCGGATCCGCTCGGAATGCCTCAGTCTGGCAGCGTTCGGGTGTCCGCCTGGCCGTGCGGAGGCAAACGGATCCGTCCAGACTTACAATATAAGTCAATGGGGACGGATCCGTTTGAAGTTGACACAATATGGCTCAATTTCAAACTGATCCGTCCCCCATTGACTTTCAATGTAAAGTCTGGATGGATCCGTCTGACTAACTTTCACACTTAGAATTTTTTCTGAAATATAATGCAGACGGATCCGTTCTGAACGGATCCCATAGTTTGCATTATAGGAGCGGATCCGTCTCCGACACCAGACGGATCCACTCCGAACGCAAGTGTGAAAGTAGCCTAAGTCTGGACGGATTAGATTGGCTCTGCACGCTGCAAGCAGCGTTCAGGTGTCCGCCTGCTGAGCGGAACGGAGGCCAAACAATGCCAGACTGAGGCATTCTGAGCAGATCCGCATCCACTCAGAATGCATTGGGGCTGTACGGATCTGTTCGGGGCCGCTTGTGAGAGCCTTAAAACGGAACTCACAAGCGGAACCCCGAACGCATGTGTAAAAGTAGCCTAAATTATTTATATGTAGATTGAGTGTTGCTAAATATTAGTGTACGCAATTTGGTTTACCTAAACATCCATTACCCAGTCACAATTCCCTATAGCGCACCTTCCTAACAAATCACATGTTACCTCATCCTACCTTGTAACTTAGACAATTTTTTTTTTTTTTTTTTTTTAAGGTAAATCCACAATTGGTATAATTCATAATACCATGCAGAGTCCACCAGATAGGAATTTCTTGATCTTTACCTTGATTATGGTTTATGAGTTGTTTGTGTAAATTCTTAACATTGTGTCATTATTACAGATAAACCTGTTCCCTCAGTCCGCCACCACAAAAAATAAAAGAAAAAAAAAGGTGAAAGAGGAGGGAGAAAATGTGGAGGCGCCCATGGAGGAGGAGAGAGAAAATGTGGAGGCGGCCATAGAGGAGGAGAGAGAAAATGTGGAGGCCACTTCACCCCCAGATGTATGAGAGACAGAGGCCACTGAGGAGGAGGCCGGACCTTCCCAGCCACCTGATTCCGCCCCCCAGCTCCAGAAGGGAGGGTAAATATGTGCACACATTACTATAATTTGATATACATAACATATTCACAAGCATCCCACGATCCCCACAACACCCTGCATCTCCGGAGCTGTAATGCACATGTGTAATGAATCTGACAAATAGCAACCCTTAGTTAACATGGCTGCCTGTTTAGCTGAGTTGCATTGCACCCCGGTTCACAAACGATTATGCCTGGGGGAAAAGTGTTTGTTGGTCCATAATAGACTATCCCTCTGCATCAAATCACGTTCCTCTGAGGCCTACGCTTAATGGCCGGTCGTGAAGTGGTTAAAAGTGGTAACAATGAGGGGACAACAGAAACTAGTGTTATATTAAAATAAAATAAAATGCACTATTTGTCTTATAAGCAACCCTAATTCTAATTATAATATATTTTTTTTCCAGTAGTGAACATGGCCATAAGAGAATTGGAGGCCACCAAAAAGGCATTCAGTAAAGATGTTGCGGAGCTCAAGAAAATGCAGCATCGCTTTAATAAGAAGATGCGGCAAATGGAGGAAAATAACCTTCACCAGCTCCGAAAACTTAACAAAATATTATTGGAGCTGAAAAAGTTGCCATAGAGGCTTGCTTTATTATTTTTGGTATAATAAATACATTTTTTACAGTTTGTTAACGTGTGTTTTTTTGTTTTTTTATGTAATGTTACGGTGACTTTGTTGTAAGGCCCCTTCATTCCAGGGTCAGGATAGACAGAAGAACAGACAGCATTAGGTACACAGTAACACTGTAGTATACGCCCCACACATAACTCAGCAGTGTCAGGACCTACAACAGCAAGTATCGGCAATGGTGGAGTATAAGGCCCACACATAGGTAATCAGGGTCAGGACAGACTTCAGCATCAGCAGCAGGCATATGCTAAGGGTCCAGTATAAGGCCTACACATAGCTCGGCCTAACTCAGCACGAGAGTCAGCAGCACGTTCGAAGTGTGCAGCAGGAATTTGTTCCCAGGAATGGGCCCCTACCAGACCAGGATAACACCAAAAATAAACCAAGACACCTCTGACAGCATCATGTTGTAAGTGTGTAGCAGGAATGGGCTAACATGAAAAAAATGACACTATTTGACTTTCTAAAATTTTTGTTTAAATAAAAAATATTTTTTTTAAACAAGAAAAAGAAGTACAAAATTAGCTACACACGACACGACGCATTCCATTGACTGAGAGAACTTTCAAGATTGGACAAGTCTGTGGCAGAGAAATGTTTTTAATAACATTTTAACAATAAAAAAAAATTTTTTTTTCATGGAATGCATATGTTTTATTATTTTACGGTTTCTCTGATCCATCCTCCGAACCTTTTCTGAAACCCACCGCAGCAGCTTATGTAGAGCCAATCGATCCTTTTCTTGCTCCTTCTGGTACCTGGCCATTCGTTTATGGCATTTTTTGATTACTGTATGTTTAAAAGAAAATATTAATGCAATTTAGTTTATCAGAGAATTAGTACATTGTGTGGAGTAGGTGTATAAACCCTTAAGATTTACATCTAGATCCAAAAGTTACACATGTTTATGGTCATTATAGTGTTTTTTAGATTAGAAATTGTTCGGATACAGTTTAATGTTATTTTTTGGGGGTAGTTTATATTTATTAGCTACTTTAGACACTTACGCAACTTGCACAGGACCGTATGCCCTACGAGACATACAGTCCAAAAAATAAAATTATATCAATATAGATAATAATCGCATATTTCAGAATTCGTGATCTACAGAGCAATCATTGTGCTGCATGCAATATCTACACAAACAACATATATGCTTTAAGAGAATATTACTTACAGTTAATACGATGTTGTCCTCATCTTTCTCAAATATGTGTCTGAGCTTTGACGTACTTCCAGTAGCCATTGTAGTCATTCACTTGTGAAGTTCAAATAGTAATGATGAATGCTTTATAGACACTGGTCACAGTTACTGGGCGGTTCTAGTACTGTAAATTACATCATACGCATTTTCACGCACGTTTACGTTACCTGCTTTATTTTAATTAGGGACAGCGATAGCAAATTAAAAAAATCTAATATTATTCGGAACCAAAAAAATCTAAATCAAGATTCACAAATATTTGAAAAAACAAATACATAGCAATATAGTGAATATATTTTTTATTTAATCAACTTCGGCATACACCTCGCCGACAAGCGTCCCGTCACCATGGGAACGCCTTTGGGTTAGAAAATACCATCGGATCAGAGTTTTCCCTAAGATTGTGAAAACTGAAATCCAATGGTATATTCTAACCCACAGGCGTTGCCATGGTTACAGGGACGCTTGTCGGGGAGCAGTATGCCAAAGTGGAATAACTACACATTGGAAAAAAAATGGACGAATATTCTAAATAACGAATGTATTCTTAATATTGCTCTAACTTCGTCTTTTATATAATATTCTTAATATTGCTCTAACTTTGTCTTTTAGAATATTCGTAATATTGCTCTAACTTCGTCTTTTAGAATATTACGAATGCAATATTAAGAATATTCGTAAAATACACATATAGACTGCAATTTAGCTAATATAGTGCTATATTAATTTTTTTAATAGTGTACATATTTTCCAAAAGTTCAGAAGAGGCAAAAAAAAATTAGACTAAATAAAATTATAGCACTATATTAGCTAAATTACAATCTATATGTGTATTTTACGAATATTCTTAATATTGCTCTAACTTCATATTTTAGAATATTACGAATATTCTAAAAGATGAAGTTAGAGCAATATTAAGAATATTCGTAAAATACACATATTAGCCTAGCCATAGTCAGTCATAGGAACGTTGCCCTATACTGTAAAACAAAATATCGCAATACACAATTAATTTAATCGCATATTATTCGCGATAAATTGAACAATTACGAATATTCGATTTAGACGAATATAAGACGAATATTCGCGAAATATCGTGGAATCGATAATGGCACCTCCCGCTCATCACTATTAAGAAATGGATGAATGGGGCCATTTATTGTGAGACTTTGAGCAACAACCTTCTTCCCTCAGCCAGAGCATTGAAGATAGGTCGTGGCTGGGTCTTACAACATAACAACGACCCGAAGCACAAAGCCAGGATAACCAAGGAGTGGCTCCGTAAGAAGCATATCAAGGATTTGGAGTGGCCTAGCCAGTCTCCAGACCTAAATCCAATAGAACAGCTTTGGAGTGAGCTGAAACTCTGTGTTGCTCAGCGACAGCCCCGAAACCTGACAGATCTAGAGGAGATCTGTGTGGAGGAGTGGGCAAAAATCCCAGTTACAGTTGCTTGTAAAAATTGTGTTTTGCACTCTGTGTAGATGCGCTGATGCACCAAAACCTCAGACAAATGCTGTGCTACCTAAATGCACTATATAGAATGCATATTATTGGTATATAAAATTTCTACTTCGATCTGTTTTTTTGGGGGGCAACTGGTAAATCGCACCAGTAGAAATTATTTCTACACAGAGTTTTTTACTCTGTGTAGATGCAGTAGCACAACAAAACCGCAGACATATGGTGCACTACCCAAATGCACTATATAGATTGTATATTATTGGTAAATAACATCCCTGCCTCAATCAGGTCTTTTGGGGGGCAACTGGTATATCACACCAGCAATAGGATTAATAGTGAACTACAATATATTGGTTTCCTTAACAATCTTTTCTGGTCCTCAACTGTGCCTTACACTAAGAGTACCTTGTGCAGGGGTAATCAAAATCCCCAGGATTGCTTACCAGTCGTGTATCTTTACCTTGATATAGGTGTAACTATAGCCATTCCTTTTTTGCCATAATAGGACATTGTTTGTCGACTTTCCTTGTATGTGTAGTCCGGCTGTAGGCCAGATTTTAATAGAATATTATTAAAAGGTATATTTTAATTGGGAAGGTGTTCCAGTATATATTCAATTATTCTTCCCTTAGATTTATTTACTGCCAAGCAGGTTTGTGATGTGGTAGAATTTATAACTAAAGATTATGGCAGGCTTTCTCAAAGGCCAAATAAATACGGATAGTTGGTTGGAGGAAGAGGGGGAGGTCTTCTCTGAACAGGAGGGTGCCTCTGAGAGGAGTGGACAGTTATCATTAAAATCTATTTTCAAGGACCTGTTTCTCGACTACAAAGAAAATCTTAAATCTTGGTGGGAAACACGCACTTTGGAAAATTATATAAAAAATAGGATCATACCAAGGGGTTTGAGAGTTCGTTTAGTCCCGGCGCAGAGATCTAGTTCCCCTGGATTATTAGAAAAGTGGGAAAAGGAGTCAATTGATAGCTCAATACGCTTTATGAATATCCTATTAGAGGAAGAAAAAGAAATTTTGAATAATACCTGTAAAAAATTAAATAAACAGATTGAATTAGCCTTGACACTTAAAGGGGACCCCGACTTCAATCGAAGAGAAGCGACTCTCCAAACCTCGGTCGAGAATTTCCAAACACAACTAAAGGAGAGGAAGCATAGGCAGTTTGTGACTGACCTTAACACCTTTAGAGATAAACGAGCCTTTGATTTCCTGAGAGAAAAATCAGAAACCAAGATTATAGAAGAGTCGAGTACTGATTTAGACTCCTCGGATACAGAGAGATATAACAGAGCTAAAACACCCTACAGAGGACGTGGTAGTGGGAATTCTCGACCGAAAGGAGGAAAAAGATGGCAGAGAGGTGGACAGGGTTATGCCTCCTCTACTTCGGAATCATATTTTGCTTCCGGGGGTGGGGGGGAAGCCACGAATTTTTTAGGAAAGAGAGGGGAGGATCAAACAGGTCCCCCCTACGACCTGAGGGACAGGGTTCCAATACAGAAAGAACAAAGGCACAAGTAAATGAGAAATGTATAATTAATTTGACGAACAAGGCCCTTACAACCAGTGAACTGGAGATCCTGTCAAAAGGTCTTTCTTTTGTGCCAACGGTAAATTTCAATACCTTCTCGTGGGTAAAGGACCTAAATCTTTTCACACGGAAATTACGTTGGCACAAATTCTACAAAAACAATGATAGGGAGGAATGCACCAAATTGGGCATCCCATTGGATTGCCTAAAGGATACCAGACTCCTCCTTTCCATTAATGAAGGTCCTTACCAACAAGATGGGTTGGGCCCCTTCACCAAACTGCGTCCCAAAAGCAATAGAATGCCCCCGCCCCAAGAAAATTCCGCAATCGATATCTTCTCCAGACTGGTGATCCAGGATCTGGAAAAGATTAGATCACAACAAGGGTCTGGGTGGAATCTTACTAGACAGGAAAGAGAGTCCCTTATTGGACTACAAAAAGACAGTAGCATCATTGTGAAACCCGCCGATAAGGGGGGCAACATTGTTATTATGGACCACACTATGTATAATGGGATGTGTGAAGGCCTTCTCAATGATGCCGACTGTTACGGTCGACTACGGGATGATCCCTCAAACCTTTTTACAGAGGAACTGGACCAGATCCTCTTACAGGCATTTGAGGATAAACTAATTTCATCAGATGAGCTCAAATTTATGTCTCCAAAAAATCCCCAGATACCAACTTTCTACGCACTCCCGAAAATCCATAAGGGGGTGGATCCGTTGAAAGGGAGACCGATAGTATCTGGAATAGATTCCCTCTCTCAAAATACCAGCATCTATATTGACCAGGTCCTGAGACCATTTGTTTCAGCATTGCCCTCGTACATAAGGGACACGACTGACCTCCTCCTGCGAATACAGGATGCTGCTGTGGAGGAAAAGACATTTTTGGCATCTATTGATGTTGAGGCCCTTTACAGCAGTATACCTCATGAGTGGGGAGTTAGGGCAGTCGAGTCCTTTTTGACAACTAGGGGTACTCAGTTCAGAGCGCACAATTTATTCATGATCAGTATCCTTAATTTTGTTCTATCACACAATTTCTTCCTTTTTAAGAATGTGTTTTACCACCAGCTCAGGGGCACCGCGATGGGTAGCCCCTGTGCTCCGACCTACGCAAATCTGCTCCTGGGCTGGTGGGAGGACCAACTTGTATTCAGTGATGTGGAGGAACCCTGGACCACCCACAATACCTTCTGGGGAAGGTACATTGATGATATCTTTCTCCTGTGGGATGGTCCAGAGGTTGCCTTCAAGTCTTTTGTCACATCACTGAATAACAATCCCATAGGCCTAAGATTTACCTACGAAATAAATGAGAGGGAGATCTCATTCCTAGATATCAAAATTTCGAAAAGGAATGGAACACTGTATACTGAAACATTTAGAAAACCGACGGCTACCAATAGCCTCCTACACTGGGGGAGTTTTCATCCGAACCCAGTAAAAAGAGGCATCCCTAAGGGCCAATATATTCGGATCAGGAGGAACTGTACTGATACCCCCACATTTATGGCACAGTCCAGGGACCTTAGGGAAAGATTTCTAAATAGAGGCTATCCTGACGTGACACTAAAAAAGGCATTTAGGCATTCCCTCACACACAACAGAGATGATTTTCTGAACCCTAATAAAAAGGATGAAACACAGAATCAAGTTATTAGGGTTATTGGAACGTACGATGACTCTCATGAGAGGGTATTCGAAATCTTGAGAAGGCATTGGGACATCCTCCGAACAGATAGAGATCTTGTAGATGTGCTCCCACCCAAACCAGGGATCACTTTCAGGAGGGGAAAATCGATAAGGGACCATTTGGTCCATAGTTTCTACACCACACCGAAAACCTCTGGAACCTGGTTGGATAGGAGACCGTTGGGAACATTTAAATGTAGTGGTTGCATAGCATGCCCATTCATTATTACATCAAAATCCTTTAAAAGTGTCACAACGGATAGAACTTTTGAGATAAGGGACTTTGGTAATTGTAGGAGCTGTGGAGTGGTCTATCTTATAACATGTACGTGTCCCTTAAATTATGTGGGTAAGACTAAAAGGGAGTTGAGGAGGAGAGTAGGTGAGCACCTAGGGGATATTAGACATAAACGAGACAAACCAGTGTCGAATCATGTACTTGAGTTCCATGGGGGGGATCCTAAATCCCTGGGATTTCAAATCATTGAAATCATTCCTCCCTCCCCACGTAAAGGAGATTGGGATAAAAAGATTTTACAGAAGGAATGCCAGTGGATATATAGACTAAAAACTTATAGTCCACATGGCCTCAATGAACAATTATCGTTCGGCTGCTTCCTGTAAAATAGGTGCATCCTCCGTTCCTGACTTTTCCCACATAAATATAATTATTGAGTGAGACACACTGTCAACAACTCCCACTCAGCCACGACTAGAACTCATTCTTAAAAATGAATTACTCTACTTTTCTTGCTCATCCGTCCACTCTGGCACGACTATTAAATCCTTGATGTCCGGCTGTATATGGGGTTCACCTCCTCGGGTGGCCCCCTTCTCTTTCCTCAATTAAACCAACTACCAATGGTGACTTTATTGTTATCATACATTCTGTCATAAATTAAAATATCGGATCAGAATTGATCCTTCAGTAATTATCATAGTGCCGGAAGGGGGTGTATTTTGTAATTCTTTTCCCCCCTGATGGCTTGTTAATATATGGTCCAGTGGAACCTTGTCAATATATAAAGTGTCCTCAATCCCCATTTAGGGTGATCCAACTCCCTCTAAGCCTCCACTCTTTGTCCCATTCTCCTCCCCTTCTTTACTGTTTGCTAAATGCTATATCATATTATCCACTTAATAATCGATTTCGGTGGAAATAATAAACGGATAGCAATGATACATTAATAAACATGCTATTTGTAATGACTTAAACATTATGATGATTGCAAACCAATTGCACAGCCTCATTTAATATCCAAATCGCCTGGTGGAACGCAATTTGCGTTCCAAAACAACTTCCGGGTATCGGGACAGCACTAGATACGTCACTTCCGGTTTCGGACACCACTTCCGGTTTCGGACATCACTTCCGGTCTGTGGAACGCATATGCGTTCCAAATCGGCGTTTTACATGCTGCCTATATGGATCATCAACTGTGAGGTGGTTTATGACTATATAATATGTTTTCTATGAAATGTGCTATTACCATGACTAGGGGGATGTTAAATAATCCAGGAGAGAACACTCTGAATATCAAATTCATCTGTCTTGGTAACTTAATTATCTAAGAGGGGAGGGACTAATTGGGGGAGGATACTTTATAAGGCGCTATTTTTGAACAGGACCTGGGGACACTGGTCATTTTTTGCCTACATCTGGGCTTCCATTGCTGGAGGGTCTTGATTGAGAGACGCCGAATCTGAAAATCTCTATCATGAGATATTGCTGATGGAGGATTGGTCTCCACTTCCCCTGACGAACCAGTCGGAAAATATTTGGACTGGGGAAACGTAGCGTTGGGATTTGTATGTTTGTATCTGTTTTTCTAGTGTGTCTTATATGCCTAGCCTTTTGGCAATTAGGATAGGGTGATAAAGGGAGAGCCAGTATAGGCACGAGGACAGGGAGCCTCTACCATTAAGGGGTGTCCCTGGGCTGAGTCTATGTAGGGTCATGAAGGGACATTTATAGGATAGGATTATTGTTTCTACTATTGGATATCACATTTGTGAGCTGTATTATTGCCATCACGACCTACAGACCACCTCAATCATCATTAGTGCGAAATAATCATCATAACGCTTCCTTTACCAGCACCAGATCTCCGTCTAGTTATGGAGCACTACACCCCTTGACGACCGAGCTAACCATCCTATTCCATCTGCCCTGGTATTTTAGCAATCGTGAGTAACCATCTGATTCCATCTGTTCTGGTATTTCAGCAAATCGTAAGTTACCAAGTAATCTTGGCTGTGGTTCAACAATATGTGAATATTCACGATATACAGACTCAGTATTTTCAGCTAACCGTGAACAATTATTGAATGTGTATCATATTTCAGCTAACCGTGAACAATCACGGAATGTGTATTTTATTTCAGCTAACCGTGAACAATAACGGAATGTGTACCATGTGAACTTATGCAATAGGATTAATAGTGAACTACAATATATTGGTTTCCTTAACAATCTTTCCTGGTCCTCAACTGTGCCTTACACTAAGAGTACCTTGTGCAGGGGTAATCAAAATCCCCAGGATTGCTTCCCAGTCGTGTATCTTTACCTTGATATAGGTGTAACTATAGCCATTCCTTTTTTGCCATAATAGGACATTGTTTGTCGACTTTCCTTGTATGTGTAGTCCGGCTGTAGGCCAGATTTTAATAGAATATTATTAAAAGGTATATTTTAATTGGGAAGGTGTTCCAGTATATATTGGTATATCACACCAGTAGAAATTATTCAAATAGCGTTTGGCACTCTGTGTGGCTGCAGTATAACAGCAGAATCGCACACAAATGCTGCACAATACAATTACACTATAATATACTTTTTACGTTAGAAAGTATATTATAAGTATATTACACCCCTCAGTATGTCAAACCTATCGATAGCACACCTATACTAGTCCTTCAAAGGACTTTTGTGGCCATATTAGCTAGCGATTTGTGGCCCTAACAGTATGTCCCTGCTCCACACAGCAACCTCTCCCTACACTGGCAAAAGACTGAATGTAAAATGGCGCCCAGATCAGGTTTATTTGTATGGTAGGGGGTATGTCCATGTGCTGAAAAGTCTCAATTGGCTGTCCTGTACCACCTGATGGATGTGTCATGGGTCAAAGTTCTTCACAATGTAAAAGAATATGGTGGGTACGAATATCGCATATGTTCGCATGTTTGGCAATTCGCGAACGCGCAAAGTTTGCCGCGAACCGCAAGGCCATCTCTATTTTTCATACAGCTATGCAGTTATATGTTCTATAGCCTTTTGTGTCGTGTATAAGTCGAAAAAAATAAGGACCTATTTGCAGTTTAGCAGTGCAGCTATATGTTCTAAAACCTTTTGTGTCTTGTAAAAGTGGAAAAAAATAAGGGCCTATTTGCCATTCAGAGGTGCAGTTTTATGTTCTAAAGCCCTTTTGTGGAGTGCATAAGTGCAAAAGAAAAATATATTTGCCGTTCAGCAGTGCAGTTATTTGTTCCAAAGCGTTTTTTGGAGTGTATAAGTGGGAAAAAGAAAAAAAAATTTGCCGTTCAGCGTTGCAGTTATATGTTCAAAAGCCTTTTGTGTTGCGTATAAGTGGAAACAAATAAGGGCCTATTTGCCGTTTAGTGGTGCAGTTTTATGTTCTAAAGCCTTTTATGGAGTGTAAAGGTGGAAAAAAGAAAAAATCATTTACCGTTCAGTGGTGCAGTTATATGTTCTAAAGCCTTTTGTGGTGTCTATAAAGTAGAAAAAAATAGAAATATATTTACCGATTAGCAGTGCAGTTATAGTTTCTAAAGCATTTTGTGTTATGTATAAGTGTAAAAAAATAGAGGTTTATTTGTCGTTTAGCGGTGCAGTTTATGTTCTAAAGCCCTTTTGTGGAGTGTATAAGTATAAAAATCTAAAATATATTTGCCATTTAGTTGTGTAGTTATATGTTCTAAAGACTTTTTCTTGGTTTTCTAAGTGGAAAAAAGAAATATATATTTGCTGTTTAGCATTGCAGTTATATGCTCTAAAGCACCTTTTGTGGAGTGTATAAGTGGAAAAAAGAAAAATATATTTGCTGTTCAGGGGTGTAGTTATATGTTATAAAACCTTTTATGTTGTGCATAAGTTGAAAAAAATAAGGGCCTATTTGCTTTTCAGTTGTGCAGTTATATGTTCTAAAGCCCTTTTGTGGAGTGTATTAGTGGAAAAAAAATATATATATTTGCCATTCAGTGGTGCAGTTATATATTCTAAAGCCTTTTGTGCCATGTATAAGTGAGAAAAAAGGGCCTGTTTGCCGTTTAGTGGTGCAGTAATATATTCTAGAGACTTTTGTGAAGTGTACAGTATAGGTGGAAAAAAGAAAACTTTATTTGCCTTTCAGCAGTACAGTTATATGTTCTAAAGCCATTTTTGGAGTGTATAAGTGGAAAAAAGAAAAATAAATTTGCCGTTCAGCGGTGCACTTATATGTTCTAAAGCTTTTTGTGTCGTGTATAAGTTGAAAAAAAGGAGCCTATTTGCCGTTCAGCAGTGCATTTATATGTTCTAAAGTCTTTTTGTGGAGTGCATAAGTGTAAAAAAGAAATATATATTTGCTGTGCAGCGGTGCAGTTATATGCCCTAAAGCACTTTGTGTTGTGTATAAGTGGGAAAAAGAAAACTATATTTGCCATTCAGCTATGCAGTTATATGTTCTAAAGCATTTTGTGTTGTGTATAAGTGGAAAAAAATAAGGGCCTATTTGCCGTTCAGCAGTGCACTTATATGTTCTAAATCCCTTTTGTGGAGTGTATAAGTTGAAAAAAGAAAACTATATTTGCCGATCAGTGGTGCAGTTATGTATTCTAAAGACTTTTGTGTTGTGTATAAGTGGAAAAAGATGAGGGTCGATTTGCCGTTTAGCGGTGCAGTTATATGTTATAAAGCCCTTTTTGTCATGTGTTAGGGCAAAAGAAAATTATAGTTGCCGTTCAGCGGTGAAGTTATATGTTCTAAACCCTTTATTGGAGTGTAAAAGAGAAAATAAGAAAAAGAAATTTGCCGTTCAGCCGTGCAATCATATGTTCTAAAGCCCTTTTGTGGAGTGTATAAGTGTAAAATAGAGAAATATATTTGCCGTTCAGCGGTGACATTACATGTTTTAAAGCCTTTTTTGGAGTGTAAAAGAGGAAAAAATAAAAATAAATTTGCCGTTCAGCAGTGCATTTATATTTTTCTAAAGCCATTTGTGTTGTGTATAAGTAGAAACAAATTAAGCCTATTTGCCATTCAGCAGTGTAGTTATATGTTCTAAAGCACTTTTGTGGACTGTATAAGTTGAAAAAAGAAAATATATTTGCCGATCAGCGATGTAGTTGTATGCTCTAAATCACTTTTGTGGATTGTATAAGTGGAAAAAAGAAAAAATATATTTGCTGTTCGACGGTGCAGTTATATGTTCTAAAGCCCTTTTGTGGAGTGTATAAGTGAAAAAATTAAAAATATATTTGTTATTCGGCTATGCAGATATATTTTCTAAAGCCTTTTGTGTCGTGTATAAGTGGAAAAAAATTAGGGCCTATTTGCCATTCAGCAGTGCAGTTATATGTTCTAAAGAACTTTTGTGGACTGTATAAGTTGAAAAAAGAAAATATATTTGCCGATCAGCGATGTAGTTGTATGCTCTAAAGCCTTTTATGAAGTATATAAGAGGAAAAAAAATCTAATTGCCGTTCAGCATTACAGTTATATGTTCTAAAGCGTTTTGTGGAGTGTATAAGTGGAAAAAAGAAATATATATTTGCCGTTCAGTTATATGTTCTAAAGCCTTTTGTCTCTTGTATATGTGGAACAAAATAAGGGCCTATTGCCGTTCAGCGGTGCAGTTATATGTTCTAAAGACCTTTTGTGTATTGTATAAGAAGAAAATAGAAAAATATATTTGCCGTTCAGCATTGCAGTTATATGTTCCAAAGCCTTTTGTGTCGTGTATAAGTAGAAAAAAACAAGGGTCTTTTTGCCATTCAGCGGTGCAGTTATATGTTCTAAAGTCCATTTGGGGAGTGTATAAGTGAAAAAAAATTAAATATATTTACTTTCAATAAGTTTTTATTGGCAGAGTAAATGTGCAGAATACACAAAAGTCTAAGGTACAGTTACATGTGATTCGCATATCTCATACACATAATACTCCAATTTTCCTGTTTTACAGAATAATGCAACAACAGACATAGAAATACCTGAGTGATGAATGTCTGATGTAGACAATATGTATAAACATAAATGTAAAAACATAAATAATGAAGAATAAACAGTACTCCGAGCTGTGTCAATACTACAACATAGAGCAAGTGTGCTGATCGTATTGAGACTAACACTACTGCTTACTAAGCTTCCAGCCTTCATACCTTGGTCTAATTTATCTCATACCTGCTAGCTCCCTACTGTCCACATCCATTCGCATGGTTCGCTGGGCTCACGCGTTTCCAGGCCTCCCAATTAGACAAATGTTGGGCAACACGAAAAGATTGGTGGGCAATTATATATTCATACGATATCGTAGTATTGACTGCACTAATAATTTCTTGCAACACAGGAGTGTTAGTGCTTTTCCAGTTCCTTGCGACTGCCAGTCTGGTAGAAATTAAAATATGTAGAACACTGGTCCCAAGTTTAGTTGGAAGCTTGTCTAGGCCTATCAGCAATAACACCAGGGCTGGATCAGGAGGAGCTGTACGACCGACTACTCCCGATATCTTATTGAATACTTGGGACCATAGGAAGGTGATTTTCGGACAGGCCCAGAATATATGTAACATTGTTCCCCTATGTCCGCAGCCCCTCCAGCAGTCTGATTTCGAATTTGGGAAAATGGCATGTAACCTAACTGGAGTGTAATACCACCGAAGAGTCATTTTCAGATGTGACTCTAGGTGAGAGACACACTTTAGGGTAGAGATAGCCAACTTATTTGCGGTAGCCCATTGGGTCAGGGTAAAGGATTTTTTGAGCTCAGCCTCCCATGCCAATAACGGGGCAGTTTTGAAAAAGCGGTCTTTTTCCCCTAGAAACATATATACTGGCCTAAGCCCCTTTGAGACTAAACCCACAGTCGACCAATATGATAACAGTTGGAGGTTGCTGTTTACCTTGAAGGATGGATTGTTTGACAGCGCATGTCTTATCTTAAGATAAGAGAAGGCCTCCTGTTGGGGGGACGTTGAAGGAGCGCTTAACCTCGTCGAAGGACTTTAAGTCTGAGTTCGTTAGAAGATCAGCCAGAGTGTTAATACTACAATCTTTCCAAGCATTGATGTTCAGATCCGGAATCAAATGTTGGAGAGATTCCAGTGGGGTGAGGTGGGCCACCGAAGTGGGAGCCGATCGTCCACTTACATGGTATGTTTTCCATTGGGCTACAGATGTGGAGACACAAAAGGCAGGCTGGAGGGCAGAATATGAACCGTGCAGTGCTGCCATGAGAAGGGCACGCAAATTGTGTCCCGAGACTTGTGATTGCTCAATGTGAACCCAATGTTTTCCAGTATCTCCTTTCCACCACTCTTTAAGTTGGTTAATTCTGGAAGCAAGATAGTAGTCATACAGATTCGGTAAACCTAAACCGCCATGCCTTTTGTGTCTGCACATAATACTTCTGGCAATTCTTGGTCTAGTTTTGTTCCAAGTTAATGTACTTAACATCCGGCTTGCCATGTTAAAAAAGGAGTTCGGGACTGGGATAGGTATTGTGCGAAACAGATATAGGAACTTTGGGAGTATGTGTTGTTGAAAAGCTGCAATACGTCCTATCCAGGACAATTCAGTTTTTGCTATGCTAGTGAACTCTGGTTGGAGTGCTCGCAAAAAAGGGGGGAAATTGTTTGCATAGAGTTCTTGTGGGGTGGATGTTACTTTAAAGCCCAGATATTGAATTGAGGAGTCTTGCCAGTCTAACGGAAAATCTTTTCTTAATTGAGCTACAACTAGTTCCGGAATTCCCAGGGAGAGAGCCTGTGATTTACTCTCATTAACTTTATAATAAGAGAGGGCCCCATAAGATCGAATAATATCCATTACTGCTTTTAAAGATATTTGGGGGTTCGTCAGGGACAAGATAATGTCATCCACATACAATGATATGCAGTGGCATCTATCTCCAATCTGTATTCCCGATACCGTCGGTGACTGGCGAATTGCTTGTGCCAGTGGTTCAAGAGATAATATAAATATTAAGGGTGATAAGGGGCATCCCTGTCTAGTGCCATTCGACAGGACAAACGGGTCGGACATTACGCCATTCGCCAAAACTTTAGCCGAAGGCTCCGAGTAGAGGACCCGGATAGCATTAATCATAGGTTCAGGGATACCCATCTTTTGGAGCACCGAGAAGACAAACGACCAGTTAACCCTGTCGAAAGCCTTCTCGGCGTCCAGGGTAACCAGCACAGTCGGTAACCTGTGTCTATTAACAAAGTCAATCAGGTTTACTATTCTTCTGGAGTTATCTGTTATTTGACGTCCCTTTACAAAACCCACTTGGTCCGACGCCACAAGGGTGGGGATAATATCAGCTAAGCGGGAGGCCAATATTTTCGCATAAATTTTAAGATCAGTATTAAGTAGGGAGATGGGACGAAAATTTTGTGGGACAGAGGGGTCTTTCCCTGCTTTGGGTAAGGTCACAATAACTGCTTCTAACATTTCTTTAGGAAGTTTCCCCGTCGTCATGGCACCAGACAGGGATGCGTGAAGATGTGGGACCAGATAGTCAGAAAAAGTTTTATAATAAGCGTTTGGGAGTCCGTCCGGGCCTGGGCTTTTGTGATGTGGCAGACTGCGTATTACTTTAGAAATTTCTGCTTGAGATATAGGGGCACAAAGAGTGTCGCTTTGACATCCGTCTAAAGAGGGTAAATATATGGAGTTTAAAAATTCATCTATTTTCTCAGAAGGGGCATGTATAAAACCAGGGTCATCTTTTAGATTGTACAGTTGGGAGTAGTACGACATAAATCTGTTAGCTATGGCTTTCGGGTCGTATAGTTTATAAACCTTGGAGGGATCCCATAGGAATGCTATTTTGGACTTCATGGCTCTCGCTTTTATCCGATTAGCTAACAGTTTCCCTGCTTTATTGGCCTGCGAGTAATACATTGCCTTAGTCTTTTTAAGTGAGAGTTCATATGTGTGTAGGAAACTTTCTCTCAGTTGGGCTCTAAGGACTCTCAGTTGCTCAGCCAGTTCTGGGGAGGGAGTGGATTTGTTTATCAATTCAGTGTTCTGTATTTGTTTTATAATATCATCTTGTGCTTTTTCCCTCATCTTTTTGTGTCTATAGCTTAATTTCATTAGGATGCCCCTGACAAATGCTTTATGGGCCAACCACACTATAGAGGGGTCCGACACCGAAGCAGCGTTAAATTTAAAGTACTCCTGTAATGCCATAGACACTTCTTCCTGATATTTTGTATTGGCCAATATGAATTCATTGGCCCTCCACAAAGGATTAGGAGAAGCAGTAAATTCCTCTGACACCTCCAGAGTCACCGGCGCATGATCCGACCAAGTGATCGTTCCAATGGAGGACTTGACCGAAGCACTTAAAGAATTTCTGTCAACCAGAAAGAAATCTATCCGTGAGTACGTTTGGTGCGCAGGGGAGTAATATGAAAAATCCCTCTCAGAAGCATGTTGTATGCGCCAAACATCAAACAGGGAATTAGTAAGTAACACGGGTGTCAACGGAGCAGCGCGGGATCTGGAGGTGCCAGAGGAGTCCTGAGATGGATCAGGGGTCATATTGAAATCACCACAGATGATAATTCTGCCTTCTCTCAATCTGTGTACTTTTTTGAGTATTTTATTTATGAAATGTATGGGACGAGAGTTGGGGGCATATAGTCCCACCAGGGTATAAACCATGTTGTTAATAGAGCACATGTGAATAATATATCTTCCCCCTGGATCAACCGTCGTATGTTTACCCTGATGCACCACTGAATTGCGTATGGCTAACACTACTCCTCTTTTCTTACTCCGACCATAGGAGTGAATCAGGGTCGGAAATAATGGATGTTTTAATCTCCCGCTGTCAACTTCTAGTAAGTGTGTCTCCTGTGCGCAAAATACATCACATTTAAGCGAGAGTGCCTCCTTCCACATCATCCGTCTCTTGAATGGGCTATTTAAACCTCTTACATTTAGGGATCCAATCGTTAATACCATCGTGACAGTTTAAATGCTAAGATGATGATCCCTCGGACGACGCGGAAGGAGGCACTCCCAGCACATTGCATTAAAATCAAATGAGGTATGAACTTGGGACACAGCATCGGAAAAGAACAAAAGCAAAAAAAATAAAAAAATACAAACATGATAAACCAGAACTGACCGCCCTGTAAAAGGGGCAGTAAAGGAATGGTACAAGGGTCAGATCTCGTATACCCTTGCGTATTGTAGTGGGGGAAAACAGTCATGCCTACCACCGAGAAGGATCAAAAGGTAGAACATGTTCCTACTCCAGGATGTTGTAACGCAAGTAGTGGAACCTCTAACGATGCTTCTTCTGTCGGCGTCTCTCCACCCGCTGCCATTCTCCATCTGCAGCTTGGCGTTGATCTTGTTTCTCTGAAGGTACTTCTGTTACTGGGATACCCCAGGTCGCCAGCACCTATTTCCCCTCCTCCACCGTGCGGATTACAACCATGGTACCATTTCTTTGCACAAGCAGCTTCATAGGGTATCCCCATCTGTATGGGACAGAATGGGAACGTAAAGCAAGAGTGATCAGGGGTAGCGTGCGCCGAAGTTGTAGGGTGGCTATGGAGAGGTCAGCAAAGAGCTTAACAGATTGGTAGGGATCCGGCAAAGTGTTCAGTTTCCTTGCCGCTGCTAGGGTGTCCTCCTTAGCTTGAAAAAAGTGCAGGCGGGCAAGTACATCACGCGGTGTATCGTCGGGGAGAGGCTTTGGCTTAGCAATCCTGTGCGCCCGGTCAATTATAAGGTCTTGCTCAGTGCAATCAGGCAACAGGAGTTTCATCAAGTTCTTGATATATGTTTGAAGTTCGGCAACTGGCACGACTCTGGCACCCCGCGCAATTTTAAATTATTTCTGCGGGAACGGTCCTCAAGGTCCGCTACTTTTGCGCGGAGATATGCAAGTTCCTCTGCTTGTGTATCGTGGGCATCAATAAGATTATTGTGTGAGTCCGCAAATTCGCCCATTTTCTGTTCTACGTGCTGGACCCTGTTATCCAAATCCGCAACTGAAGACTGAACTGGCGTAATCAATTGCGACAGGTGACTGTTGACCGAGTGATTAAACGCCAGTAGCATTTCTTTCAACAGCATGCTGGACGCTGGCTTGTCATCTGTGGGAAAGTTATGGAGCACCTCTGGTAGAGAGTCTGTATTCGGCCCATCATTGGGGTTTTGAGATTCACAGTCAGCCGCCTCTGGAGCTTGCAGCCTGGGCCTCTGTTTGGCCGGGCTAGCATAGGGAGATCGCTGCGCTGCAGATTTGTTCGGCGATGCCGTGCTGTTCCCCTTTACAACCCCATCTGCTTGGTCCTTACCCGACTGGCTGTTGTGCGGGGACCTCCGGGGGCTTTGTTGCAGTGATCTACTGCCATCTGAGTTACATGGCGAGCCGCCGTTTGCTGATGAATGCGGGCTGGAACTGTGCTCGGCCTGATCAGCTCGTGCCCCGGCGCCATCTTTGTCACGCTCGTGGCTGAAGAAAAACTCCAGCTTCCCCTGGTTCTTCATGCTTCTTTTCCCCCTCGTCATCATCAGGGAAGGCTCCGGTCACGACAGGCATCAGAAGGATAGGATCGCGGCTGTTAATGAGGTTCCGCTGAGCTAAAACGCTGGAGTGGAGCAGGAGCTCTAAGATTATGCGGCCATCTTCCTCAGCGTCGCGGCCACGCCTAAAATTAAAATATATTTGCCATTCAGAGGTGCAGTTATATGTGCTTAAGCCTTTTGTGAAGTGTATAAGTGGAAAAAAGAGAAATATATTAATATATTTGCCTTTCAGTGGTGCAGTCATATGTTCTAAAGCCTTTTGTGTCATATATAAGTGAAAAAAAATAAGGTCCTGCTTGCTGTTCAGCAGGGCAGTTATATGTTCTAAAGCCCTTTTGTGGAGTCTATAAGAGGAAAAAATAAAAAATATAATTGCCTTTCAGCGGTGCAGTTATATGTTCTTAATTAGGGATGAGCGAACCCGAACTGTATAGCTCGGGTTCGTACCGAATTTTGGGGTGTCCGTGACACGGACCCGAACCCGGACATTTTCATAAAAGTCCGGGTTCGGGTTCGGTGTTTGTCGCTTTCTTGGCGCTTTTTGAAAGGCTGCAAAGCAGCCAATCAACAAGCGTCATACTACTTGCCCCAAAAGGCCATCACAGCCATGCCTACTATTGGCATGGCTGTGATTGGCCAGAGCATCATGTGACCCAGCCTCTATTTAAGCTGGAGTCACATAGCGCTGGCCGTCACTCTGCTCTGATCAGCATAGGGAGAGGTTGCGGCTGCGACAGTAGGGCGAGATTAGGCAGATTAACTCCTCCAAAGGACTTGATTAATTGATCGATTTGCAGCTGTGGATCATTGAGCTGCTGATACTCAATTGCTCACTGTTTTTAGGCTGCCCAGACCGTTTGTCAGTCACTTTTTTCTGGGGTGATCGGCGGCCATTTTGTGTCTTGTGGTGTGCCAGCACAAGCTGCGACCAAGTGCATTTAACCCTTAATGGTGTGGTTGTTTTTTGGCTAATTCCTACATCAGTGTGAAGCTGTCACACCAAGAGCATTTAACCAGCAATATTCTGTTTATTTTTTGGCCATGTACTACATCAGGGGCAAGCTGTCACCAAGTGCATTAATCCCTCAATGGTGTGGTTGTTTTTTGGCTAAATCCTACATCAGGGTGAAGCTGTCACACCAAGTGCATTTAACCAGCAATAGTCTGTTTATTTTTTGGCCATATACTACATCAGGGGCAAGCTGTCACCAAGTGCATTTAACCCTCAATGGTGTGGTTGTTTTTTGGCTAAATCCTACATCAGGGTGAAGCTGTCACACCAAGTGCATTTAACCAGCAATAGTCTGTTTATTCTTTGGCCATATACTACATCAGGGGCAAGCTGCGCCTGTCACCAAGTGCATTTAACCCTCAGTAGTGTGGTTAGTCAAGCTGTCACACCAAGTGCATTTAACCATCAATAGTGTGGTTATTTTTTGGCCATATCCCAGTCTAATTCTGTCAGTAAACCTATACCTGTCACCCAGCGCCTAAATACTAGGCCTCAAATTTATATCCAGCTAAATCTGTCATTACTGCTGTAGCTGGTCAAGTTATTTAGTGTCCGTCAAAGCACAGTTTTTGTTCTGGGTTGAAATACAATTCCCAATTTAGCAATTTCCTAATTTAGTGGTTTCTGCTGTATCAGAGCTATTTGAAATCTATCCCTAAAAGGGTATATAATATTCAAGGTGCACATAGGGTCATTCTGAATAACTTCACACACACGCTACTGTGCATTTCCAAGTCTAATTCTGTCAGTAAACCTATACCTGTCACCCAGCGCCTAAATACTAGGCCTCAAATTTATATCCAGCTAAATCTGTCGTTATTGCTGTACTGTTGTGGCTGGGCAAGTTATTTAGTGTCCGTCAAAGCACATTTTTTGTTCTGGGTTGAAATACAATTCCCAATTTAGCAATTTCCTAATTTAGTGGTTTCTGCTGTATCAGGCCTACTTTAAATACATCCCTAAAAGGGTATATCAGAATCAAGGTGCTGATAGGGTCATTCTCAATAACTTCACACACACGCTACTGTGCATATCCCAGTCTAATTCTGTCCGTAAAACGTATACCTGTCACCCAGCGCCTAAATACTAGGCCTCAAATTCATAGTGAGCTAAATCGGTGGTTACTGCTGTGCCTGTATTAGTGTAATATGGTACTTAAATAGATAGCCAGATAGTGTTAGGTGTCTGTAAAAAAAGGCCTGAATTTGAATTCCATACATTGGGCCAAATAATATTTTTGTTGTTGTGGTGAACGATAACAATGAGGAAAACATCTAGTAAGGGACGCGGACGTGGACATGGTCGTGGTGGTGTTAGTGGACCCTCTGGTGCTGGGAGAGGACGTGGCCGTTCTGCCACATCCACACGTCCTAGTGTACCAACTACCTCAGGTCCCAGTAGCCACCAGAATTTACAGCGATATATGGTGGGGCCCAATGCCGTTCTAAGGATGGTACGGCCTGAGCAGGTACAGGCATTAGTCAATTGGGTGGCCGACAGTGGATCCAGCACGTTCACATTATCTCCCACCCAGTCTTCTGCAGAAAGCGCACAGATGGCGCCTGAAAACCAACCCCATCAGTCTGTCACTTCACCCCCATGCATATCAGGGAAACTGTCTGAGCCTCAAGTTATGCAGCAGTCTCTTATGCTGTTTGAAGACTCTGCTGGCAGGGTTTCCCAAGGGCATCCACCTAGCCCTTCCCCAGCGGTGGAAGACATAGAATGCACTGACGCACAACCACTTATGTTTCCTGATGATGAGGACATGGGAATACCACCTCAGCAAGTCTCTGATGATGACGAAACACAGGTGCCAACTGCTGCGTCTTTCTGCAGTGTGCAGACTGAACAGGAGGTCAGGGATCAAGACTGGGTGGAAGACGATGCAGGGGACGATGAGGTCCTAGACCCCACATGGAATGAAGGTCATGCCACTGACTTTCACAGTTCGGAGGAAGAGGCAGTGGTGAGACTGAACCAACAGCGTAGCAAAAGAGGGAGCAGTGGGCAAAAGCAGAACACCCGCCACTAAGAGACTCCTCCTGCTACTGACCGCCGCCATCTGGGACCGAGCACCCAAAGGCAGCTTCAAGGAGTTCCCTGGCATGGCACTTCTTCAAACAATGTGCTGACGACAAGACCCGAGTGGTTTGCACGCTGTGCCATCAGAGCCTGAAGCGAGGCATTAACGTTCTGAACCTTAGCACAACCTGCATGACCAGGCACCTGCATGCAAAGCATGAACTTCAGTGGAGTAAACACCTTAAAAACAAGGAAGTCACTCAGGCTCCCCCTGCTACCGCTTCTGCTGCTGCCGCCTCGGCCTCTTCTGCTGCTGCCGCCTCGGCCTCTTCTGCTGCTGCCACCTCGGCCTCTTCCTCCGCCTCTGGAGGAACATTGGCACCTGCCGCCCAGCAAACAGGGGATGTACCACCAACACCACCACCACCACCTCCGTCACCAAGCATCTCAACCATGTCACACGGCAGCGTTCAGCTCTCCATCTCACAAACATTTGAGAGAAAGCGTAAATTCCCACCTAGCCACCCTCGATCCCTGGCCCTGAATGCCAGCATTTCTAAACTACTGGCCTATGAAATGCTGTCATTTAGGCTGGTGGACACAGACAGCTTCAAACAGCTCATGTCGCTTGCTGTCCCACAGTATGTTGTTCCCAGCCGCCACTACTTCTCCAAGAGAGCCGTGCCTTCCCTCCACAACCAAGTATCCGATAAAATCAAGTGTGCACTGCGCAACGCCATCTGTAGCAAGGTCCACCTAACCACAGATACGTGGACCAGTAAGCACGGCCAGGGACGCTATATCTCCCTAACTGCACACTGGGTAAATGTAGTGGCAGCTGGGCCCCAGGCGGAGAGCTGTTTGGCGCACGTCCTTCCGCCGCCAAGGATCGCAGGGCAACATTCTTTGCCTCCTGTTGCCAACTCCTCCTTCTCGGCTTCCTCCTCCTCTTCTTCCACCTGCTCATCCAGTCAGCCACACACCTTCACCACCAACTTCAGCACAGCCCGGGGTAAACGTCAGCAGGCCATTCTGAAACTCATATGTTTGAGGGACAGGCCCCACACCGCACAGGAGTTGTGGCGTGGTATAGAACAGACCGACGAGTGGTTGCTGCCGGTGAGCCTCAAGCCCGGCCTGGTGGTGTGCGATAATGGGCGAAATCTCGTTGCAGCTCTGGGACTAGCCGGTTTGACGCACATCCCTTGCCTGGCGCATGTGCTGAATTTGGTGGTGCAGAAGTTCATTCACAACTACCCCGACATGTCAGAGCTGCTGCATAAAGTGCGGGCCGTCTGTTCGCGCTTCCGGCGTTCACATCCTGCCGCTGCTCGCCTGTCTCCGCTACAGCGTAACTTTGGCCTTCCTGCTCACCGCCTCATATGCGACGTGCCCACCAGGTGGAACTCCACCTTGCACATGCTGGACAGACTGTGCGAGCAGCAGCAGGCCATAGTGGAGTTTCAGCTGCAGCACGCACGGGTCAGTCGCACTGCGGAACAGCACCACTTCACCACCAATGACTGGGCCTCCATGCGAGACCTCCTGTGCCCTGTTGCGCTGTTTCGAGTACTCCACCAACATGGCCAGTGGCGATGACGCCGTTATCAGCGTTACAATACCACTTCTATGTCTCCTTGAGAAAACACTTAGGGCGATGATGGAAGAGGAGGTGGCCCAGGAGGAGAAGGAGGAGGAGGAAGAGGGGTCATTTTTAGCACTTTCAGGCCAGTCTCTTCGAAGTGACTCAGAGGGAGGTTTTTTGCAACAGCAGAGGCCAGGTACAAGTGTGGCCAGCCAGGGCCCACTACTGGAGGACGAGGATGAGGAGGAGGTGGAGGAGGATGAGGATGAAGCATGGTCACAGCGGGGTGGCACCCAACGCAGCTCAGGCCCATCACTGGTGCGTGGCTGGGGGGAAAGGCAGGACGATGACGATACGCCTCCCACAGAGGACAGCTTGTCCTTACCCCTGGGCAGCCTGGCACACATGAGCGACTACATGCTGCAGTGCCTGCGCAACGACAGCAGAGTTGCCCACATTTTAACGTGTGCGGACTACTGGGTTGCCACCCTGCTGGATCCACGGTACAAAGACAATGTGCCCACCTTACTTCCTGCACTGGAGCGTGATAGGAAGATGCGCGAGTACAAGCGCACGTTGGTAGACGCGCTACTGAGAGCATTCCCAAATGTCACAGGGGAACAAGTGGAAGCCCAAGGCCAAGGCAGAGGAGGAGCAAGAGGTCGCCAAGGCAGCTGTGTCACGGCCAGCTCCTCTGAGGGCAGGGTTAGCATGGCGGAGATGTGGAAAAGTTTTGTCAACACGCCACAGCTAGTAGAAAGAAAATCCCAGCAGACGTGTCTTCAATGCTAATAGAATTTATTTTGCAAGTAGCAATATGTCCATAAATAGGACGCGTTTCGGCTCAGTAGCCTTTCTCAACAGATGTTCTGATCTGTTGAGAAAGGCTACTGAGCCGAAACGCGTCCTATTTATGGACATATTGCTACTTGCAAAATAAATTCTATTAGCATTGAAGACACGTCTGCTGGGATTTTCTTTCTACTACATGTGGTAATTATCCTATCCCGTGCGGCGTGCAACCCTGCGTGTGCCGGCCATACTTCCTTCAACACGCCACAGCTAACTGCACCACCACCTGATACGCAACGTGTTAGCAGGTGGCAACATTTCACTAACATGGTGGAACAGTACGTGTACACACCCCTCCACGTACTGACTGATGGTTCGGCCCCATTCAACTTCTGGGTCTCTAAATTGTCCACGTGGCCAGAGCTAGCCTTTTTATGCCTTGGAGGTGCTGGCCTGCCCGGCGGCCAGCGTTTGTTCTGAACGTGTATTCAGCACGGCAGGGGGCGTCATTACAGACAAACGCAGCCGCCTGTCTACAGCCAATGTGGACAAGCTGACGTTCATAAAAATGAACCAGGCATGGATCCCACAGGACCTGTCCATCGCTTGTGCAGATTAGACATTAACTACCTCCCCTTAACCATATATTATTGTACTCCAGGGCACTTCCTCATTCAATCCTATTTTTATTTTCATTTTACCATTATATTGCGAGGCTACCCAAAGTTGAATGAACCTCTCCTCTGTCTGGGTGCCTTGGCCTAAATATATGCCAATGGATTGTTGCAGTGGTGGCTGACGTGAAGCCTGATTCTCTGCTATGACATGCAGACTGATTCTCTGCTGACATGAAGACAGATTCTCTGTTACGGGACCTCTCTCCTCTGCCTGGGTGCTTGGCCTAAATATATGCCAATGGACTGTTGCAGTGGTGGCTGACGTGAAGCCTGATTCTCTGCTATGACATGCAGACTAATTCTCTGCTGACATGAAGACAGATTCTCTGTTACGGGACCTCTCTCCTCTGCCTGGGTGCTGGGCCTAAATATATGACAATGGACTGTTGCAGTGGTGGCTGACGTGAAGCCTGATTCTCTGCTATGACATGAAGACTGATTCTCTGGTGACATGAATCTAGATTCTGTGTTATGGGACCTCTCTCCTCTGCCTGGGTGCCGGGGCCTAAATTTATGACAATGGACTGTTACAGTGGTGGGTGACGTGAAGCCTGATTCTCTGCTATGACATGCAGACTGATTCTCTGCTGACATGAAGACAGATTCTCTGTTACGGGACCTCTCTCCTCTGCCTGGGTGCCGGGGCCTAAATATCTGAGAATAGACTGTTCCAGTGGTGGGTGACGTGAAGCCAGATTCTCTGCTATGGGACCTCTCTCCAATTGATATTGGTTAATTTTTATTTATTTTATTTTTATTTTTATTCATTTCCCTATCCACATTTGTTTGCAGGGGATTTACCTACATGTTGCTGCTTTTGCAGCCCTCTAGCCCTTTCCTGGGCTGTTTTACAGCCTTTTTAGTGCTGAAAAGTTCGGGTCCCCATTGACTTCAATGGGGTTCGGGACGAAGTTCGGATCGGGTTCGGATCCCGAACCCGAACATTTCCTGGAAGTTCGGCCGAACTTCTCGAACCCGAACATCCAGGTGTCCGCTCAACTCTATTCTTAATCCTTTTGTGAAGTGTATAAGTAAAAAAAAAGAAAAATATATTTGCCGTTCAGTGGTGCAGTTATATGTTCTAAAGCCTTTTGTGTCATGTATAAGTGGAAAAAATAAGGGCCTGCTTGCTGCTCAGCGGTGCAGTTATATGTTCTAAAGCCCTTTTGTGGAGTATATAAGAGGAAAAAATAAATATATATTTGCCGTTCAGCGGTGCAGTTATATTTTCTAAAGCCTTTTGTGGAGTGTATATGTGGAAAAAAGAAAAATATATTTGCCGTTCAGTGGCGCAGTTATATGCTCTAAAGCCTTTTTGTGGAGTGTATAACTGGAAAAAAGAAATATATATTTGTCGTTTAGCGGTGCAGTAATATATTTTAAAGGCTTTTGTGGAGTTCATAAGTGGAAAAAAGAAAAATATATTTGCTGTTTAGCAATGCAGTTATATGTAGAGTTGAGCGAACACCTGGATGTTCGGGTTCGAGAAGTTCGGCCGAACATCCCGGAAATGTTCGGGTTCGGGATCCGAACCCGATCCGAACTTCGTCCCGAACCCGAACCCCATTGAAGTCAATGGGGACCCGAACTTTTCGGCACTAAAAAGGCTGTAAAACAGCCCAGGAAAGAGCTAGAGGGCTGCAAAAGGCAGCAACATGTAGGTAAATCCCCTGCAAACAAATGTGGATAGGGAAATGAATTAAAATAAAAATTAAATAAATAAAAATTAACCAAAATCAATTGGAGAGAGGTTCCATAGCAGAGAATCTGGCTTCCCGTCACCCACCACTGGAACAGTCCATTCTCAGATATTTAGGCCCCGGCACCCAGGCAGAGGAGAGAGGTCCCGTAACAGAGAATCTGTCTTCATGTCAGCAGAGAATTAGTCTGCATGTCATAGCAGAGAATGAGGCTTCACGTCAGCCACCACTGCAACAGTCCATTGGCATATATTTAGGCCCAGCACACACACAGGCAGAGGAGAGAGGTCCCGTAACAGAGAATCTGGCTTCATGTCAGCAGAGAATCAGTCTGCATGTCATAGCAGAGAATCAGGCTTCACGTCAGCCACCACTGCAACAGTCCATTGTCATAAATTTAGGCCCAGCACCCAGGCAGAGGAGAGAGGTCCCGTAACAGAGAATCTGGCTTCATGTCAGCAGAGAATCAGTCTTCATATCATAGCAGAGAATCAGGCTTCACGTCACCCACCACTGTAAGAGTCAATTTTCATAAATTTAGGCCCAGAACCCAGGCAGAGGAGAAAGGTCCCGTAACAGACAATCTGGCTTCATGTCAGCAGAGAATCAGTCTTCATATCATAGCAGAGAATCAGGCTTCACGTCACCCACCACTGTAAGAGTCAATTTTCATAAATTTAGGCCCAGAACCCAGGCAGAGGAGAAAGGTCCCGTAACAGACAATCTGGCTTCATGTCAGCAGAGAATCAGTCTTCATATCATAGCAGAGAATCAGGCTTCACGTCACCCACCACTGTAAGAGTCAATTTTCATAAATTTAGGCCCAGAACCCAGGCAGAGGAGAAAGGTCCCGTAACAGACAATCTGGCTTCATGTCAGCAGAGAATCAGTCTTCATATCATAGCAGAGAATCAGGCTTCACGTCACCCACCACTGTAAGAGTCAATTTTCATAAATTTAGGCCCAGAACCCAGGTAGAGGAGAAAGGTCCCGTAACAGACAATCTGGCTTCATGACAGCAGAGAATCAGTCTGCATGTCATAGCAGAGAATCAGGCTTCACGTCAGCCACCACTGCAACAGTCCATTGTCATAAATTTAGGCCCAGCACCCAGGCAGAGGAGAGAGGTCCCGTAACAGACAATCTGGCTTCATGTCAGCAGAGAATTAGTCTGCATGTCATAGCAGAGAATCAGGCTTCATGTCAGCCACCACTGCAACAGTCCATTGGCATATATTTAGGCCTAGCACACAGGCAGAGGAGAGGTTCATTCAACTTTGGGTAGCATCGCAATATAATGGTAAAATGAAAATAAAAATAGGATTGAATGAGGAAGTGCCCTGGAGTCCAATAATATATGGTTATGGGGAGGTAGTTAATGTCTAATCTGGACAAGGGACGGACAGGTCCTGTGGGATCCATGCCTGGTTCATTTTTATGAACGTCAGCTTGTCCACATTGGCTGTAGACAGGCGGCTGCGTTTGTCTGTAATGACGCCCCCTGCCGTGCTGAATACACGTTCAGACAAAACGCTGGCTGCCGGGCAGGCCAGCACCTCCAAGGCATAAAAGGCTAGCTCTGGCCACGTGGACAATTTAGAGACCCAGAAGTTGAATGGGGCCGAACCATCAGTCAGTACGTGGAGGGGTGTGCACACGTACTGTTCCACCATGTTAGTGAAATGTTGCCTCCTGCTAACACGTTGCGTATCAGGTGGTGGTGCAGTTAGCTGTGGCGTGTTGACAAAAGTTTTCCACATCTCTGCCATGCTAACCCTGCCCTCAGAGGAGCTGGCCGTGACACAGCTGCCTTGGCGACCTCTTGCTCCTCCTCTGCCTTGGCCTTGGGCTTCCACTTGTTCCCCTGTGACATTTGGGAATGCTCTCAGTAGCGCGTCTACCAACGTGCGCTTGTACTCGCGCATCTTCCTATCACGCTCCAGTGCAGGAAGTAAGGTGGGCACATTGTCTTTGTAGCGTGGATCCAGCAGGGTGGCAACCCAGTAGTCCGCACAGGTTAAAATGTGGGCAACTCTGCTGTCGTTGCGCAGGCACTGCAGCATGTAGTCGCTCATGTGTGCCAGGCTGCCCAGGGGTAAGGACAAGCTGTCCTCTGTGGGAGGCGTATCGTCATCGTCCTGCCTTTCCCCCCAGCCACGCACCAGTGATGGACCCGAGCTGCGTTGGGTGCCACCCCGCTGTGACCATGCTTCATCCTCATCCTCCTCCACCTCCTCCTCATCCTCGTCCTCCTCGTCCTCCAGTAGTGGGCCCTGGCTGGCCACATTTGTACCTGGCCTCTGCTGTTGCAAAAAACCTCCCTCTGAGTCACTTCGAAGAGACTGGCCTGAAAGTGCTAAAAATGACCCCTCTTCCTCATCCTCCTCCTCCTCCTCCTGGGCCACCTCCTGTTCCATCATCGCCCTAAGTGTTTTCTCAAGGAGACATAGAAGTGGTATTGTAACGCTGATAACGGTGTCATCGCCACTGGCCATGTTGGTGGAGTACTCGAAACAGCGCAACAGGGCACACAGGTCTCGCATGGAGGCCCAGTCATTGGTGGTGAAGTGGTGCTGTTCTGTAGTGCGACTGACCCGTGCGTGCTGCAGCTGAAACTCCACTATGGCCTGCTGCTGCTCGCACAGTCTGTCCAGCATGTGCAAGGTGGAGTTCCACCTGGTGGGCACGTCGCATATGAGGCGGTGAGCGGGAAGGCCGAAGTTACGCTGTAGCGCAGACAGGCGAGCAGCGGCAGGATGTGAACGCCGGAAGCGCGAACAGACGGCCCGCACTTTATGCAGCAGCTCTGACATGTCGGGGTAGTTGTGAATGAACTTCTGCACCACCAAATTCAGCACATGCGCCAAGCAAGGGATGTGCGTCAAATTGGCTAGTCCCAGAGCTGCAACGAGATTTCGCCCATTATCACACACCACCAGGCCGGGCTTGAGGCTCACCGGCAGCAACCACTCGTCGGTCTGTTGTTCAATACCCCGCCACAACTCCTGTGCGGTGTGGGGCCTGTCCCCCAAACATATGAGTTTCAGAATGGCCTGCTGACGTTTACCCCGGGCTGTGCTGAAGTTGGTGGTGAAGGTGTGTGGCTGACTGGATGAGCAGGTGGAAGAAGAGGAGGAGGAAGCCGAGAAGGAGGAGGTGGCAACAGGAGGCAAAGAATGTTGCCCTGCGATCCTTGGCGGCGGCAGGACGTGCGCCAAACAGCTCTCCGCCTGGGGCCCAGCTGCCACTACATTTACCCAGTGTGCAGTTAGGGAGATATAGCGTCCCTGGCCGTGCTTACTGGTCCACGTATCTGTGGTTAGGTGGACCTTGCTACAGATGGCGTTGCGCAGTGCACACTTGATTTTATCGGATACTTGGTTGTGCAGGGAAGGCACGGCTCTCTTGGAGAAGTAGTGCCGGCTGGGAACAACATACTGTGGGACAGCAAGCGACATGAGCTGTTTGAAGCTGTCTGTGTCCACCAGCCTAAATGACAGCATTTCATAGGCCAGTAGTTTAGAAATGCTGGCATTCAGGGCCAGGGATCGAGGGTGGCTAGGTGGGAATTTACGCTTTCTATCAAATGTTTGTGAGATGGAGAGCTGAACGCTGGCGTGTGACATGGTTGAGACGCTTGGTGACGGAGGTGGTGGTGGTGGTGTTGGTGGTACATCCCCTGTTTGCTGGGCGGCAGGTGCCAACGTTCCTCCAGAGGCGGAGGAAGAGGCCGAGGCGGCAGCAGCAGAATAGGCCGAGGCGGCAGCAGCAGAAGAGGTAGCAGGGGGAGCCTGAGTGACTTCCTTGGTTTTAAGGTGTTTACTCCACTGCAGTTCATGCTTTGCATGCAGGTGCCTGGTCATGCAGGTTGTGCTCAGGTTCAGAACGTTAATGCCTCGCTTCAGGCTCTGATGGCACAGCGTGCAAACCACTCGGGTCTTGTCGTCAGCACATTGTTTGAAGAAGTGCCATGCCAGGGAACTCCTTGAAGCTGCCTTTGGGGTGCTCGGTCCCAGATGGCGGCGGTCAGTAGCAGGCGGAGTCTCTTGGCGGCGGGTGTTCTGCTTTTGCCCACTGCTCCCTCTTTTGCTACGCTGTTGGCTCGGTCTCACCACTGCCTCTTCCTCCGAACTGTGAAAGTCAGTGGCACGACCTTCATTCCATGTGGGGTCTAGGACCTCATCGTCCCCTGCATCGTCTTCCACCCAGTCTTGATCCCTGACCTCCTGTTCAGTCTGCACACTGCAGAAAGACGCAGCAGTTGGCACCTGTGTTTCGTCATCATCAGAGACATGCTGAGGTGGTATTCCCATGTCCTCATCATCAGGAAACATAAGTGGTTGTGCGTCAGTGCATTCTATGTCTTTCACCGCTGGGGAAGGGCTAGGTGGATGCCCTTGGGAAACCCTGCCAGCGGAGTCTTCAAACAGCATAAGAGACTGCTGCATAACTTGAGGCTGAGACAGTTTCCCTGGTATGCATGGGGGTGATGTGACAGACTGATGGGGTTGGTTTTCAGGCGCCATCTGTGCGCTTTCTGCAGAAGACTGGGTGGGAGATAATGTGAACGTGCTGGATCCACTGTCGGCCACCCAATTGACTAATGCCTGTACCTGCTCAGGCCTTACCATCCTTAGAACGGCATTGGGCCCCACCATATATCGCTGTAAATTCTGGCGGCTACTGGGACCTGAGGTAGTTGGTACACTAGGACGTGTGGATGTGGCAGAACGGCCACGTCCTCTCCCAGCACCAGAGGGTCCACTAACACCACCACGACCATGTCCACGTCCGCGTCCCTTACTAGATGTTTTTCTCATTGTTATGGTTCACCACAACAACAAATATATTATTTGGCCCAATGTATTGTATTCAAATTCAGCGGGATATAAATTTGAGGCCTAGTATTTAGGCGCTGGGTGACCGGTATGGATTTAGTGACAGAATTAGACTTGGAAATGCACAGAAGCGTGTGTGTGAAGTTATTCTGAATGACCCTATGTGCACCTTCAATATTATATACCCTTTTAGGGATAGATTTCAAATAGCTCTGATATAGCAGAAACCACTAAATTATGAAATTGCTAAATTGGGAATTGTACTTCAACCCAGAACAAAAAATGTGCTTTGACGGACACTAAATATCTTGCCCAGCAACAACAGTACACCGGTGGGTAACGAGAGATTTAGAGGGAATTAAATTTGAGGCCTAGTATTTAGGCGCTGGGTCACCGGTATGGATTTAGTGACAGAATTAGACTTGGAAATACACAGTAGCGGGTGTGTGTGAAGTTATTCTGAATGACCCTATGTGCACCTTCAATATTATATACCCTTTTTGGGATAGATTTCAAATAGCTCTGATATAGCAGGAACCACTAAATTATGAAATTGCTAAATTGGGAATTGTACTTCAACCCAGAACAAAAAATGTGCTTTGACGGGCACTAAATAACTTTCCCAGCTACAACAGGACAACGGTAACGAGAGATTTAGAGGGATTTAAATTTGAGGCCTAGTATTTAGGCGCTGGGTGACAGGTATGGGTTTAGTGACAGAATTAGACTTGGAAATACACAGTAGCGGGTGTGTGTGAAGTTATTCTGAATGACCCTATGTGCACCTTCAATATTATATACCCTTTTTGGGATAGATTTCAAATAGCTCTGATATAGCAGAAACCACTAAATTATGAAATTGCTAAATTGGGAATTGTACTTCAACCCAGAACAAAAAATGTGCTTTGACGGACACTAAATATCTTGCCCAGCAACAACAGTACAGCGGTGGGTAACGAGAGATTTAGAGGGAATTAAATTTGAGGCCTAGTATTTAGGCGCTGGGTCACCGGTATGGATTTAGTGACAGAATTAGACTTGGAAATACACAGTAGCGGGTGTGTGTGAAGTTACTCTGAATGACCCTATGTGCACCTTCAATATTATATACCCTTTTTGGGATAGATTTCAAAGAGCTCTGATATAGCAGGAACCACTAAATTATGAAATTGCTAAATTGAGAATTGTATTTCAACCCAGAACAAGAAATGTGCTTGAACGGACACTAAATAACTCGCCCAGCTACAGCACTAGGGACAGATTTAGCTGGATATAAATTTGAGGCCTAGTATTTAGGCGCTGGGTGACCGGTATGGATTTAGTGACAGAATTAGACTGGGATATGGCCAAAAAATGAACAGACTATTGCTGGTTAAATGCACTTGGTGTGACAGCTTCACCCTGATGTAGGCTTTAGCCAAAAAACAACCACACCATTGAGGGTTAAATGCACTTGGTGACAGGCGCAGCTTGCCCCTGATTTTGTATATGGCCAAAAAATGAACAGACTATTGCTGGTTAAATGCACTTGGTGTGACAGCTTCACCCTGATGTAGGCTTTAGCCAAAAAACAACCACACCATTGAGGGTTAAATGCACTTGGTGACAGGCGCAGCTTGCCCCTGATTTTGTATATGGCCAAAAAATGAACAGACTATTGCTGGTTAAATGCACTTGGTGTGACAGCTTCACCCTGATGTAGGCTTTAGCCAAAAAACAACCACACCATTGAGGGTTAAATGCACTTGGTCGCAGCTTGTGCTGGCGCACCACAAGACACAAAATGGCCGCCGATCACCCCAGAAAAATGAGACTGACAAACGGTCTGTGCAGCCTAAAAACAGTGAGCAATTGAGGATCAGCAGCTCAATGATCCACAGCTGCAGATCGATCAGTTAATCAAGTCCTTTGGAGGAGTTAATCTGCCTAATCTCGCCCTACTGTCGCAGCCGCAACCTCTCCCTACGCTAATCAGAGCAGAGTGACGGGCGGCGCTATGTGACTCCAGCTTAAATAGAGGCTGGGTCACATGGTGCTCTGGCCAATCACAGCCATGCCAATAGTAGGCATGGCTGTGATGGCCTCTTGGGGCAAGTAGTATGACGCTTGTTGATTGGCTGCTTTGCAGCCTTTCAAAAAGCGCCAAGAAAGCGTCACAAAAGCGCGAAGAAAGCGACGAACACCGAACCCGAACCCGGACTTTTACGAAAATGTCCGGGTTCGGGTCCGTGTCACGGACACCCCAAAATTCGGTACGAACCCGAACTATACAGTTCGAGTTCGCTCATCCCTAGTTATATGTTCTAAAGCTTTTTGTGGAGTGTATAAGTGGAAAAAATAAGGGCCTATTTGCCGTAGTTATATGTTCTAAAGCCTTTTGTGTTGTGTATTTGTGGCAAAATAAAAATATATTTGCAGTTTAGCGGTGCAGTTAAATATTCTAAACCCCATTTTTGCGTGTATTAGTGTCACAAAAAAAGTAATTGCCATTGTGTGGTGAAGTAAGAAAATTACAGCCCTTTTTGGTGTGTATTAGTGGAAAAAAGGGCTTATTAGCCGTTGTGTGGTGAAGTGAAAAAAATTACTGACTTTTTTGGGGTGTTTTCATTTCCTTTTTATTTATTTATTTGATCTAACAGTATGTCAGACAGAAAAATACCAGGGGAGTGGCAGAGGCCTAAATGTTTCTGGCGTAGGCACAGGTTGCAGCAGATTAAGGGGGTGTGGCAGCAGGAGTCGCAGCGAAAGGTCTGAGCTCCCAGTGTCATCTAGCGGTCATGTCTTGACCAGCAACCCAGTTGTTCTTGAATGGTTGACTCGGTCATCCACTTCGTCCCAAGTGACATCAGACTCCACCAGCCAAGAGTCGGTGGGTTCGTCAGACACAGCCCTTAGTTGGCATGGCCCGGGAGCAGGCCCTGTGCCCTCAACTGTCCTCAACCTGCCTCTGTCCTTTTCTGTTTCCTCGGCCAGAGAAGTTATATTATGCTGTGGGCTCAGCCCCACTATACTGTAAGGATGAGCTACTAGAGGACAGTTAGCAGCTACTGGCCAGCCAAGATGTGGAGAAGACACCCGCCACTTCCCCGCTAGACAGGCAAGTAGTGATGAGGACAGTCGCATGGGAGCTGGTGTTTCGAGTGGTGAGGCTCCTGACCGAGAGACCATTAAAGAGTAGAGATGGCCTTGAGGTACGCTCCCGGCGATCTTTTCACGGCGAACTTTGCTTGTTCGCGATTAGCCGAAAATGCGAACATATCGTGATATTTGCACATGCCATATTTTTTTGCATAGCGCCGAACTTTGACCCATGGCACATCCATCAGGTGGGACAAGACAGCCAATTGGGAAGTTTCAGCACATGGACAGACCCCAACCCTATCTGGCAGCTTTTTTACATTATGTGTTTTGCCAGTGTAGGGAGAGGTTGCATTTTGGAGTAGGGACAGTTAGGGACACCGAACGCTAGCTAATAGAGCCACAGAAGTCCTGTTAAGGACTGGCATATGTGTGCTATCGATAGGTGTTCTATAGAGGTGTGTGATATACTAATATGATACTTTCTAACATAGAAATTATATTATGTATTTGTATAGTGTAGCAGTTGTGTGCGGTTCTGCTGTGATACCACAACTAGATAGAGACAAACGCTATTGGACTAACTAATTGCAATGGGTGTGATAAAAACTGTTTTAGGGCTGTGATATACCTTCTTCCACAAAATCCTGATTGAGGGGTGCTATATACGTGTTTCCGCCAAATTCTGATTGAGGGGTGTCATATACCTTCTTCCACAAAATCCTTATTGAGGGGTGCTATATACATATTTCCACCAGATACTGATTGAGGGGTGCTATTTACCAGTTTCTGCCAAATACTGATTGAGGGGTACTATATACCTGTTTCCGCCAAATACTGATTGAGGGGTGCCATATACCTTCTTCCACTTAATACTGATTAAGGAGTGCTATTGCCATATACCTTCTTCCACTAAATACTGATTGAGGGGTGCAATACACCTACTTCCACAAAAAAATGATTGAGGAGTGTGATATACCTGTTTCCGCCAAATATTGATTGAGGGGTGCTATATACCTGTTTTTGCCAAATACTGATTGAGGGGTGCTATTTAACTGTTTCCGCCAAATACTGATTGAGGGGTGCATATGCCTTCTTCCACTAAATACTGATTGAGGGGTACTATTGCTATATACCTTCTTCCACCAAATAATGATTAAGGGGTGCAATACACCTTTTTCCGCCAAATACTGATTGAGGGGTGCCATATACCTTATTCCACTAAAAACTGATCAAGGAGTGCTATTTCTATATACCTTCTACCACCAAATACTGATTGAGAGGTGCAATACACCTGCTTCCACAAAATACTGATTTAGGGGTGCCATATACCTGTTTCCACCAAATATTGATTGAGGGGTGCTATATACCTGTTTCTGCCAAATGCTAAATGAGGGGTGCCATATACCTGTTTTCGACAAATACTGATTGAGGGCTGCAATATACCTTCTTCCACAAATACTGCTCTTCTCTATGGACTTAGGCAGAGGGTCATTTTGAAAATGACAGGCAAAGGAAGAGGCAGATCATTCTGCCAGGATGGTAGGGATCGGGCAGGTGCACTAGCCTAGAGCCTAAGTGGGAAGTTAGAGAAAGCGCGTGCGATAACTTCAAAGGGCGCACCAGAGTTGGTTGAGTGGCTCACTCAGCCTTCCGCTTCTGCACCCTCCTCATTTTCTGTATCTGCACCCTCTTCGCTCTCTGCTGTGTGCACCCCCAAAGACACCACCATAGCCCCTCCACTTGAGTCAGAGGAAATATTTTCCGATCCATTCCCAGACCTTACCGATGAGCAGCTATTCTTGGCATCGGATGAGGAAGAGAAGGTAGCAACAGCCAGCCAGCGATCTGATGACAGTACCCAGATCAGGCCAAGTAGGGTGGTGCCCGTTGTCGCTGTCTACAGCAAGATCTCCATTGTCAGTGGTGCTGAAGGTGACGATGATGACGTGTTGATGGACGTCACTTGGGTGCACACAAGAGAGGAAGAGGAGGGGAGTTCAGAGAGAGAGACGGAGCAGCAGATAGGGAGGAGAAGGAGGAGAAGCAGGCAGAATTCGCAGTGCACAGGAGGCAAATTTATCTAAAGCAAGCCATCCACCATGCTCGATCACATCTTGTGCTCCCAGGATGCCGGCACATAGCTCCGCAGTGTGGGCTTTTTTCAACATATCAACTGCTGATTATAGTGTTGCCATCTGCAGCTTGTGCTGTCAACGCATAAGTTGCGGTAAGCCCAACACTCAGCTAGGGATGACCACCTTAAGAAGGCACCTGGCCTCCCATCACTGAGCCCAGTGGGAGCAACGCAGTCAGAACCCACAAAGCCACACTCCCGGCTATCCACGTCCTGCCTCTTCTCCTACTCCTCTCTCCTCCCATTTGTCCTCCACTCCACTTTTCACCGTGTCGGCAGGCTTCTGTGGCCCAAATGTTCAAGCATAAAAAAAATGATGACGCCGGATATTCCTCTTGCCCAAACGGCTGACAGCTGGCTTGTTGGAACTGCTAACCTGCCAACTACTGCCATATAAATTGGTGGACTTGGAGGCCTTTAGAAAATTTGTGGTCATTGGCACACCGCAATGGAAGATCCCCGAAATGAAATATTTCTCCCAGAAGGGCATCCCTGAACTATATGGCCATGTTCAGTGGCAAGTTCATATATCTCTGGCACACAGTGTCGGTGCAAAGATACATCTGACCACAGACATATGGCCTAGCAAACACGGGCAGGGAAGGTACGTAACTTTTACTGCCCACTGGTTGAACCTTATGACAGCCATCAAGCATGGAACCCATTGCACCCGTGTGGATTTGATGTTCCAGCCACGGATTGCATGCCTCTTCTTCTCCTCCTACTCCATCCTCCGTCTCCTCCTTGGCTGACTCCTCCTTTTCCACTGCTACCGCCTCTTCCGCTGCACCCCCCCAAGCTCCCCAGAACCTATTCAATGTGCCAGGTGAGACGTTGCTATGCTGTGCTGCGGCTGATGTGCCTGGAAGCCAAGAGCCACACCGTTCCTGCACTGCTTTCAGCTCTGCAGTCACAGACCATTCAGTGGCTGACCCCGCTCAATTTGAACTTAGTCATGCAGCGATTTGTTGCCAAATACCCCAGGGTCCAGCAGCAGGCCAGGAAAATCTCTAGCCATTTTAGAGGATCTTACACGGCCATGGGTCGCCTTGCTGACGTTTTCGTGGCGACACCACTTGCCTGTCAAAAGTCTTATTTGTGACTGCCCGACGAGATGGAACTCCACCTTGTATATGCTTGATAGGCTGCTTCAGCATAAACGTGCTGTTAACGACTACCTGTATGAATTCTGTGTCAGGACAGGTTCTGGGAGCTTGGTTTCTTTTCACCGCGCCAGTGGCTGCTCATGCGCGACGCATGCAGACTTCTGCGGCCATTTGATGTGATCACCAAACTGGTCAATCGCAGCCAGGGTGCCATTAGTGACATCATACCTTACGCCATCTTTCTGGAGCATGCATTGCGTCGTGTCATTGATCAAGCCGTCGAGGAGCAGGAGCTGGAAGATTAGGAAGTCGCAATGTTGAATGATTTCCCAGTGGGGGCTACTCCATTTGAGACAAGTCAGCAGGAGTCTGAAGAGGAGTCAGAGAAGGATGACGGCTGGGGGGAGGAGGAGGAGGAGGAGGAGGAGCAAGAAGAGCAGGATTTAAACTTTTCGTGGATCCCTGGTGTTGTCCGTGGCTTGGGGGAAGAGACCGAGGATGACATTCTCCTGGGTGATGAGCAGGAAACAGGGAGCTCCACTGCTTCCAATTTAGTGCAAATGGGGGCCTTCATGCTCCAGTGTTTGAAGATGGACCCCCATATAAAAAGTATAAAGGGCAACGTACAAATACAAAATGGCGGAGATATTACCAGCATCACAGAGGGCTGTCAGATTGCAGCATTTCCACCCACAGCAAAACAGGTGCAGGTACCAATCCTACCGCGCATGCAAAAAGAGGGTGGTTTGAACATGTGTTGGTCACTTCGGATATGAGAGCATTCTTGCAGCCAACCCATCTACAGCTGCCCTCTGGATCCAGCCTCAGGGAACGCCGAGACTGACAGGGGTTTGACTACATTGGATTAACGGCCGATGTGGACACTCTGTGAAGTGAGGCTTGACCTGTGGCCAGAGCGGGCACAATGCCATGAAACTGTTGGCTTGCCCCTCGTCCAGTGTCCTGTCCGTAAGGACATTTAGCGCAGCAGGGGGGATCATGACCAATAAATGCACTCGCCTAGTGCACCACGACATTTCTAAAAATTTATGAGGCATGGATCTCGGGGAAATTCGACACCTATGATGTACAATTGTAATTGAATTTCCTCATTCCAGCCGACACATATCTGCCACTAACCACTAATGGTCCTTGCATTATGTTTATACAGCAGCATAAAAGGCCTTTTATGTCAGGTGAACAGTGATGGACAAACATTGGCCGGGAAGGTTCACGAACCACAAGTTTGCGGTGGGCACCGTTCACGTTACTGGCAGACAAACCGGAAAAACCTTCAACTCATATTTTTAGCCACCAAATACTTAGTAGAAGTGCACAAATAGTCCCACAACATGGACAGTGACATACTATAGGGGGATTAATGATAAAATTCCAACAAAAAAATATATATCTTAATCAGGGGACATTTTTATGCGTCTTAAAGGGAAATTCTCTGAAAAAGTATGTGGCTGGAGGTAGATTACACAGTCATTGGAAATAAATTTTACTGCAGGCCAGTGTATTTACAGGCCCCAAAAATTATGCATTCACCGTATAGAAAAGATCAAGTGATTATAAGGCTGGAGGTATATTAGACGATCAATGGATATCAATTTTTCTGAAGGCCAGTACAAATACAGGCAAATACATATGTTTAAAAGAACTAAAAATATAAAATAGGATTGAAAGCATGGCTAACAAAATCCCCCCTCTTAAAAAAAAACCTAATGATAATAGTTGAAACACGTGGTCATCACAGGTGTTGAATTCCTCCGAAGACCAACACATTTGGCATTCAATGGACAGAAAAGGCATTTTATGCCTCATTATTTACATAAGACAGGGACCATTCTTTCTTCTTTGTGCTGTAGGATATGTGTGGGCTGGCATGAGGAAATTCAATTACACGTGTTCATCATAGGTGTTTAATTCCTCCGAGATCCATGCCTCATAAATTTTTAGAAATGTGAGGCAGTCCACACTGTCGTGAGCTAGGCGAGTGCGCTTATCGGTCACGATCCCCCCTGCTGCACTGAACGTCTTTCCGGACAGGACAAGGGATGAGGGGCAAACCAAGAGTTCCATGGCAAATTGTGCCAGCTCTGTCCACAATTCAAGCCTGCACACCCAGTAGTACAGGGGTTCCTTGCTTCTCAGAACGTCCACATCGGCCATTGACCCGATGTAGTCAGACACCTGGGCATTCCCTGAGGCTGTATCCGGAGGGGTGCTGTTAATGGGTTGGCTGCAAGAATGATCTGATATCCGAAGTGGCCAACACATCTTCAAACCGCCCTCTTCTTCAATGCACAGTTGGATTGGTACCCTCAACTGTTTCTCTGTGAGTGGAAATTCCTCTACCAGCGCCCGCAAAAGCAGAATGCAGCATTTTTCGAAGCAAGGCCTGCATTCTGACAGCCCTCTGTGACGCTGGTAACATGTCCGCCATTTTGTGTTTGTACCGGTGGTCTAAGTACGTTGCCACCCAGTACAGGTTGTTGCTATTAATACTTTTTATACGGGGGTCCCTCTTCAAACACTGGAGCGTGAAGGCCCCCATTTGCACTAAACTGGAAGCAGTGGAGTGGCCTGGCTCCTGCTCATCATCCAGGATAATGTCGGCCTTGGTCTCCTGCCCCCAGCCACGGAGAACAGCAGGGATCCCAGAAAACATTAAAGCATGCTCTTCTTGCTCCTCCTCCGCCCCGACACCATCCTCCTCTGACTCCTCTTCAGACTTCTGCTGACTTGTCTCAGATGGAGTAGCCCCCCTGGGAATTCATCCAGCATTACGACTTCTGATACTTCCTGCTCCTGCTCTTTGACGGCTTGATCAATGACACAACGCAATGCATGCTCCAGATTGAAGGCGTAAGGTACGATGTCACTGATGGTGCCCTGGCTGCGACTGACCAGTTTGGGGTGATCTTATCAAATGACCACAGAAGTCTGCATGCGTCGCGCATGAGCAGCCACTGGCGCAGTATACAAAATCCAAGCTCCCCAGAACCTTTCCTGCCGCAGATTTCGTACAGGTAGTCGTTGACGGCACATTTCTGCTGGAGCAGCCTATCAAGCATATACAAGGTGGAGTTCCATCGCGTTGGGCAGTCACAAATCAGACATCTGATGGGAAGGTGGTGTCAGCAAGGTGACCCATGGCCGTGTAAGATCTTCTAAAATGGCCAGAGATTATCCTGCCCTGCCGCAATACATCCTGGACCCCAGGGTATTTGGAAGCGAATCGCTGCATGATTAAGTTCAGGACATGGGCAATGCAAGGCATGTGCGTCATTTTCCCTGATTCAGCGCGCTCAGCAGATTGGCACTCTTGTTGTGCCTGGAAGCCAAGAGCCACACCGGTCCTGCACTGCTTTCAGCAGATTGGCACCCACTAATTGGCAGTCACAGGCCAATTAGTGGGTTAGCCACTAATTGGCCTGTGACCGCAGAGCTGAAAGCAGTGCAGGACCGGTGTGGCTCTTGGCTTCCAGGCACAACAGCCGCAGCACAGCATGGCAACGTCTCACCTGGCACGTCGAATAGGTTCTGGGGAGCTTGGGGAGGCGCAGCGGAAGAGGAGGTAGCAGTGGAAAAGGAGGAGTCAGCTTAGGAGGAGACGGAGGATGGAGTAGGAGGAGGAGAAGAAGAGGCAGGCCTGAATGCAATCCGTGGTGGTAGCACCAAATCCACACGGGTGCCACGGGTTGCATGTTTGAAAGCAGTCAGAAGGTTCACCCCGTGGGCAGTAAACGTTATGTACCTTCCCTGCCAGTGTTTGCGAGACCATGTGTCTGTGGTTATATGTATGTTGGCACCGACACTGTGCGCCAGAGATACATTCTCTTCCACTGAACGTGGCCATATATCTCCGGGATGCCCTTCTGGGAGAAATATTTCCTTTCGGGGACCTTCCATTGCGGTGTGCCAATGGCCACATATTTTTTAAAGGCCTCTTAGTCCACCAGTTTATATGGCAGTGGTTGATGGGCTAGCAGTTTCGACAAGCCAGCAAAACTTTACTATATGTAAAGTATATTATTGGTATATAACACCTCAATCAGTTTTTTGGGGGGAGCAACTGGCATATCACACCAGTTGAAATTATTTGTTACAATAGCGTTTGTCACTCTGTGTAGCTGCTGAAACGCAGCAAATTCGCAAATAAATGCTGCACTACCCAAATGCACTATATTGAAAGTATATTACGGGTATATTGCACCCCTGCTTCAATCACTTTTTTGGGGGGGGCAACTGGTATAACACACCAGTAGAAATTATTTGCTCCAATAGCGTATTTCACTCTGTGTAGCTGCGGTAATGCAACAAAACCGCAAACAAATGCTGCACTATCCAAATGCACTATATAGAAAGTATATTATTGGTATATCACACCCCTGCCTCAATCACTTTTTTTGGGGGGCAAAAGGTATATCACACCAGTTGAAATAATTTGTTCCAATAGCATTTGTAACTCTGTGTAGCTATGGTAACACAGAAAAACCACAAACAAATGCTGCACTACCCTAATGCACTACAAAGAAAGTATATTATTGGTATATCACACCCCAGACTCAATCCATTTTTTGGGCGGCAACTGGTATATCACACCAGTTGAAATTATTTGTTCCAATAGCGTTTGTCACTCTGTTTAGCTGCCATAACGCAGCAGAACCACAAACAAAATCTGCACTACCAAAATGCACTATACAGAAACTTTTTTCTATTTTTGGTATATCACACCACTACCTCATTTAATTTTTTTTGGGGGGCAACTAGTATATCACACCACTTGAAATTATTTGCTACAATAACATTTGTCACTCTATGTAGCTACCGAAACGCAGCAAATTCGCAAATAAATGTTGCACTACCAAATGCACTATATTGAAAGTATATTACTGGCATATTGCAACCCCTGCTTTAGTCACTTTTTTGAGGGGGCAACTGGTATATCATATCATTTTAAATAATTTTTCCAATAGCGTTTGTCACTTTGTTTAGCAGCCATAACGCAGCAGAACCGCAAACAAATGCTGCACTAACCAAATGCACTATATTGAAAGTAAAATATTGGTATATCACATCTCTGCTCCAATTAGTTTTTTTGGGTGCCAACTGGTATATCACACCAGTTAAAATGAATTTTTGCATTAGCGTTTGTCACTCTGTAGTTTGTGGTAACAGCAGAACCGCAAACAAATGCTGCACTACCCAAATGCACTATATTGGAAATATATTATTAATATATAACAACCCTGCCTCAATCTGCTTTTTTGGGGGGGCAACTAGTATATCACAGCAGTTGAAATTATTTGTTACAATAGCGTATGTCACTCTGTAGACGCGGTAACGCAGCAAAACCGCAAACAGATGCTGCACTACCCAAATACACTATACAGAAAGTATATTATTGGTATATCACACCCCTGACTCAATTCCTTTTTTTGGGGGGCAACTTGTATATCACACCAGTTGAAATAACTTGTTCCAATAGCATTTGTCACTCTGTGTAGCTGCGGTAACGCAGAAAAACCACACACAAATGCTGCACTACCCAAATGCACTATATAGAAAGTATATTATTGGTATATCACACCCCTGCCTCAATCACTTTTTTGGGGGGGCAAAAGGTATATCACACCAGTTGAAATAATTTGTTCCAATAGCATTTGTAACTGTGTAGCTACGGTAACGCAGAAAAACCACAAACAAATGCTGCACTACCCTAATGCACTATAAAGAAAGTATATTATTGGTATATCACACCCCTGACTCAATCCATTTTTTGGGAGGCAACTGGTATATCAAACCAGTTGAAATTATTTGTTCCAATAGCGTTTGTCACTTTGTTTAGCAGCTATAACGCAGCAGAACCGCAAACAAATGCTGCACTAACCAAATGCACTATATAGAAAGTAAAATATTGGTATATCACATCTCTGCTCCAATTAGTTTTTTGGGGGGCCAACTGGTATATCACACCAGTTGAAATGAATTTTTGCATTAGCGTTTGTCACTCTGTGTAGTTTGCGGTAACACAGCAGAACCGCAAACAAATGCTGCACTACCCAAATGCACTATATGGAAAATATATTATTAATTTGTGGCCGGGGCTATGCGTGAAAGAACCTACCCCCTCATTCACCCATAACAGAACTAAGCGGTCTGAGTTGTGCCATAACCGCTTCCGTCGAGAGTACACCTGAAAGAGGGCATACCCTGTAGGAGAGTAAAAGGAAAGGGCGGGCTGGGAGGGAAACACTGCTGCCGTCCGTCCCCTATAGTGAGAGGTGAGCAGCAGATATAGGGCAGGGCGCCCCTCCCACAAATTCAGGCCAATAAATCGGCCTTGATACTTGTGGCTGGGGCTATGCGTGAAAGAACCTACCCCCTCATTCACCCATAACAGAACTAAGCGGTCTGAGTTGTCCCATAACCGCTTCTGTCGAGAGTACACCTGAAAGAGGGCATACCCTGTAGGAGAGTAAAAGGAAAGGGCGGGCTGGGAGGGAAACACTGCTGCCGTCCGTCCCCTATAGTGAGAGGTGAGCAGCAGATATAGGGCAGGGCGCCCCTGCCACAAATTCAGGCCAATAAATCGGCCTTGATACTTGTGGCTGGGGCTATGCGTGAAAGAACCTACCCCCTCATTCACCCATAACAGAACTAAGCGGTCTGAGTTGTGCCATAACCGCTTCCGTCGAGAGTACACCTGAAAGAGGCCAAAAACCCAGAATGAAATACAAAACATGTTTATTGTCACATTACAACGCCAAACTCTGAAAGGCACATGAAATTTCGCTAACAGGGTTTGGAACATATTGATTAAAACAAGACGAGCGCCACCGGCCCAACTTACGAATAATGTGTGCCGGGACTTGATTCCTGGAAGCGGCCAACTCTGCCCTTATCCTGAATGAATGTCCTGACACAGTGAGGGGGTCTAAACCTAAATTGACCGCCAGTATACGCGCATGCGCTATGAATTGGGAGGTGGACAATGCTGCTGCCCCGAAGGGTAACAGAGGGGTGTTAGTGCCGCGGTCGGCCAGTGCCCCTGACAATTCCTGCAAAACATGGACCGGACACCATTTGTGGGACGTGCGGAAGAATTTGATCTGGGTAGGGGGACCTGACTGGGAGGTCTTGGTCACGGGTAATGACAAAACAAACCCCTTTGGGCTGGGGACCAACTGCCGACGGGCTAGGAATGGGCCACTAAGTGACAACAAGGTGAACTCTCCTGGCCTCATGAAGCCGTAAAAGGCCAAATAGATGGCAGCTTTAAGTACCAAGCTTTGTAGAACCCCGAAAGGGCTTAAATCTAACAAATCAGACATGCCTCTAAACACCAGGCCGGAAATGGGCTGTCTACGGGAGCTTACACCTGGGGTACTGTTCTGTAAACCTTTCAGCATGGCCTTGACCATGTGACTGGAAAACAACGATGTTATCTCTGGATGGGAGAGGGTCAAATGATGTTGGACCCCTGACAGGTAAGTTCTGATGGTGCCATGTGAAAGGTGCATGTGCCCATGACAGTACCCGATGAACGACAGTATGTAGTCAATATGACCAAGACCGCCTCGGGCGTGTTCCTGCTGGAATTTACAGTACAACCGCCAGCCGGTGTTGTACTCTTCGGTGGTATTGGCCGAGAGCGACCTGGCAAACAGCCCATGGGCCGTAGCTAAGTATTTGTTCAATTGAGAATAAGCGCGGCAGGATGAGGAGACGGGGTTCTCGATGTATCGGCTTCGGGGCAAACCTGAGAAAACAAAGAGTAATTCCGCTTAGCTAGGTCGTCAACTGCTACTATCTGCGCATCATGTATGAGGGAGCCACAGAACAGGAAATTGTGCACGAGCGACAACTGTACCAGACGCCTCATCAAGGACATGGCCAGTTGAGACCTGGATTTGCCACTGTCAAGGATAGTCATGGTGGAGGAGCTATCAGAGGTAAAGATCACGGTACGGCCTGTCCAATGGTTACCCCAAACATAAGCTGCCGTCACCACGGGATACAAGTCTCTTGCCTCCGTTGACTGGGAAATTCCTGTGGCCTCGAACATCTCCCCTGGCCATGACACGCCATTCCAATGACTCAAAAAGTGGTCCCACATGCTTAAATCTGCTTGTGCCTGACTGTCCAGGAACACAGGACTATCCTGACAGGGGGCTTCTGAGAGGAGTGGTAACAACCTAGCTACAAAAGACCTACCTTGAGGAATAACGCGCATCACAAAATTTAGCATGCCTAACAACGATTGCAGTTCCACCTTCGTGGTGACCCTACCAGTGATGAAACTGTGAATGACTTCCTGGACCCTGATCAACTTGTCTTCCGGCAACCTAGCTGACATGCTCCCTGTGTCCAATACAATGCCCAGGAAGGTAATGGTGGTAGCAGGACCATCCACCTTTTTGGGGGAAATGGGGATCCCTAACTGTGCGAAGCATGCTAGGAGACTCTGGAGATCACGCCGCGAGCCCTGTGGAGACTCGATCAGCAAGAAGTCGTCCAAGTAATGTATAACATGTTCTCAAGCAAACCTGTTCTCGAGGATCCAATGCAAGGCTTTCGCCAGCTGATCGAAAATCCAAGGGCTGCTACGGGATCCAAAAGTCAGCTTTGTACAAAATAATAAAGGGAATTCCACTTGATCCCGTGCCATCGCCAGAGTTCCTACCTGATCGGGATCAATTTGAAGGCGTCTGATATGTCTGCTTTGGACAGAATCGCCCCGGGGCCTGTAGCAAGAATGAGTGCGATAGCCTGATCGATGGAGGCGCATACCATGCTGACCTCCTTAGCTGGTATAAGTGAATTCAGACTGGGTGTACGTAAACCATGAGGCGCTGATAGATCGAAAATCAATCTTTCTTTGTGGCTGAATTTCCCCGTGACCACCCCTATAGGGCTGACCCTCCACCGTTCGAATGGGGATGTTAAAAAGGGGCCGATAATGTAACCCTTGTCTAACTCCAACTGTCTATCTATGGATCCGGGGTTATGTAAGGCGGACTGCAGGTTTCTACACTCATAGGTGTCATCCGGTAACGCCACAAGGCCTGTGTGGAAACCACTAGTAAAACCTGACACAAGAAAGTCGCGAAAACAAGCATCCTCATGCCCCTGCAAGTAAAATTCCAGGAGATCCACATTCACAACGCTCATGCAATGTTTATCCGTTTTTAATGAGCAGGCAACCTTCGGGTGGGCCCGGAAACAGTTGACACAAATGTGCAACAGACGGCATTGACTATAGTTGCACGCAGAAAAATTATAGTTGTTGCAGATTTGCGACCTGCCCAGGTACTTGATTGGACGGCCGAGTTTGTCTACAGCAGTATTCTGCTGGGCAACAGCCAATGGACCTGGGATAGGAGCAGAAGGATTGGACCTCGGGGCATTCGCGGCATTATGACACCATTCGCCTGTGTGATAGATAGACTGGCATGATGAACATGCCGGAGCTTTTAGCCCAGCGAAGTGCCTACAGAATATCTCTGTGTCAATATTGGCCCAGTTGGTGGTAAACTGGAACTGGCTGAGCGCCGCTGCCGCCTTCGTGGAAAACAAGCAATGGTAATCATAAAACCCGAAGCCTCCGTATTTGTAGCCTAGCTCCGTGACCCTAAACAGACACAGGTCCAACTCTTCTCTCCTATCCGGCCACACAGAACAGATGATATCTCGGTACAGACTAAAGGCAAGTACAAATTCTGGTATCGTCAACTTCCTACTAAGCCTGAGATCGCGACCCTTCAGTACGACAGAGACATCGCCGCACGCAATGACCCTATTGTCCGATAGGTCACGAGTGGCAATTAACAGGGAGGCTAGGTTCACGTCTCTGTCATCGAGAATGTCCTTTTTGATATTTGCCGGGATGAAATGGGCTGGAGTGACATTGGGCACTGTAACAAAGTTACCTGAGGTACTAGCCACAGCTGCAGTTGCGACTGTTAACAGTGTAGCGGGTGAAGATAAGCCAGCGACCCTGGACTCCACTGACTCCAACCTGGATTGTACACCAGACACAGAGGAGGTCAGACTATTAAGCATGATGTGGAGCTGAGTCAAGGAGGTCTGAACCGTAGCCATGGAGACTTCTTGCTGGCTAGGTTCTACAGGGGTGGACACTAGTAGCCGATATAACTCCGCCTTTCGGGCAGCGGCCGGGAAAGGAATGCCTCTCTTAGTTAATTCGGACATGAGTTTGGGCACAGTCCAATTGCGCAGAGACAGAATACTCCCGGATTCAGATGCCCTGGAACCAAAGTCTTCGCCAGAAGCATCCACGACATCCGACACGTGAGACATGACCAGACTGTCAAAACAAGCAAAATTTACGGAACGTCACTATCACAGTCTAGCGACTAGCTGACTAACACCTGTGAATTGACACCACCACCGCCACTGCAGAAACCGTCATGCAAGAGAGTAGCTGACCCTGGTGACCACCTGACAGCTGAGGCATGGTGGAAAAGAGGTGCGTGAAAGCGGAGAAACGTGTAATGTCTAGGAAAGAGGACCTTACCGGAAACGGGACACGACGCTGATATGAGAAGAACAGGAATCAACCGTGGAATAGACCTGTCCATATGAATTAAACAGAATAATTTATTAATTTTTTCCTCTCAGTGACAACCGCTTGCGCCTGAGTTCATGTGGCCCCAAGCTGAGCAACGAGACACGAATGTCAGATTTGCCAAGACCTGCCTAGCGAGTGGCCACCCCAGGCGTCCAGCCATCGATGAGCTGTATCCACACGTGCATATATATGTAGCTATGGAATAAGCAGGGCATCAACGTGGGGTGTCGCCGAAGTCAGCTGAACGGCTGACGGGCCCATGCAAAAAGGCGGCTATCTATGCAGCAACATTTGCTAATAGTGACAAGTGCATGAAGACAGGCAAATGAGAAATCCTGCCAATCTAAACCAAAACAATGAAATAAAATGCCACGCAATGTGAAGGGTCTGGCGCGCCCCTACTTACATATGTCTAGGAGCGTATGTTACCGTTTCAATCTCCTCCCCCCCCTCCTTAGCCCCTTACAAGCCTCCCCCATAGCAGACAGATGGAGCCTAACGCGAGTTCCAGCACATATTCGAACGGAGTCCCGCTGACTCCTGCTACCTGCGTGCAAGTCACATGGGAGCGGGGCGTGCTGCCAGACTGCCGTTCCGGTGTGGGGATGTCCCTTTCATACCTTAAAGGGACCGACCCCACCAACCGGACTACCGTGCCGATGCTGCGCTGAGGCAGCAGCCACTTACCCGCCGCACGAGGAGGAACAGGACGCCGCACTGCAGGAGGAAGCGCTGACCAGAAGTGACGCACTGTTGCCTAGGTGATGCTGACGCCGCCGTCTGGAAACAGGAACACTGCTGCCGTCCGTCCCCTATAGTGAGAGGTGGGCAGCAGATATAGGGCAGGGCGCCCTTCCCACAAATTCAGGCCAATAAATCGGCCTTGATACAGATAACAACCCTGCCTCAATCTGCTTTTTTTGGGGGGCAACTAGTATATCACAGCAGTTGAAATTATTTGTTACAATAGCGTATGTCATTCTGTAGCTGCGGTAACGCAGCAAAACCGCAAACAGATGCTGCACTACCCAAATACACTATACAGAAAGTATATTATTGGTATATCACACCCCTGACTCAATCCCTTTTTTGGGGGGGCAACTTGTATAACACACCAGTTGAAATAACTTGTTCCAATAGCATTTGTCACTCTGTGTAGCTGCGGTAACGCAGAAAAACCACACACAAATGCTGCACTACCCAAATGCACTATATAGAAAATACATTATTAGTATATAACACCCCTCATTCAATCAGTTTTTTGGGGGGTCAACTTGTATATCACACCAGTTGAAAAAAATGTGTTCTGATAGCGTTATCACTATATAGAAAGTATATTATTGGCATATTACACCTTTGCCTCAACTTTTTTTGAGGCGCAACTGGTATATCACACCAATTGAAATTATTTGTTCCAATAGCGTTTGTTACTCTGTGTAGCTGCGCTAGTGCAGTAGAACCGCAAAAAAATTGCTGCACTACCTAAATACAATATATAGAAAGAATAATATTGGTGTATCACACCCCTGACTCAATCAGTTTTTTTTAAGGGGGCAACTGGTATATCACACAAGTGGATATAATTTGTTCCAATAGAATTTGTCAAGCAAATGCTGCACTACCCAAATGCACTATACAGAAAGTATATTATTGGCAAATAACACTTCTGACTCACTCAGTTTTTTGGGGGGGCAACTAGAATATCACACCAGTTAAAATAATTTGTTCCAATCGCGTTTGTCACTCTGTGTAGCTGCGGTAACACAGCAGAACCTTAAACAAATTCTGCACTATGCAAATACACTATATAGAAAATATATTATTGGTATATAACCCCCCTGCCTCAATCATATTTTTTTTGGGGGGGGGGCAACTGGCATATCACACCATTTGAAATTATTTGTTGCATTAGCGTTTGTCACTCTGTGTAGCTGCGGTAGCGCAGCAGAACCTCAAACAAATGCTGCACTACCCAAATGCTATATATGGAAAGTATATTATTGGTATATAACACGCCTGCCTCAATCAGTTTTTGGGGAGGGCAACTGGCATATTACACCAATTGAAATTATTTGTTCCATTAGAGTTTCTCACTCTGTGTAGCTGCGCTAACGCAGCAGAAATGAAAACAACTGCTGCACTACTTAAATGCACTTTAAAGAAAGTATATTATTGGTATATCACACCCCTGCCTCAATCACTTTTTTTGGGAGGGCAACTGGTATATCACACCAGTTGAAATTATTTGTTTTAATAGCGTTTGTCACTCTGTATAGCTGCTGTAACAACACATAAAATTCGCAAACAAATGATGCACTACCCAAATGCACTATATGGAAAGTATATTATTGGTATATCACATTCCTGCCTAAATCACATTTTTGGAAGGGTAACTGGTATATCACAGCAGTTGAAATTATTTGTTCTATTAGAATTTGTCACTCTGTGTAGATGCGGTAACGCAGCAAAAAAAAAAAAACAAGCAAATGCTGCATTACCCAAATGCACTATACAGAAAGTATATTATTGATATATAACACCCCTGATTCAATCAGTTTTTTGGGGAGGCAACTACAATATCACACCAGTTGAAATTATTTGTTCCAATAGCATTTGTCACTCTGTGTAGCTGCTATAACGCAGAAGAACCGCACACAAATTCTGCACTACCCAAATGCACTATAAAGAAAGTATATTATTGGTATATAACACCCCTGCTTCAATCAGTTTTGTGGGGGGCAACGGGTATATCACACCAGTTGAAATTATTTGTTCATATAGCGTTTGTCACTATGTGTAGCTGCAGTAACACACCTGAACAAAAAAAAAAATGCTGCACTACCCATATAAACTACAGTATATAGAACGTATATTATTGGTATATACCACCCCTGACTCAATCAGTTTTTTGGGGGGCCAACTAAAATATCACACCAGTTGAAATCATTTGCTCCAATACCGTTTGTCACTCTATGTAGCTGTAGTAACACAGCAAAACTGCAAACAAATGCTGCACTACCCAAATGCACTATATATAAAGTATATTACTGGTATATTACACCCCTGCTTCAATCACTTTTTTGGGGGGGAAACTGGTATATCACACTAGTTGAAATTATTTGTTCCAATAGCGTTTGTCACTTTGTGTAGCTGCGGTAACGCAGCAAAACCGCAAACAAATGCTGCACTATCCAAATGCATTATATAGAAAGTATGTTATTGGTATATAACACCCCTTCTTCAATCATTTTTTTTTTTTTGGGGGGGGGGCAACTGGTATATCACACCAGTTGAAATTATTTGTTCCAATAGCATTTGTGGTCGGGGCTACCCCTGAACTGGGACCCTAACCAGTAGTTAACTTAACGGTTTGATTTGTGCCGTAACCGCAACGTCGTAGGGATGACTGAAGGAGGCCATCCCCTGGTGAGATGATGAAAAGGAGGGTGGGAAGGGTGGGTGTGTTGAGCAGACGTAGGATGAAGGGGAGGGGGAACAGAGCCTAAATAGCGTGGCATAGCCCCTCCCACAAATACAGGCCAATAAATCGGCCTTAAAACTTGTGGTCGGGGCTACCCCTGAACTGGGACCCTAACCAGTAGTTAACTTAACGGTTTGATTTGTGCCGTAACCGCAACGTCGTAGGGATGACTGAAGGAGGCCAAAAGAGCAAGCCACCAGAAACTTTATTTACGAACCGCATTTATAGTACGAGATTCTGACAGGCGTGAGACATTTCAATGTTCGGGTGAGGTATGTATCGTGAATAACAGGAGGAGTGCCAGCGCCTTAATTTCCTGATGACGTGAGCAGGAACTCTGTTCTTGGAAGCTGCAGAAGCGGCGCCAATCCAGAAGGAGTGGCCGAAGACAGATGCCGGGTCTAAGCCTAGGTTGGCCATCAGGGAGCGAACATGTGAAACAAATTGGGAGCTTGTGAGGTGTGCGGCATTGAAAGGCAACAGTGGCCTCTGAGGTGACAAACTGTCAATACTACTTAACAACTGATGAAATACTTGAACGGGGCACCAGCGGTGAGTGGTTGGGTAGTACGTGACCTGGGTAGGAGGGCCTGTCTGTGAAGTTTTGGTGCACATGAGCGAGAGAATGAAATTATCTGTGTCAGTCTTCAGTTGTCCGACAGTCAGATACCTGCGGCTGCTACGGGCTGAGGTAAACTCTCCTGGTCTCAGGAAGCCGTAGAAAGCCAGGTATATGGCTGCTTTTATCACTAGACTTTGCTGGGCTCCGAAAGGGCTATGGTCTAACATGTCGGACAGCTGACAAAATATTTGCCCGGTGATGGCCTGGCGGCCCGGCCGCGTGTTAGGATTACATTTCTCAAGTCCCCTGAGTGTAGCCTTGACTACGTGAATGGAGAACAGTGAGGGAGCTTGCGGTTGACTAGAGGCTCGGAAATGCTGTACACCGGCTAAGTAAGACTTGACTGGAGTACGACAAATTCAACTCAGAGTGACAATAACCAATGAAGGCCAGGATGTAGTTGGTAAAATCGAGGACGCCTTGGGGAAATTTGTCTTGAAATTTAAGAAATGCCCTCTATCCTGTTTGATAAGCCCTGGCCGTGTTGGGTGACAGGGACTTGGCCAGTAGAGAACGAGCTGTAGCTAAGTGAGAGTTTATGTCCAAACCAGTGAAGGGAACGGAGGGACTGTGGCTCCGCTGGCGTCTGCGTCGGGAAATACCTGCGAGAAAAGGCCAAAATTAGCTCTAGACAGCACATCAGCTGCGACATTTTTCTGTCCTGATATATGTGAGCATGTGTAACGAAACTGGTATTGAAGTGAAAAAAGCACTAGCCGTCTGAGGAATGGCAACACCTGCGGGAATTTAGATCATCCGTAATTTAGGATATCCACAACTGCTGCATTGTCGGAAATGAACAACACTGTGACCGGTCCACTCGCGACCCCACACATGAGCGGCTGCGACTAAGGGGTAAATCTCACAGGAAGCTGAAGACTGAAGAAACCCTGGCAGTATCTTGACTTCGTCAGGCCATACGTCCGCTAGCCAATGTGTGCCAAAAATGGCTGCGAATCCAGAACTGGGAGCTGCATAAGAAAAGACTATAGGGGAACTATTGGACACCACCGGGATAAGGAAAGAAATACCATTCCAGTTATAAGAAAATAATCCCACATGGCTAAGTCGGCAACTATTTGGTCGTCAAGGCATACGAGGCTGTCTTGGGAGGGAGCTGAAGGAAGGAGAGCTAGCAGTCGTGACACGAATGGCCTACCTTGGGGTATGACTCGCACGGCAAAATTTAACATGCCTAAAAGAGACTAATTACAATTTTTTTTTTTTTTTTTTTTAACGGTCCTGGTCTGTGTGAAATTGTGGAGGGTGAACCTAACCCTGTCCAGTTTGTTTTCCGGTAATTTGCGACCATGTTTACTGTGTCCAGAACGATACCCAAGAAAGTAATAACTGGGGACGGACCTTCCACCTTTTTAGGGGGCTGACAATAAATTCCTGCACTCATAAGACGATTCAGGCAAGGCGACTAGGCCAGTTTGGAAACCTGATCTAAACCCTGAAATGAGGAACTGAACGAAGCTAGGGTCGTGGTGGTTGCGTAGGAAGTGCAGCAGACAATCAACGTTACGGACACTGAGGTACGACTTATCCGCTTTTAATGTACAGACTAACTTGGGATGGGCTCTAAAACAATTCACACACACATGTAACAGCCTACACTGGCTATAATTGCAGGAGGAAAAGTTAAAATTATTGCAGATCTGTGATCTGCCGAGATATTGAATGGGCCTTCCCAACTTGTCGACTAAACCAGGGGCATGCAGGGGATCAGGGTGCCTAGACGGCTGTGCGGGAGGGCTAATATCGGCACTAGAGGCGGCTTTGTGACACCATTCTGCTGTGTGGTAGATGGATTGACACAGAGAACAAGCAGGAGCCCTAAGACCAGCAAAGTGTCTGCAAAATATCTCAGTGTCGATATTAGCCCAGTTTGTGAGAAACTGAAATTGACTGAGGGCCGCCGCGGCTTTAGCTGAATAGGAGCAGTGATAATCGTAAAATGAGCTACCACCATATTTGTACCCCAATTCGGTCACTCTAAACAAATAAAGATCTAGCTCTTCCCTGCGATCAGGCCGTACGGAACAAATTACTTCTCTATACAGGCTGAAAGCTAAAAGTAACTCCGGGATGGTAAGCTTCCTGTTTAGCCTGAGATCGCGGCCCCTGAGTACTACTGAGACATCGCCGCACGCGATGACTTTGCTGTCAGAGAAATCCTGAGTAGCAATCAACAGGGAAGCCAGGTTGACGTCCCTGCCTTCCAGAATATCTTTCCTGATGTTGGCTGGTATGAAATGAGCGGGGGTGATATTAGGAACAGATACTGTCGTACCGGAACACCCCGCAGCGGATGTGAACGGGATGGCCAGCTCTGGACCCGAAGGAGTGAGAACGGCACCCCGGGACTCGACTGTGTCCAGTCTGGATTGGATGTCCGTGACAGATGACGTAAGAATATTTAGCATGAGGTGAATCTGAGCGAGCGAGGTCTGGACTGTGGCCATCGAGACTTCCTCCTGACGTTGAGGACCCGCAGAAGACATGAGTAGGCGGTATAATTCCGCTTTTCTGGCCGATGCTGTAAACGGGATACCCCTCTTGGACAGCTCTGCCATCAACCTTGGCACGGTCCAACTCCGTAGTGACGGGATGCTACCTGCTTCGGACAACCTGGCGGTATTTTCGTTGACCGAGGCCTCCATGATGTCAGAGGCATGATCCTGTAGATACAGTACGTGAGAATGAGGCACAGGCATGGGACCCGGGACTGGACACCAGTGACAACCCTACCACCGAACGATGTGGTGTGCGTGCGCATGCCATCGTGGACAACGTCACCTCGTGATCAATGATTACCGCCACCGACAACTGAGCTGACTTACCCACAGCACGGAAGAAGCAAATAGCGGGAATGAGGAGAGTCTCTAAATAAAACCGTGAGATTTTTTAGACGACAAAATGAGAAGGTGAACTAGTACTGAAACGTTCCCTATACTACCTGTTGGATATGATACTGGGTCACTGAGAAACGATGGTAGACCTGAAAAGAAGTAACGTTCCTGGAGAGAAATGGAGAAAACATAAAACAGACAAGGAACGGCTATACACGACTTTAGATGTGGACGAGATTGACGAACAAATATGCGTAAACTACGGAGGTTTGAAAACGAACTGACGTAGTGAATGCGTACTTGAGGCGACTGAACATGACCTGAAAAATGTGCAGGGCATTTCTTTCCCCTTTTTTTTTTTTTGAAACACACGTATATATATATATATATATATATATATACACATACCCCATCGTGTTAATACAACCTTCTTCCCCTTTTTTTTTTTTTTTTCCTGCCTAAGGCCTAGTTCACACTTCAGTGTTTGGTCAGTGATTTCCATCAGTGATTTGTGAGCCAAAACCAGAAGTGGAGCCTCCATAGACATTAGGTAGAAGGGAAAGATCTGCTCCTGTTCTATGTTTAGAGCTGCACCTGGTTTTGGCTCAAAAATCACTGATGGAAATCACTGACCAAACACTGAAGTGTGAACGAGGCCTAAGTAAAACAATGGCATAGGTAAGTAAATGTGTTTTCTCTTTTTTTTTTTTTTTTCTCAACTGCAGTAGCAGAAGTGACCACCAGAGGGTGCTCATACTAAAAACCTGCTACACCCTGTGTAGTGAGCTCCCCATCCTGCATTCTCAGATGCGGCCACCAGGGGCGAATGGAGCCAGACAGGAAGGAGCCTGGGACGCCGAGTGAAGTGAAGCAAGCAGCCGGCAGCAGCAGGAGAAGACACAGAGGTAAGTACAGCAAATATAACCAAATAACCTGCCTCACTAATGGCACGGCGGCCCGTGCCAGACATTTGCGAACGATTTCGGGACCACGCTGACCCCTGCACCCTGCCTATACTGCCGCGTGGGAGCCGATGCATCCAGGCAGTTCGCTCCGGTGCAGCGTGACTCCCCCTTACCTGGGGAGCCGGCGCTGCCGACCAGACTTTAAGCAACGGGCCGCTGACTGAGGCGGCAACTTACCTGGGAAGGCGGGGGCGAATGAGTTTGGATGTAGAAACGGTGGGCACAGCGCACGGTGCGAATAAGGAGCAGTAAGGCAACTGACCAGACGCACACGGATATGGCCACGATCTGTGTTGAGCAGACGTAGGATGTAGGGGAGGGGGAACAGAGCCTAAATAGCGTGGCATAGCCCCTCCCACAAATACAGGCCAATAAATCGGCCTTAAAACTTGTCACTCTGTGTATCTGCGATAACGCAGAAGAACCGCTAACAAATGCTGCACTACCCAAATGCACTATATAGAAAGTATATTATTGGTATATCACACCCCTGCCTCAATAAAAATTTTGGGGGGGCAACTGGTATATCACACCAGTTGAAATTATTTGCTCCAAGAGCTTTTTCACCTGTCTATAACTGCAGTATCGTAGCAGAAACGCACACAACTGCTGCACAATACAAATGCACTATAATATACTTTCTATGTTTGAAAGTATATTATAAGTATATTACACCCCTCAGTAAGTCACACCTATCGATAGAACACCTATTCCAGTCCTTAACCCCTTAAGGACTTAGGACGTACCGGTACGCCATGATTGCCAAGTCCTTAAGGACCCAGGACGTTCCGGTACGTCCTAACTTTAAAACGCGATTGCGGCGGGGGTTAATCAGAACAGGATGTCCGCTGAAATCATGTGACCCCCCCCCCACGTCTGCGATTTCCGCAAACCGCAGGTCAATTCAGACCTGTGGTTTGCGGTTTTACCTTATCCGGCGGGGCGGCGGGGCGGAGGTGGATCTCACAGGCCAGAAGGTGTATGAGTAAGGCCTATTGCACACGGCCGTTTTTTTTCCCCGTTTACTGGCCGTTTTTTGCGTTCCGTATACGGTCCGTATACTGAACCATTCATTTCAATGGTTCTGCAAAAAAAACGGAATGTACTCCGTATGCATTCCGTTTCCGTATTTACGTTCCGTTTTAACATAGAACATGTCCTATTATTGCCCGCAATTCACGGTCCGTGGCTCCATTCAAGTCAATGGATCCGCAAAAAAAACGGAACACATACGGAAATGCATCCGTATGTCTTCCGTTTCCGTTCCGTTTTTTCCTGAACCATCTATTGAAAATGTTATGGCCAGCCCAATTTTATCTATGTAATTACTGTATACTGTATATGCCATACGGAAAAACGGAACGGAAAAACGGAACAGAAACGGAAACACAACGGAAACAAAAAACGGAACAACGGATCCATGAAAAACAGACCGCAAAACACTGAAAAAGCCATACGGTCGTGTGCAATAGGCCTAATACACACTGTATTACTCATACAGCCAATGCATTCCAATACAGAAGTATTGGAATGCATTGTAAAGGGGATTAGACCCCCAAAAGTTCAAGTCCCAAAGTGGGACAAAAAATAAAGTGAAAAAAAAGTTGAACAAATAAAGTTTTCCCTCCAAAAAATTTAAGTTTCAAGTAATAATAAACAAAAACGTAATTTTCCCCAAATAAAGTAAAAAAAGAATTGGTAAAAAAATAGGGAAATACATATTAGGTATCGCTGTGTCTGTATCGATTGGCTCTATAAACATATCACATGACCTAACCCCTCAGATGAACACCGTAAAAATAAATAAAAAAAACCTGTTCTAAATAAACCATTTTTTTGTCACCTTACATCACAAAAAGTACAACAGCAAGCGATCAAAAAGGCGTTTGCCCACCAAAAGAGTACCAATCTAACCGTCACCTCATCCCACAAAAAATGAGCTCCTACCTGAGACAATCGCCCAAAAATTTTTAAAACTATGGCTCAGAATATGGAGACACTAAAACATAATTTTTTTCTTTAAAAAAGCTGTTCTTGTGTAAAACTTACATAAAAAAAGTATACATATTAGGTATCGCCGCGTCCGTATCGACTGACTCTATAAAAATATTACATGACCTAACCCCTGAGATGAACACCGTAAAAAATAAAAAATAAAAACTGTGCTAAATAAACCATTTTGTCACCTTACATCACAAAAAGTGTAATAGCAAGAGATCAAAAAGTTATATGAAACCCAAAATAGTGCCAATCAAACCGTCGTCTCATCCTGAAAAAAATGAGACCCTACCTAAGATAATCGCCCAAAAACTGAAAAAACTATGGCTCTCAGAATATGGAGACACTAAAACATGATTTTTTTTTTGTTTCAAAAATATTATTGTGTAAAACTTACATAAATAAAAAAAAAAGTATACATATTAGGTATCTCCATGTCCGTATCGACCGGCTCTATAATAATATCACATGACCTAACCCCTCAGATGAACACCGTAAAAAATAATAACTGTGCAAAATAAGCCATTTTTTGTCACCTTACATTGCAAAAAGGGTAATAGCAAGCGATCAAAAAGTCACACGCACCCCAAAATAGTGCCAATAAAACCGTCATCTCATCCTGCAAAAATCATACCCTACCCAAGGTAATCGCCCAAAAACAGAAATTATGGCTCTCAGACTATGGAAACACTAAAATAAGATTTTTTATTTTTTGCTTCAAAATTGAAATCATTGTGTAAAACTTACAGAAATAAAAAAAAAAGTATACATATTAGGTATTGCAGCGTCCGTCACAACCTGGTCTATAAAAATATCACATGATATAACCTGTCAGACGAATGTTGTAAATAACAAAAAATAAAAAAACGGTGCCAAAACAGCTATTCTTGTTACCTTGCCTCACAAAAAGTGTAATATAGAGCAACCAAAAATCATATGTACCCTAAACTAGTACCAACAATACTGCCACCCTATCCCGTAGTTTCTAAAATGGGGTTACTTTTTTAGATTTTCTACTGTAGGGGTGCATCAGGGGGGCTTCAAATGGGACATGGTGTCAAATAAACCAGTCCAGCAAAACCTGCCTTCCAAAAACCGTATGGCATTCCTTTCCTTCTGCACCCTGCCGTGTGCCCGTACAGCCAGAACACGGGTGTTTCTGGGGTGTTTCAGGGCCATAAATATTAAGTTTGGTTTGGCTGTTAACCCTTGCTTTGTAACTTGAAAAAAATTATTAAAATGAAAAATCTGCCAAAAATGTGAAATTTTGAAATTGTATCTCTATTTTCCATTAATTCTTGTGAAACACCTAAAGGGTTAGCAAAGTTTGTAAAATCAGTTTTGAATACCTTGAGGGGTGTAGTTTATATAATGGGTTTTTGAAAATTTCTGGAAAATTTCTAAATTTGCTTTTAAACTTCTAAGCCTTGTAACATCCCCAAAAATATCATTCCCAAAATGATCCAAACATGAAGTAGACATATGGGGAGTGCAAAGTAATAACTATTTTTGGAGGTATTACTATGTATTATAGAAGTAGAGAAATTGAAACTTGGAAATTTGCAATTTTTTAAAAATTTTAGACAAATTTGGTATTTTTTATAAATAAAACATTTTTTTAAACTTCATTTTACCAGTTTCATGAAGTACAATATGTGACGAAAAAACAATCTCAGAATGGCCTGGATATATATAACTATATTCAAAATATTTGCGAATTTTCGAAGTACCTATATTCGCGATAAAAAATTTGAAATTCAAATATTCGTGATCAACACTAGTAAAAATAGCCATATGTAGAATCTGTGGGCAGTAGGTAAGGTGTGCCAAGGGTGCCAATGTTTGCGCCATGGCCCTGCATCAACATATGCAGCATCAACAAAAAGTAGCCTGGGAGAACCATGGCTCCGATGTGGTGTCCAGTCTGTCGCAGCAACCACTGCATCACCCAGTGGCACACACCAAGTTTCACGCAGTCAAGGCTCCACCACCATCAGCCAGGAGGTGTCTGTCCTTTCCATCATCTGCTGGTCCTGATGCTCCTGCTCCTCCTCGTCAGTCATTCCGTCAGCAATCAATCACCGAAGCGTTTGCCAAGAGACAACAATGGCGCAGAAGCTGAATTTGCTCCTGTCCAAGTTGCTATTGCTGCGGTCCCTCCCTTTCCCAGTGGTGGACTCTGCACCTTTCAGAGAAATGCAGTGGAGAGTCCCAAGCCGTAATTTCTTTGCCAAAAAGGCAGTGCCAGCCCTGCACACACATGTAGAACAGAAGGTGGGTCAGTCTTTGAGCCTGTCAGTGTCTGCCAAAGTGCATGGCAGCGCCGACGTGTGGAGCTATAACTACAGTCAGGGACAATACATGTCCTTTACGGCTCAATGGGCGGATGTGGTTCCTGCACAGCCACACCAGCAACTTGACCAGGTGACGCCGCTTCCGCTTCCACGTTCCCACGCCATTGGTATTGCAACAATGTACGCCTTTTCCTCCTCATGCTCCACCGTGTCCTCAGCCCCTCAGCCTCCACTGAAGGGACAATTCACAGTGCCCTTCCAGCATATCACATGTGCAGGGCACTGCGGTGTCACTCTGTTCTGCACCTGGTTTGCCTGCGCAAACTGAGTCACACAGGGGAGGAATTGCTCAATGTCCTTCATCAAGAAATATAATTCTGGCTTTCTCCACGACAACTCAAAATCGCAAACCTGGTGACTGACAATGGAAAGAACATGGTGTCTGCGCTGCATCAAGGAGGTTTGAGCCATGCGCCCTGCATGGCACACATGTTCAATTTGGTTGTCAAGCGGTTCCTGAAGTCTTCCACCCATCTGCAAGACATCCTAAAAATGGCCAGGAAACTTTGCATGCACTTCAGCCACTCATAAACTGCAAAGCACTCCCTCTTTGAGCTGCAGAAGCAGAACAGCATCCCACAACATATGCTGATAAGTGACGTTTCCACTCGTTGGAATTCTACCCTCCATATTTTGGACCAACTATACAAAGAGAGAAAGGCCATAAACGATATCTTGATGATCCAAGCGGACAGGAGTACTCCTCTTTGAAACTTGGATGTCAGCCAGTGGCAGCTCATGCGGTACACCTGCCATTTAATCAGGCCCTTTGAGGATGCCACGTTATTTGTCAGTCACCGGGACTATGGGATTAACAACATCATTCCAATGCTTGATGTCCTAGAACAGATGTTGGTAAATCTGGCTGTTCAGGGGAGTGGAGACGTGGCACCTAGATCTCAAGGCCACATGAGCCCTGTGGGGGCTGAACTGGAGAAGGAGGAGGAGGACATTGGAGCACAAGCAACATGTAGCTAAATGGGTGGTTTTTACACACAGGTGACAGGAAAGGAGGAGCAGGAGCAGCCAGAGGAGCTACAGGGCGATGAGGAAGACAAGGCAGAGGACCCAGACAAGTAGTCCCTCCAAGTAACTTGCACAAATGGCCAATGCATGCTCACTTGCTTGGGTAGTGACAGCCTAATTATCACCATTTGGCAGAAGGATGACTTCTGGCTCTCCATCTTGTTGGTCCAAAATGGGGGCCTTTTTTACACTCGCTAAAAAGGAGGACAAACTAAACTACTATAAAGACATCATATGTAGTGAGTTGGTTGCTTCCTATTTGCGCCATCATCCATCCTCTTGCAGGTCTGACCGGGGGGGCCCTCTGCGCTCACGTTTCTCTGCCATGGCTGCTATGGCAGGGTGGGGAGGTAGAAGCAGTTCCAGCCCCATTATCAGCAACTTCAGTCTAGAGTCGCTCATGAGCAGCTTTCTTCACCCGCCTAGTGAAGAAACTACTCACCAGCAGCAGCAGCTAGACCTTGAGCAAGACCTGAAAAGTACCCTGCCACCCCTCATTGAAGAACTGCTGGACTACTGGAAGTGGGCAGAGAAACTGGATTTGTGGCCACAATTAGCACAGTTTGCCCTGGAAAAGCTGTCCTGCCCGGCCAGTAGTGTGGCATCAGAGCGGGTGTTTAATGCGGCGGAGGCCAAAGTTACCCCAAGAAGAACTCGCCTATCCATCCAAAATGTGGAGAGACTGACCTTTGTAAAGATGAATCAGGTGTGCATCAGCCAGGATTTCCACCCACCAATGCCTGATGCATCAGACTAGATCATCCATGGTGCCACACCAACACTTTGACAAAAGAGATCAGTTTCTTCTGGCTACCTGTCTCAGCTACTATTCTGATGCTGTCACCCGCCTGATGCCACACATTTGATGCCAAGTGCTCCTTCTTTGTACCACCATCTTCAGCTGGTACTCATATTGCCACCCACCTCCCCAATCTGTCAGCGGGTCACTGTGGTCTCCTGATGCTGCGGCCACCTCTTCACTATGTCACCTTGCCACTCTGTGGTCTCTTGACGCCGCTGCCACCTCCCCACTCTGTCACCAGGTCACTTTTGTCACGGGTAGTACAGGGAAGGAAAGACAACCAAAGAGAACAACAACAAAACAACTACAAACTAGGCCCCAAGCCTAGGGAATAAAGAGGTCACCTTCTAGCAAAGCCTGATTCTCTCCCTAAGCTGCTAACCACATGTGCGAGTCTCAAAGGTTGAAATGCACATGCACGGGAACCTAAGACTGCTGACACACTTCCCCAAACCCTCAGCTAAGGGAACAGGGAAAGAGGCAACTGGCTCCTTCCAACTTGAAGGAATCAGTGTCTCCCTGAGGCCTAGTCAGGACAGACACAACAAGAAAGGGGAAAGGACTTAGTTTGAGAAGCAACTGGAACAGCAGAATCGCCACACAAGCAGAGCACTCCTCAGAAGAACTATTAGCCGCAGGGAAACCAGTGAAAGGCGGAACATATAAAGGGGCAACCTGACTGATAATGAGCAACACCTCCGAAGGGGAGGAAACCTGTCAGAAACAATGAAAACAATAGAGATCTGTCAGATCGACTCCTGAGTCTTCCGTCTATCTGAACTTCTAAGATCTCTCCCAGAGCCGGCGGTGACAACTTTGTGGTCTCCTGATGCTGCTGCCACTTCCACACTATGTCACCTTGCCACTCTGTGGTCTCCTGATGCTGCTGCCGCCTCCCCACTCTGTCACTGGGTCACTCTGTGGTCTCCTCATGCTGCTCTCACCTCCACACTATGTCACCTTGCCACTCTGTGGTCTCCTGATGCTGCTGTCACCTCCACACTATGTCACCTTGCCAATCGGTGGTCTCCTGATGCTGCTGATGCCACCTCCACACTGTCATTGTGCCGCTTTGTGGCCTCCTACTGATGTTGCTAATGCCGCCACCTCCACACTCTGTCTTTGTGCCACTTTGTTGCCTCCTGATGCTGCCATTACCTCCACAAACATCACCATCCTCCTGCGGATAAAGGAAGATGCACAGTTGTACTTAATACGTCTGACTACGATGCCAAGGTGACCACATTCCCAGATAATAACAACACATATGAGGCCCTAAGATGAGACCCAACCAGTGGCTACAAGAAGAAGGTTATAGAACTACTACAACAACTAGAAAAGGACAAAATCATTGATCGGGCCATGTATCATCGCCTCTACCCTGGGGAAGCCCCTCCATGTATTTATGGACTTCCTAAGATACATAAGGACGGGACCCCTCTCAGGCCAATTGTCAGCAGCATCAACTCTGTGACCTACAATGTGGCCAAATACTTAGCCAGAATCCTAGCGCCCTTGGTTGGAAACACACAACATCACATACAGAACTCTCAAGATTTCACCACCAAAATCCAGAACTTGGTATTGGGCACTGAAGAAACAACGGTCTCCTATGATGTTACATCCCTCTTCATCTGCATACCCACTACAGAGGCAATTGAAACAGTCAGGAAACAGTTGCTATTAGACAACACCTTAGGATGCGGAACAGAACTTAGCCCAGACCAAGTGTGTGCCTTACTGGACCTTTGTCTGAGTACCACCTACTTCAAGTATAAGGACAAGTTCTACAAGCAAAAACATGGCTGTGCTATGGGATCGCCAGTCTCGCCTATTGTAGCGAACCTGTATATGGAGGAAGTAGTAAGGAAAGCCCTGACCACTTTCAAAAGAATTACACTGAGTCATTGGTTCAGATATGTGGATGACACTTGGGTTAAAATTCATAAACAAGAGTTTCAGGCTTTCACCGACCACATCAACTCAGTGGATCATAACATCAATTTCACGCGGGAAGATATGCAGAACAACAAACTGGCGTTTCTGGACTGTCTTATAACAGTGGAGGAGGGAAGGAAGCTGGGAATAGAGGTCTATCGAAAACCAACACACACAGACCAGTACCTGCTATTTGATTCCCACCATCCTCTAGACCACAAACTGGGAGTCATCCAGACTCTACACCACCGGGCAGAGAAAATCCCCACCAGCACAGAGGCCAAGGCAAAGGAACTCATACACATTAGAGGGGCACTTAAAACTTGTGGGTATCCAGTTTGGGCCTTTGTCAAAACAGAAGGAAAGAGAAGAAAGACCACCAAGACTACCAGTAAGGGCGAGAAGCATGACAGACGCAAGAATATGGTTATCCCATATGTAGCTGGGGTGTCTGAAAACTCAAAAGGATTTTTTATAAACATCACATTCCTGTTTGCTTTAAACCCAGCAACACACTGAGGCAACAACTGGTTCACCCCAAAGACCCAACGCCTAAACACAAGATGGACAACATTGTGTACGCAGTCCAGTGCAATGAGAAATGCTAAGAACTGTATATCGGCAAAACAAAACAACAACTACATCAGCGTATGTCTCAGCATAGAAGAGCCAAAACCTCTGGTCAAGATTCAGCCGTGTACTTACATCTAAAAGGAACAGATCACACCTTTGAAGACAGTCAAGTACGTGTTTTGGATAAGGAGGCCGATTGGTACAAACAAGGCGTGAAGGAGTCCATCTACGTAAAAATGGAGAAGCCAAGCTTGAATAGAGGTGGGGGGTTAGACATCTATTGTCTGCCACATACAATGCTGTCTTGACACCTTTTTCTGGGAAGTCTTTATCACCTACTGACTCCAATTAGGATAATGGAATCAACACCTTTGACCCAATGCTGGGTATAATTACCAGATGTGGATTCAGTTACATATTTATTCCCAGAATTTTTGTAAAATCACTCAGAATTGAGAAAGCTCGTTGGAAGAACGAGTGAAACGTTTTCAAGAAATCTACAGTACGTCCAGTTGCCTTGATTTATTCTTTACAGATACATTACCTCCATACTCTGTCATTGCACCACTCTGTGGCCTCCTGATGCTGCTGCCACCTCCACACTGTTATTGTGCCACTCTGTGGCTTCCTCCTGATGCTGCTGCCACCTCCAGACTCTGTCTGTCTGTCTACATTTTTATGGGTTCTATTTTATTTATATTCAATTAAAAGTGACGTTTTAAAGGGTACATTTACTAGCTTCAGTGATATTGTTGTTCTAATTACCCTATTGTATCTACATATGCAGTGATTTTTTTTTTTTTTACTCTGTGGTCTCCTCATGCTGCTTCCACCTCACTACTATGTCATAGGGCCACTCTTTGGACTTCTCTTGCTGTTCCCACTCTCCCCACTTCATGACTGGGCCACTAGTTTGCCTTTTGGCCTGGCTGACATCATCATTTATTTGACCTTTCTTCTGATCTGCCCTATCAGAAATGGCTTGTAATTTGGTAGCCAAAAGCAGTAGTCTCTAAAAAACACAGAAGACATGCAAATATTCCATTCACGTCATCTCTGTTTTGGTTCCACTCCTGTTTTTTTGGGGCATTAACAATCCTGATGGATTACTGACCAACTGCTGACCGAGTGAAAGCAGATGCTCAACAGACAGGATCCATTTTGGGGGTTATTGTTCTTACGGATCAGAGGAAGTGCAAAATAATCAGTGACGTCAACACAAACTTACTGCTGACACCCTCTCCACTTTGTCGGGGAGCTCTACTTGTATAAGCGTTTAATAGAACAGGTTCTGTAGACCTCTATGTGGAATCAGCTGACGACGATGTAAAAGGAGAGCACTTCTTCTTGGTGCTAACATCGACCTGTAAGGCTGAGTTCATACTTGAGTTATTTGGTCAGTTTTGGCCCTGTGACTGCCCAAATAAGTGAAGTGTGCAGTGATTCTAAGAGCAACGCCTGTCATCTGCATGTCATACTGACTCTCAGTATTATATTGCTATCACAGACTCCCTATGCGTGTTACTGCAAGGCACAATGTTCCACACCACTATAAAGGCTCTCTGCAGCCAAGAAATAGCCATTTTTAATGCAATTTGCCACAAATACATTTGGATCAAACCAAATTTTTTCTAAATACTGGCGTGGGGTAGGCATCTTTTCTATTGGTTGCTAGGGATGTTGTTAAGCTGTAACAAAGCCTTCTCATTGGCCTACAAGCTAAAAGAAGGGAGAAATTGTCACCTGATATGTACTGTGTTAAGAAAAAAAAAGAAAACAATGAATATTCGCCATTATGAATATATAGCACTATATTTGAAATATTTGCAAATTCTCGAAGTGGCGATATTTGCGACAAAAAATTCGAATTTGAATATTTGCGCTTAACACTAATCAAATACTGATGCAAAACAATAACAAAATACTGACCATCTGAAAGAGGCTTTATGGATGCTCAAAATACAAGATTGTTTTTTTGTTGTTTTTGTTTTATTTTCTTCTGATGGATCAGAAGAACAGAAACATAAACAGTGATGTTAACACAGCCTTACTGCTGCTGTTTCCCATCCCCACTCTGTCATGGGGCCACTTTTGTCATGGTTGCTGCCACTGCTACTGCTGCCGCCACCGTCCCCACTCTGTCATAGGGCCATGACTTGAATCTTGGGAAACTGCAGACCACAACGATAGATTAAACCTGATGCTTTTATTGACCTGTGATACTGACGCACAGTAATTTCACAGCTAACAGAAAGGATTAGCTATGAATCATGGTGTCCTGCACAGTGATGTAGATGGCAATAGATTACAACTGCCTGTAAGGCCTTATGCACACTGCCTTTGTTTGGGTCCGCACTTCAATGGGTCCGCAAAAGATGCGGACAGCACTCTGTCTGCTGTCCGCATCCGTTGCTCCATTCCGTGGCCCCGCTAAAAAAATATAACATGTCCTATTCTTGTCCGCACTTTGCTGACAAGAATAGGCATTTGTATTGAAGGCTGTCCGTGCCGTTCTGCAAATTGCGGAACGCGCACAGATGCCATCCGTGTTTTGCGTATCCACTATTTGCGGACCGCAAAACACACCACGGTCGTGTGCATGAGGCCTAATACCGATTGCACAGTACCTGCAGAATGGATTAACTATGAATGTGGGTGCACTAGAACGTAATGCACACGGTGATAGTCCCTCCCTGTACTGTCCCTGTAGTTTAGGTTCCAAGCCTTCACAGTGAGATTGGGCTACCAAGTGGGATGCATATGGCTAAGCATAGTGGCCTGGGCATACCCTATTTAGCGCGATTTGTGATGAATTAATTCAGAAAAAATGTCTTGAAGAACTTTGGTAAATTGACCGAATATAATTTTTGAAAACTTTGCTCATCTCTAACTTCGATGTAGGTTATTTCTGAAAAATTTTGAGCTCTCTCGCATGTACTGCAGCCTTAAAATTTTCTACCCATTCAAAGTGTCACAAAAACATTATTTTACTGCAAATCAAAACACAATATTCCACACATGAATCACTTTTGGTGATGGATATACTGGAATAAAAACATGGAAACACAAACCTTTAAATAAAAAATTGACAAATGCACACATCTAAAACATTGCAATATATACAGTAAAGGCAACGTCACTGAAAAAAAATAAGTTAGGATTGATGGTAGATAAATACAGAACAGTGATATTGATTTGTCTTCCACTTTACTGCTTTGAATTGTTTCACGTTTGGTCAAATAAGTATAACATTTATTATTGCTCTAATTATTTTAACATCATTTTGCCCTTTTACTATATGCCAGTAAAACTGGTGTCTTTTAAATCCAGTCAATAGATTTGCACATGTAAATAAATTCATACATGATGATAGACAGACAGATAGATAGATAGATAGATAGATAGATAGATAGATACTGTAGATAGATAGAGGCCTGAAATAAACACAACTGTGCTAGGCAAGTTATCCATTTTATTTCATTATGCTTCTCTTTTGTGTTCCATTAGAAAAATATTATTACATTTAGAAAAGGGACTTTATGCAGGGACATGGATCATGTGCATAAATGTGCATAAATATATCATGAAAAAGATGAATCACCTTTGTTGCCATATAATTTAATTGCTCACTTTAATATATGTTTTGACTGGTTATTTTGATATTTAGTATATATGGGGGGAGGGGAGTCTACAGGGCATAGTTAATAAAGAGGACTCTATGGACTGCACCCAATAGAGAACCCATTACACAGCCAACTGTCTGCATCTTTGAATCTTCCCAAAGGGGAAGACTATTACATTTTCACAAAACAAGGAGAAGTCCTTAGTTTAAAACTTGTCCTAAAGCTACAATTATGATAGAAAGGAGATAGATACATACATACATACATATTTACATACATAGACATGCAGTACCCCCAGACAGACTACTACAAGGGGTTAATTACAATTAACAGAGGTAATGTAATGTTTCTTGAGTTAAATGTTATGATTTGTTATGTTTACGCACTTAATATCTTGCATGGACAACCGAATGGTTAACAAATTGGCAAGCTGTGTTAGGTTTTCAGAGTGAGGGGCCAGGTCCACCCCCTGCCTAGTTAATTAGAGAGAAGGAGAATATAGTCTTAAGCAGCTTTGAGCAAATATGTGTGAGAGGCCTCCTGCACAACTAGGCCCAGGTTCAGAGAACCCTAGTCTCTGTGCCTACAACTGCACAGTAAGCAGCCATACTACCAGAGTACTCCAGAAAGTAGGAAATTAGAAGGTCTAGAACTCACCAGGCCATGCACTGGATTTAGACAGCAAGGTATTGTGCTTATTTATAGCAGAATTTGCTGTTGTGGAAGGGATATAGCTAAAGCATTCTCGATACTTTGAGACAGATTGGCCACCTCTATTTAACTTATGCTCCACAAGTCTGGAAATTGTAGAAGGACTTAAGAACCTCATTGTAAGCCTGTGTAAGCCTGAGATTGAAAAGTGTCTTTAGAGTGTCTTTAGAGAGAGAAAGTGCTATAACCACCATCATTGTCTGTCTTTATACTGCTTTTGGGAAAATATTACACTGTGAACTGTGCCTTGTTACTATTTGTACTACAATCCCTATTATCAACCTAGTAAAAAAAAAAATACTTTATTTATTGCAACCAATGGGCCTGATTACTGTCTCCAAAATCCATAGGTCCCCCCTGCACCCAACCAAACCATCTGTCATCAAGGGCACCTCAAATACCACCAGGCAGGAGCTCTAATACCAGGGTGTGCCCCAAAGGAGGAAAAGTGCACTCTCCAGTCACTGGATGACCCTAAGGAGAACCAGAAAGAGGATTGACAATGTGATCTGTGAGTACTACCCCGACCCTAAGAGCTTCAACTACCACTCCTATTCTCCAAGCACTCCCCAGAGATAGATAGATAGATAGATAGATAGATAGATAGATAGATTGGCAGTCAAAGCAGCTTATTAGTCCTTTACATTCATTGTTTCACTTTGTGTAGAGGCGCATGACTAACTTTGTATTTTGCACTTTAGATAAGCTTATACATAAGGGTTTCCAGAAGGTCAGAAATCCAGTAATCCAGCAGCTCAGACATAGCATGAGGTTGTTTTGTAGTTTAACAGTATTTTCTGGAAATCAAATTTTTATTATTCCCCAAGCAAGCATAAAAAAATCATAAGCTACCAAACATTCAATACTTAGCTCATTTTATTCATCTACTTAGAGATCAGGCAGTTACATCATCCTGATGCAAGTAGAGTAGAACATAAAGAAAAGTATTCTGGATGTACAGAGAAATGCTTAAAGGGGTTCTCCGGGCTAACCCTAAATTTGGAGCATAATTCTAACCTGTGGAGGAAAGAATGTTGGTCTGGTACTTACCTTCCACAGTGCACCCCTTTCCAAGATTTGCCTCCCGGTCAAGTGACTGCTCCTGTCAGGTTTTCTGGTCTTCCGGTAAGTCTCCGTCGTCTTCTCTTCCTTTCTTGAGCAGGAGACAGATCGTCATGAATGACATCACTGCCTCCTGCAAAAGAAAGCTCTGGCCAGTCGTCTTCACTCACCGCGCATGCACTAGCATTCAGCATTCAGCTAGTCCGCATGCTCGGGATTGCCGGCCACTCTCTGCAGTGTATAGGCTTCTACAGTATGTGAAGCCTGTACTGACTCCTGCACAGCGAGAGGTAAGAGTTGTGCAGGAGTGACAGCATAGCGATCAGTCACAGTGGCTGATTGCTATGCTGTGGATCTCACTGGGGGCACTGACTGGCACTGTGGAACTGTGGATGGCACATTGGAGCAATGAGGATGGCACATAGGGGCACTAAATTTCACTGGGGCACTGTGGATGGCACATGGGGACAATGGGAGCACTATTGATGGCACATGGGGGCACAGTATGTCATTGGGGCACTGTGAGTGGCACATTGGGGCCATGTGAATGGCACATGGGGCACACTGGATGGCACATAGGGCACATGGGGGAACTGTGGATGGCACATGGGGCACTGGGTGGCACATGGGGGTACTGGATGTCACTCGGGGCATTGTGGATGTCACATGGGGCACGGTGGATGTCACTATTATAGGGGCACTCTAGATGTCACTGTTATAGGGGCATTGTGGATGTCACTGTCATGGGGGCGCTGTGGAGGGCACTGTCAATGGGGGCATTGTGGACTTCACTGTTATGGGGGCGCTGTGGATGTCACTGTTATGGGGCGCTGTGGATGTCACTGTTGTGGGGGCACTGTGTATGTCACTGTTATGGATGCACTGTGGATGTCACTGTTATGGGGACGCTGTGGATGTCACTGTTATGGGGACGCTGTGGATGTCACTGTTATGGGGACGCTGTGGATGTCACTGTTATGGGAGCGCTGTGGATGTCATTGTTATGGGTGCTCAGTATGAGTGATAGGACTCAAGCACACAACTGTATCCGTTTTGCAGTCTGCAGTTGTGGATCCACTATATAAGGATACTGTCAGTGTGCGATTCACATTTTTTTTGCAGGACCATTGAGTAATATGGGTTTTGATCTGCATTTTGAGGACCAGAATAGGACATGTTATATCTGACACACAGATGTGGAAAGCACAGGGACTTCATCAGTGTACTTTCCATATCCATAATGTCAGTTCCAGAAAAGATATACTATGTCCTATCCTGGTCCTCAAATTCATAGAACTCAATGGGACTGGAAAAAAATGTGGATCGCAAAATGGATACAGTTGTGTGCATAAGGGTTTAGATACACAGCTCAGCAGGCAGGATCATACAAGATAGGATTAGGTACACAGCTCAGCAGGCAGGATCATAGAAGGTGGGATTAGATACATACTTCAGCAGGCAGTATTGCACACAACATGCTGTCTATCAGGCACAGATCTGCCAGGATATTCTGTAGTTTCCCAGGGGGGAAATAAAGCTCAGACATGAAAAACAGGTATTGGGGGCATATGTATGGAAGGTGAGGGGTGTTAGGAGCATTAAAAAAAAAGTTTGGGCACCAGACATTAAATCATTGATACTAGTATAATATGATTACCAAAATTACAAAGGCAGACTTATAGCCCTTGAGGGGTGAACAGATAACCAAAAGAAGGGGGGGGGGGTACAATACATTTCTTGCTTCACTCTACTGTACACCTGCTCACTTCAACATGGTTTTACAGTCTGTGCATGGACATACTCAACAGGTAGTATCCATCTGAACCTTCACTGCAAACTGATGGCAATTCATTCATACTGTAACTTACAGTTATAGAGTAATTAAGGAATGGCACAACATAGAGCCATAAAAATAGATTCTCTAGAATTGTTATTACAGGGGAACGCAAGTAGTTACTAAAACAGACATGTCAGGAGAAGTTACAGGTCCTCTTTAATCCAAAATCTTTTACATCCTCCAACAGCAACATTTTGACCCATAGTAAGGCCCCTTTCACACAGGCGAATATTCCGTTCTGAATCCGGACCCATTCATTTCTATGCGCATGACCGTTGGTTTTCACACATCACTTCTGTGTTGCGTGTAAATCGCAGCATGCTCTATATTGTGCGATTTCCACGCAACGCAGGCCCCATAGAAGTGAATGGGGGTTGCGTGAAAATCGCAAGCATCCGCAAGCAAGTGCAGATGCGTGGCGATTTTCACGCACAGTTGCTAGGAGACGATAGGGGTGGGGACCGATCATTTTATTATTTTCCCTTATAACATGGTTATAAGGGAAAATAATAGCATTCTGAATACAGAATGCATAGGACAATAGTGCTAGAGGGGTTAAAAATAAATAAAAATAATTTAACTCACCTTAATCCACTTGCTCGCGCAGCCGGCATCTCTTCTGTCTTCTTCTTTGCTGATTGCAGGAAAAGGACCTGTGGGGACGTCACTCCGGTCATCACATGATCCATCACCATGGTAAAAGATCATGTGATGGATCATGTGATGACCGGAGTGACATCACCACAGGTCCTTTTCCTGCAATCAGCAAAGAAGAAGACAGAAGAGATGCCGGGCTGCACGAGCAAGTGGATTAAGGTGAGTTACATTTTTTTTATCCAGCACTATTGCACTATGCATTATGTATTCAGAATGCTATTATTTTCCTTTATAACCATGTTATAAGGGAAAATAATACAATCTACACAACCCTGATCCCAAACCCAAACTTTTGTGAAGAAGTTTGGGTTCCAAACATGCCGATTTTTCTTACGCGCGTGCAAAACGCATTACAATGTTTTGCACTCGCGCAGAAAAATTGCACACTTTCCCGCAACGCACCCGCCTTTTATCCGGGCTAAAAATATGACGCCCGTGTGAAAGAGGCCTAACAGTCATGTCATCATGTCAAGCTTGCCAAAGATCCAACTGTTGCTATGGGTTGAAACATTGCTGCTGGAATCTGTATATGATTTTGGCTTAACTAAAAAGAAGGAAGTTAGATGCTAGCGCCATTTTATTTTTTTATGGTTTGGATTGCGGAACAATAATCATCTCTAAGTACATATGCGCATCCAGAACACTACTGAGTACCTGGTGCTGCCTATTTTCTATTTATTTAAGCAACACTATCAAACAGTGCAGAAATTTCACTGCAAAAAAACACATTGCCATACAGTGCACAAATATAGCTAAACACGACCCATACAACCGTTTCAGTCACAAAGCTCACACATAAGTGCCAATCACAGGACCTTCAGGACCAGGGTTGCCAACCGTCCAGAAATTTTTTAACAGCCTGAAAAAACAGGCAACTTTTTTCCTGTATACTGTACAAGTGTCTGTGATTTTTTTTTTTCAGGCTGGTGGTACATGACTATATTATTTTGGTGGTAATTATCATCATTTTACAGCTCACCGTAAATGCTGGTAACTAGTTCTTATTAGCTATGAATATGTATTACTTATAATAATCTTTTTAATTCATTATGGTTTTCCTATTTGTCCGTAAAAAATGTTGACTGTCTGTGACTTTGGGATAAGTTGTCCAGAAAAAAGAAAAATTTCTGGTTGGCAGCCCTGTTCATAAAGTTGTCAGTCACCAGTTTTCCAATACAGTGGTACCCCTTAAGGCACCCATGTTGCTGCCAAAATAAGTGCTGACCATAGTACCCGTAATATTGGTGCCAATATTTAAGTGCCATCCAGTTTCCCTTTAATCTTATCTAGGATAAGTGGCCAACTACTTGTCTCTCAAAATTTACCTACACCAAGGGCACCCCACATAACTCCATACACATAACTCCATACACAAACCCCAAGGTCAGGGATTGCTTCCTTCTCATCACTGCACAGCTCCAGAGAGCACCATACTGAGGACTGCCACTGTGAGTAACTAGTACCATAATTTCCCATCCTCTACATTACTCCCTTCCTTGGCCTGTTGCATATAGTCAGATATTCAAAGAAACTCAAGAGAATATTGAATGTCTCTTTTTTCCATTGTATATTTGAGGGAATGGAATATAGTGCACTCCCACCCATTAGAGAGTAGACCATAGCTGGATTCTACATCGTCCTGACATTTGTAAGCCAAAAGCCCAGGAGAGGCAAGACTGTTAGTGTAGGTCCTGTCTCTGATACCACCTTGTCGCTGGTAGATGCTTCAACATTTACATTTATTTATCTTTTTAATGTTTGCATGTGCCTTTGTCCAGGAAACAGTGTGCTGCTACTTGTAGTCCTTCTTTGCTTTTCTGGAATCTTTGAATTCTTTCTGGATTTTTTTTAACTAATGAGTAGAGTTGAGCGAACACCTGGATGTTCGGGTTCGAGAAGTTCGGCCGAACATCCCGGAAATGTTCGGGTTCGGGATCCGAACCCGATCCGAACTTCGTCCCGAACCCGAACCCCATTGAAGTCAATGGGGACCCGAACTTTTCGGCACTAAAAAGGCTGTAAAACAGCCCAGGAAAGAGCTAGAGGGCTGCAAAAGGCAGCAACATGTAGGTAAATCCCCTGCAAACAAATGTGGATAGGGAAATGAATTAAAATAAAAATTAAATAAATAAAAATTAACCAAAATCAATTGGAGAGAGGTTCCATAGCAGAGAATCTGGCTTCCCGTCACCCACCACTGGAACAGTCCATTCTCAGATATTTAGGCCCCGGCACCCAGGCAGAGGAGAGAGGTCCCGTAACAGAGAATCTGTCTTCATGTCAGCAGAGAATTAGTCTGCATGTCATAGCAGAGAATGAGGCTTCACGTCAGCCACCACTGCAACAGTCCATTGGCATATATTTAGGCCCAGCACACACACAGGCAGAGGAGAGAGGTCCCGTAACAGAGAATCTGGCTTCATGTCAGCAGAGAATCAGTCTGCATGTCATAGCAGAGAATCAGGCTTCACGTCAGCCACCACTGCAACAGTCCATTGTCATAAATTTAGGCCCAGCACCCAGGCAGAGGAGAGAGGTCCCGTAACAGAGAATCTGGCTTCATGTCAGCAGAGAATCAGTCTTCATATCATAGCAGAGAATCAGGCTTCACGTCACCCACCACTGTAAGAGTCAATTTTCATAAATTTAGGCCCAGAACCCAGGCAGAGGAGAAAGGTCCCGTAACAGACAATCTGGCTTCATGTCAGCAGAGAATCAGTCTTCATATCATAGCAGAGAATCAGGCTTCACGTCACCCACCACTGTAAGAGTCAATTTTCATAAATTTAGGCCCAGAACCCAGGCAGAGGAGAAAGGTCCCGTAACAGACAATCTGGCTTCATGTCAGCAGAGAATCAGTCTTCATATCATAGCAGAGAATCAGGCTTCACGTCACCCACCACTGTAAGAGTCAATTTTCATAAATTTAGGCCCAGAACCCAGGCAGAGGAGAAAGGTCCCGTAACAGACAATCTGGCTTCATGTCAGCAGAGAATCAGTCTTCATATCATAGCAGAGAATCAGGCTTCACGTCACCCACCACTGTAAGAGTCAATTTTCATAAATTTAGGCCCAGAACCCAGGCAGAGGAGAAAGGTCCCGTAACAGACAATCTGGCTTCATGTCAGCAGAGAATCAGTCTTCATATCATAGCAGAGAATCAGGCTTCACGTCACCCACCACTGTAAGAGTCAATTTTCATAAATTTAGGCCCAGAACCCAGGCAGAGGAGAAAGGTCCCGTAACAGACAATCTGGCTTCATGTCAGCAGAGAATCAGTCTTCATATCATAGCAGAGAATCAGGCTTCACGTCACCCACCACTGTAAGAGTCAATTTTCATAAATTTAGGCCCAGAACCCAGGCAGAGGAGAAAGGTCCCGTAACAGACAATCTGGCTTCATGTCAGCAGAGAATCAGTCTTCATATCATAGCAGAGAATCAGGCTTCACATCACCCACCACTGTAAGAGTCAATTTTCATAAATTTAGGCCCAGAACCCAGGTAGAGGAGAAAGGTCCCGTAACAGACAATCTGGCTTCATGACAGCAGAGAATCAGTCTGCATGTCATAGCAGAGAATCAGGCTTCACGTCAGCCACCACTGCAACAGTCCATTGTCATAAATTTAGGCCCAGCACCCAGGCAGAGGAGAGAGGTCCCGTAACAGACAATCTGGCTTCATGTCAGCAGAGAATTAGTCTGCATGTCATAGCAGAGAATCAGGCTTCATGTCAGCCACCACTGCAACAGTCCATTGGCATATATTTAGGCCTAGCACACAGGCAGAGGAGAGGTTCATTCAACTTTGGGTAGCATCGCAATATAATGGTAAAATGAAAATAAAAATAGGATTGAATGAGGAAGTGCCCTGGAGTCCAATAATATATGGTTATGGGGAGGTAGTTAATGTCTAATCTGGACAAGGGACGGACAGGTCCTGTGGGATCCATGCCTGGTTCATTTTTATGAACGTCAGCTTGTCCACATTGGCTGTAGACAGGCGGCTGCGTTTGTCTGTAATGACGCCCCCTGCCGTGCTGAATACACGTTCAGACAAAACGCTGGCTGCCGGGCAGGCCAGCACCTCCAAGGCATAAAAGGCTAGCTCTGGCCACGTGGACAATTTAGAGACCCAGAAGTTGAATGGGGCCGAACCATCAGTCAGTACGTGGAGGGGTGTGCACACGTACTGTTCCACCATGTTAGTGAAATGTTGCCTCCTGCTAACACGTTGCGTATCAGGTGGTGGTGCAGTTAGCTGTGGCGTGTTGACAAAAGTTTTCCACATCTCTGCCATGCTAACCCTGCCCTCAGAGGAGCTGGCCGTGACACAGCTGCCTTGGCGACCTCTTGCTCCTCCTCTGCCTTGGCCTTGGGCTTCCACTTGTTCCCCTGTGACATTTGGGAATGCTCTCAGTAGCGCGTCTACCAACGTGCGCTTGTACTCGCGCATCTTCCTATCACGCTCCAGTGCAGGAAGTAAGGTGGGCACATTGTCTTTGTAGCGTGGATCCAGCAGGGTGGCAACCCAGTAGTCCGCACAGGTTAAAATGTGGGCAACTCTGCTGTCGTTGCGCAGGCACTGCAGCATGTAGTCGCTCATGTGTGCCAGGCTGCCCAGGGGTAAGGACAAGCTGTCCTCTGTGGGAGGCGTATCGTCATCGTCCTGCCTTTCCCCCCAGCCACGCACCAGTGATGGACCCGAGCTGCGTTGGGTGCCACCCCGCTGTGACCATGCTTCATCCTCATCCTCCTCCACCTCCTCCTCATCCTCGTCCTCCTCGTCCTCCAGTAGTGGGCCCTGGCTGGCCACATTTGTACCTGGCCTCTGCTGTTGCAAAAAACCTCCCTCTGAGTCACTTCGAAGAGACTGGCCTGAAAGTGCTAAAAATGACCCCTCTTCCTCATCCTCCTCCTCCTCCTCCTGGGCCACCTCCTGTTCCATCATCGCCCTAAGTGTTTTCTCAAGGAGACATAGAAGTGGTATTGTAACGCTGATAACGGTGTCATCGCCACTGGCCATGTTGGTGGAGTACTCGAAACAGCGCAACAGGGCACACAGGTCTCGCATGGAGGCCCAGTCATTGGTGGTGAAGTGGTGCTGTTCTGTAGTGCGACTGACCCGTGCGTGCTGCAGCTGAAACTCCACTATGGCCTGCTGCTGCTCGCACAGTCTGTCCAGCATGTGCAAGGTGGAGTTCCACCTGGTGGGCACGTCGCATATGAGGCGGTGAGCGGGAAGGCCGAAGTTACGCTGTAGCGCAGACAGGCGAGCAGCGGCAGGATGTGAACGCCGGAAGCGCGAACAGACGGCCCGCACTTTATGCAGCAGCTCTGACATGTCGGGGTAGTTGTGAATGAACTTCTGCACCACCAAATTCAGCACATGCGCCAAGCAAGGGATGTGCGTCAAATTGGCTAGTCCCAGAGCTGCAACGAGATTTCGCCCATTATCACACACCACCAGGCCGGGCTTGAGGCTCACCGGCAGCAACCACTCGTCGGTCTGTTGTTCAATACCCCGCCACAACTCCTGTGCGGTGTGGGGCCTGTCCCCCAAACATATGAGTTTCAGAATGGCCTGCTGACGTTTACCCCGGGCTGTGCTGAAGTTGGTGGTGAAGGTGTGTGGCTGACTGGATGAGCAGGTGGAAGAAGAGGAGGAGGAAGCCGAGAAGGAGGAGGTGGCAACAGGAGGCAAAGAATGTTGCCCTGCGATCCTTGGCGGCGGCAGGACGTGCGCCAAACAGCTCTCCGCCTGGGGCCCAGCTGCCACTACATTTACCCAGTGTGCAGTTAGGGAGATATAGCGTCCCTGGCCGTGCTTACTGGTCCACGTATCTGTGGTTAGGTGGACCTTGCTACAGATGGCGTTGCGCAGTGCACACTTGATTTTATCGGATACTTGGTTGTGCAGGGAAGGCACGGCTCTCTTGGAGAAGTAGTGCCGGCTGGGAACAACATACTGTGGGACAGCAAGCGACATGAGCTGTTTGAAGCTGTCTGTGTCCACCAGCCTAAATGACAGCATTTCATAGGCCAGTAGTTTAGAAATGCTGGCATTCAGGGCCAGGGATCGAGGGTGGCTAGGTGGGAATTTACGCTTTCTATCAAATGTTTGTGAGATGGAGAGCTGAACGCTGGCGTGTGACATGGTTGAGACGCTTGGTGACGGAGGTGGTGGTGGTGGTGTTGGTGGTACATCCCCTGTTTGCTGGGCGGCAGGTGCCAACGTTCCTCCAGAGGCGGAGGAAGAGGCCGAGGCGGCAGCAGCAGAATAGGCCGAGGCGGCAGCAGCAGAAGAGGTAGCAGGGGGAGCCTGAGTGACTTCCTTGGTTTTAAGGTGTTTACTCCACTGCAGTTCATGCTTTGCATGCAGGTGCCTGGTCATGCAGGTTGTGCTCAGGTTCAGAACGTTAATGCCTCGCTTCAGGCTCTGATGGCACAGCGTGCAAACCACTCGGGTCTTGTCGTCAGCACATTGTTTGAAGAAGTGCCATGCCAGGGAACTCCTTGAAGCTGCCTTTGGGGTGCTCGGTCCCAGATGGCGGCGGTCAGTAGCAGGCGGAGTCTCTTGGCGGCGGGTGTTCTGCTTTTGCCCACTGCTCCCTCTTTTGCTACGCTGTTGGCTCGGTCTCACCACTGCCTCTTCCTCCGAACTGTGAAAGTCAGTGGCACGACCTTCATTCCATGTGGGGTCTAGGACCTCATCGTCCCCTGCATCGTCTTCCACCCAGTCTTGATCCCTGACCTCCTGTTCAGTCTGCACACTGCAGAAAGACGCAGCAGTTGGCACCTGTGTTTCGTCATCATCAGAGACATGCTGAGGTGGTATTCCCATGTCCTCATCATCAGGAAACATAAGTGGTTGTGCGTCAGTGCATTCTATGTCTTTCACCGCTGGGGAAGGGCTAGGTGGATGCCCTTGGGAAACCCTGCCAGCGGAGTCTTCAAACAGCATAAGAGACTGCTGCATAACTTGAGGCTGAGACAGTTTCCCTGGTATGCATGGGGGTGATGTGACAGACTGATGGGGTTGGTTTTCAGGCGCCATCTGTGCGCTTTCTGCAGAAGACTGGGTGGGAGATAATGTGAACGTGCTGGATCCACTGTCGGCCACCCAATTGACTAATGCCTGTACCTGCTCAGGCCTTACCATCCTTAGAACGGCATTGGGCCCCACCATATATCGCTGTAAATTCTGGCGGCTACTGGGACCTGAGGTAGTTGGTACACTAGGACGTGTGGATGTGGCAGAACGGCCACGTCCTCTCCCAGCACCAGAGGGTCCACTAACACCACCACGACCATGTCCACGTCCGCGTCCCTTACTAGATGTTTTTCTCATTGTTATGGTTCACCACAACAACAAATATATTATTTGGCCCAATGTATTGTATTCAAATTCAGCGGGATATAAATTTGAGGCCTAGTATTTAGGCGCTGGGTGACCGGTATGGATTTAGTGACAGAATTAGACTTGGAAATGCACAGAAGCGTGTGTGTGAAGTTATTCTGAATGACCCAATGTGCACCTTGAATATTATATACCCTTTTTGGGATAGATTTCAAATAGCTCTGATATAGCAGGAACCACTAAATTATGAAATTGCTAAATTGGGAATTGTACTTCAACCCAGAACAAAAAATGTGCTTTGACGGGCACTAAATAACTTTCCCAGCTACAACAGGACAGCGGTAACGAGAGATTTAGAGGGATTTAAATTTGAGGCCTAGTATTTAGGCGCTGGGTCACCGGTATGGATTTAGTGACAGAATTAGACTTGGAAATGCACAGAAGCGTGTGTGTGAAGTTATTCTGAATGACCCTATGTGCACCTTCAATATTATATACCCTTTTAGGGATAGATTTCAAATAGCTCTGATATAGCAGAAACCACTAAATTATGAAATTGCTAAATTGGGAATTGTACTTCAACCCAGAACAAAAAATGTGCTTTGACGGGCACTAAATAACTTTCCCAGCTACAACAGGACAGCGGTAACGAGAGATTTAGAGGGATTTAAATTTGAGGCCTAGTATTTAGGCGCTGGGTCACCGGTATGGATTTAGTGACAGAATTAGACTTGGAAATGCACAGAAGCGTGTGTGTGAAGTTATTCTGAATGACCCTATGTGCACCTTCAATATTATATACCCTTTTAGGGATAGATTTCAAATAGCTCTGATATAGCAGAAACCACTAAATTATGAAATTGCTAAATTGGGAATTGTACTTCAACCCAGAACAAAAAATGTGCTTTGACGGACACTAAATATCTTGCCCAGCAACAACAGTACAGCGGTAACGAGAGATTTAGAGGGATTTAAATTTGAGGCCTAGTATTTAGGCGCTGGGTGACAGGTATGGGTTTAGTGACAGAATTAGACTTGGAAATGCACAGAAGCGTGTGTGTGAAGTTATTCTGAATGACCCAATGTGCACCTTCAATATTATATACCCTTTTAGGGATAGATTTCAAATAGCTCTGATATAGCAGAAACCACTAAATTATGAAATTGCTAAATTGGGAATTGTACTTCAACCCAGAACAAAAAATGTGCTTTGACGGACACTAAATATCTTGCCCAGCAACAACAGTACAGCGGTAACGAGAGATTTAGAGGGATTTAAATTTGAGGCCTAGTATTTAGGCGCTGGGTGACAGGTATGGGTTTAGTGACAGAATTAGACTTGGAAATACACAGTAGCGGGTGTGTGTGAAGTTATTCTGAATGACCCAATGTGCACCTTCAATATTATATACCCTTTTTGGGATAGATTTCAAATAGCTCTGATATAGCAGGAACCACTAAATTATGAAATTGCTAAATTGGGAATTGTACTTCAACCCAGAACAAAAAATGTGCTTTGACGGACACTAAATATCTTGCCCAGCAACAACAGTACAGCGGTAACGAGAGATTTAGCGGGATATAAATTTGAGGCCTAGTATTTAGGCGCTGGGTCACCGGTATGGATTTAGTGACAGAATTAGACTTGGAAATGCACAGAAGCGTGTGTGTGAAGTTATTCTGAATGACCCTATGTGCACCTTCAATATTATATACCCTTTTAGGGATAGATTTCAAATAGCTCTGATATAGCAGAAACCACTAAATTATGAAATTGCTAAATTGGGAATTGTACTTCAACCCAGAACAAAAAATGTGCTTTGACGGACACTAAATATCTTGCCCAGCAACAACAGTACAGCGGTGGGTAACGAGAGATTTAGAGGGATTTAAATTTGAGGCCTAGTATTTAGGCGCTGGGTCACCGGTATGGATTTAGTGACAGAATTAGACTTGGAAATGCACAGAAGCGTGTGTGTGAAGTTATTCTGAATGACCCTATGTGCACCTTCAATATTATATACCCTTTTAGGGATAGATTTCAAATAGCTCTGATATAGCAGAAACCACTAAATTATGAAATTGCTAAATTGGGAATTGTACTTCAACCCAGAACAAAAAATGTGCTTTGACGGACACTAAATATCTTGCCCAGCAACAACAGTACAGCGGTGGGTAACGAGAGATTTAGAGGGATTTAAATTTGAGGCCTAGTATTTAGGCGCTGGGTCACCGGTATGGATTTAGTGACAGAATTAGACTTGGAAATGCACAGAAGCGTGTGTGTGAAGTTATTCTGAATGACCCAATGTGCACCTTCAATATTATATACCCTTTTAGGGATAGATTTCAAATAGCTCTGATATAGCAGAAACCACTAAATTATGAAATTGCTAAATTGGGAATTGTACTTCAACCCAGAACAAAAAATGTGCTTTGACGGACACTAAATATCTTGCCCAGCAACAACAGTACAGCGGTAACGAGAGATTTAGAGGGATTTAAATTTGAGGCCTAGTATTTAGGCGCTGGGTGACAGGTATGGGTTTAGTGACAGAATTAGACTTGGAAATACACAGTAGCGGGTGTGTGTGAAGTTATTCTGAATGACCCAATGTGCACCTTCAATATTATATACCCTTTTAGGGATAGATTCCAAATAGCTCTGATATAGCAGGAACCACTAAATTATGAAATTGCTAAATTGGGAATTGTACTTCAACCCAGAACAAAAAATGTGCTTTGACGGACACTAAATATCTTGCCCAGCAACAACAGTACAGCGGTAACGAGAGATTTAGAGGGATTTAAATTTGAGGCCTAGTATTTAGGCGCTGGGTGACAGGTATGGGTTTAGTGACAGAATTAGACTTGGAAATACACAGTAGCGGGTGTGTGTGAAGTTATTCTGAATGACCCAATGTGCACCTTCAATATTATATACCCTTTTTGGGATAGATTTCAAATAGCTCTGATATAGCAGGAACCACTAAATTATGAAATTGCTAAATTGGGAATTGTATTTCAACCCAGAACAAGAAATGTGCTTGAACGGACACTAAATAACTCGCCCAGCTACAGCACTAGGGACAGATTTAGCTGGATATAAATTTGAGGCCTAGTATTTAGGCGCTGGGTGACCGGTATGGATTTAGTGACAGAATTAGACTGGGATATGGCCAAAAAATAAACAGACTATTGCTGGTTAAATGCACTTGGTGTGACAGCTTCACCCTGATGTAGGCTTTAGCCAAAAAACAACCACACCATTGAGGGTTAAATGCACTTGGTGACAGGCGCAGCTTGCCCCTGATTTTGTATATGGCCAAAAAATGAACAGACTATTGCTGGTTAAATGCACTTGGTGTGACAGCTTCACCCTGATGTAGGCTTTAGCCAAAAAACAACCACACCATTGAGGGTTAAATGCACTTGGTGACAGGCGCAGCTTGCCCCTGATTTTGTATATGGCCAAAAAATGAACAGACTATTGCTGGTTAAATGCACTTGGTGTCACAGCTTCACCCTGATGTAGGCTTTAGCCAAAAAACAACCACACCATTGAGGGTTAAATGCACTTGGTCGCAGCTTGTGCTGGCGCACCACAAGACACAAAATGGCCGCCGATCACCCCAGAAAAATGAGACTGACAAACGGTCTGTGCAGCCTAAAAACAGTGAGCAATTGAGGATCAGCAGCTCAATGATCCACAGCTGCAGATCGATCAGTTAATCAAGTCCTTTGGAGGAGTTAATCTGCCTAATCTCGCCCTACTGTCGCAGCCGCAACCTCTCCCTACGCTAATCAGAGCAGAGTGACGGGCGGCGCTATGTGACTCCAGCTTAAATAGAGGCTGGGTCACATGGTGCTCTGGCCAATCACAGCCATGCCAATAGTAGGCATGGCTGTGATGGCCTCTTGGGGCAAGTAGTATGACGCTTGTTGATTGGCTGCTTTGCAGCCTTTCAAAAAGCGCCAAGAAAGCGTCACAAAAGCGCCAAGAAAGCGACGAACACCGAACCCGAACCCGGACTTTTACGAAAATGTCCGGGTTCGGGTCCGTGTCACGGACACCCCAAAATTCGGTACGAACCCGAACTATACAGTTCGAGTTCGCTCATCCCTACTAATGAGGGTTGAAAATATTTTATGGTAAGGTTTCCTAATATATCTTGAAGGTAAATTCTAGGTGGGAGGACAGGTATTTTTTTTTACAACAGACAGTAGACGGGATATACTTATTCTAGGTAATCCCTTACATGGTTGAATAAAGTTGTGACCCTTCCTTTTTTTCTCTCCAATGTGTACTGTTAGGAGTGATCCGATCCACTCCTTTATATTTAATTGTAATGCAAAGACAGCAAATATCCTGGCACCCCCAAAGAATACACCCACAGATATTTTAAACACCTCTACATATTGCCTTAAGCCTTCATCTATGCACAAAACATTTCAATGTGTTACTCACTTCACTCTATCGTAACATTATTGACACAATAAATTATTTCAGTGCGTTCCGAATACTATAAGTCCTGTCTTACCGTTCATTCCCTTTAGCTCCTGAAATCCCCACACACTTTCAGCTAAAATATGCATGTGCCTCAGAGTGCTGTTGTAGAAAGTGGGTGCTTACTTCCTATGCATTATTACAATGCCAGCCTAATGGTAGCTAATTTTTATTGTGAATATCGCCAATATTTGCGGACATTTAGAATATAGTGCTATATATTTGTATTCGCGAATAGTGTTAAATATTCTAATCGCAAATTTATCAAAAATATATTACATTGCAGATTTTCACAATCATGTAAACAATGACTGGAGATCACAAATTCTCGAATTTGAAAATTTATGGCGAATATTCAGCCCAAAATTGGCGAAATATTGCAAATTCTAATATTGCCTATGCCGCTCATCACTAATGGTCGCATGGTTTTGATGATGCTACAACACAAAAGCAAATAGCAAACATGTATGTAACATTGTGGCTGACCTAGGACTTATCTAGTAAGTCAAAGAACTTTTTTTTGCTATTGTTGCTATTTTTAAATGTTTAAAGCCTACAATAACCCAAAAACAGAACCTCACTCCCCAACCTACTGCAACGTATACAAAAAAAGAGCAAGGATTTATGCAAGGTAAAAAAAATCTCATTTTATTCAATATAAATCACATGATCATTATAGGTAATGCTCAAAAGGGACAGGACATGGAGACTGGGCCACAGGGGGCTATATAATGTGGATAATCACAATGGGGGATGATGTGACCATAAACAGCAGGGAACAACAATTAAACAGAGGCTGTGAACAAAGGTGTGGTTGCGGGTGCAAGTGCTGATCCCTAGTATTGAACAACTACCTGACTCATGTTCACGGCATCTGACCATAGGATGCTGTGTCTATAAGGTGTCAATGGACGATGCAATATTACTAATAAAGATGGCATATAACAATGAACTGCAAGCCTTTCGTCCCACCCTGATCCAGCTACCAAGTTACCTACCCATGTTGCTGCTGTGGAATGGTGACACGATTCCCCCACTGCTTCAACCTCGACATGTGTTTCGCCACGTAGGCTTCGTCAGGAGGCTATTTTTAAATGTAACATTTACACTAGATAAGATAAGATGCCTTTATTGTCACTGTACAATACAATGTAATACAATGTACAATACAATGAAATGTTGTTTGGAGCAATCCTAGATGCCATGGACAGAGGAACGAGAACTGACATTTAAACTAAAGCATTACACTAGAAAAAAACAAAACATTGCACTAGAAGGCATTACTATTCACAGTTCACAGCATATAGCAAGAGCAAAGTAGGAAGTGCTTATGAGTATATACACACTGATTCAGACACCACTGCAGACAAGAGATCATCATGGGGTCATGAATGCAGCAGTCACTTTCAGTCTGTGGTAGTTTCTATCCTAGGAAGGTGCAATAATCACCGAGCATTTAGAAGACTGATTGCTTTGGGGTAAAAGCTGTTCTTCAGCCTAGTGGTGCTGGCATGTAGGGCTCTAAGATGCCTACCAGAGGGTAGGGGAGTGAAAAGGCTGTGGCCGGGGTGAGTTGGATCCCCGCAGAAAATTTTTGCCCTGTTGCTGCAGCGAGCAGTGAAGATGTCATCCAGTGATGGTAACTGAGTACCAGTAATTCTGCCAGCCATTCTGATGATGCGCTTGAGGGTCTTCTTGTCCTCAAAAGAGCAGCCGGAGTACCACACTGTGATGCAGTATGTGATAACAGATTCTGTGGTGCACCTGTAAAAATTGACTAGCAGCTGTTTTGGGAGTTGTGCTTTCTTCAGACTCCTCAGAAAATAAAGCCTCTGAAGGCCGTTTTTGGTAATTTCTGTTGTGTTTTTTATCCATGACAGGTCCTGACTAATATGAACTCCCAAGAATCTGAAACTTTGAACTATCTCCACTATGGACTTATCTTAAGGTTGACTCAGAATATAGCTCTGTTTAAATATGGGATTGACATACGGTAATAAATAGTTATTCTAGCCAAAATGTTACATTCATTTTTTTCTGATTTATCTGCACAGTCACTTTTCACAGCAGAAAGCTCTCAGCAAGCTTGTTAAGCTAATGAATTGGTGTTTTTGTATAGGAATAAAAGTAAGTAAAGACTAATGAGGACAGTGTCATGACCCAAAATTACAATTTGTGTATTTTTAACCTATGTAAATGTCTTTTTGTATACATTAGTGTGGTTAGCAACATATAAACTATGTTCACATATGTAAACAAAATGTGCCTAATAGTGAAGGAGGGAGAAAAATAAAGAATATGCATCTTAATAAATCATGCATCCTTGTGTTATTTAAATGTGTTTCTTCAAGGTTGATTGAAACTTTAACCTCAGTCTCAATAAAGAAGAAAAGCTTCAAATTTGCCAGACCTTGAATTTCTACAAGAATATGTTGAATTATGCAGTGATCAGTCAATTATTCATCTCTCCCGGATCGAGATGGCTGCACTTTAAAAAGCATGCAAAATGGGGCTACAGAATGTGATGCTGTGTCAACACATTTCATTCAAGATTGCTTACAAGACAAATTTTTGTTTCAACATTGATTCTTTTTTCTTGAGTCTTTTTTTCTAATAAGGTACTTGCTTCAAATCAATTTTAGTTTACATGCATAAGCTTCTATTTTACGTCTTGGTTTATTTTTTATTTAAAAAACTATTATAAAGAAAGAAAAGAAAGGCTTAGTCAAATAAGACACATGTACAATAAGTAACTAATGTCTGAACTATTGTTCTAGGCCACATGGAAGTTTTTTTTTTTTTCAGTGCAAAATAAAAGAAAATGAAACAAAGAGTATCAACTCAGTGCTGCAAATTTCATTATTTTTTTTTGACACTTTGAGAAGAAGTTTTATTAGGTAGGAAGGCAAACGGTTTTTGTTATCAGATTGTCTACCAGAACCTAAAAGGGGCACAGGTAGTTAATGCTCAATGCCATAATTAGTAATTAGTGTCCTGGCAACCTGGGGCCTTCTGAAGGCTTCTAGGCCTAACTTGTCCTAACCACTAGTACATTGTGTCTTTGGCAGGAAATAATAGACAGAAAAATCTAATAAAAAAAAGAAATAATGGAAAAATCTTTACAAAATGTGATGCAAGAGTATTACAGTGTACAGTGCAAGAAATCAAACATTCACAGTCTCATATCCCCTAAGGGGACTGAAAAATGTGAAACACTTCTAAAGTTTTTTTTTATGTACGTGTGTATGTGTGTGTGCAAAAAAAATATAAACATTATTGGCATGGCCACATCTACAACTACCTAAAATTATCCCATTATCTAATGCACCTGGGGAATGCTATAAAGAAAAAAATCCCAATGTTAGAATTGTTGTTCCCAGGTCACTGTGCCTCCCCATAAAAATGCCATTTAAAAACAAATTATCAAAAAGGTCAAATGCATCCCAAAATGGTATCAATAAAAACTACAGATCTCTATGCAAAATAAGGAGCCATTAGTAAAAAAAAAAAAAAAATCTATGGGTGTCAGAATATGGTGACACAAAGCAATCCTTTTCCTAAAAAGTTTAAATACTTTGCATATGTTTTGTATCTCCAGTTATCAAGTATCAAGTTATCTCCAGTATAAAGTTAACATGTAATTTTTTAACCATGTAAAAAAAAATTGCCAAATTGCTCTATAGGGTATAGTCACTAAAAACTTTTTTCAAAGTTTTACAATACAGTAAAAGTAACCAAAATCGGTGCAATTGAAAATACATACTAATAGACCAAAACCAGCTCACATTCTCTTGAAAGTCTGCTGTCCTCATGCTGCAGTTTCTCTTGGCGTTTGGATCTAATACAACATTCAAAAAGTAAAGATCTGGCACTGGATTGGTGTAATAAAGTTCATGGTTATTTCCAAAATATATAAAAATCCAACATGGAGCGTTGAATAGTTGTTCTATGCATTTTGTTGAAATGTGTTAATTATAGCCCTTAATTAGTGCTGAGGGAATCGAAGCATCCGAAGTGAAATTCGATCAGAAGTTTAGGAAAAATTTGATTTGCAACAAATCAGAATTTCTTTGGGTTTCATGGTAGCGAGTCAGTTTTTTCCTAAAATAGGGCTACACGTGTTACAAAGTGAAAGTAAGAAGCCCAGGAACACAGGATCACTCATAATGATATGCAGACAGCCAATCATCACCTAGCAAGCCCCTGTGATGTCTCAGCCCTTTAAAAGCCTTATCTGGCATGGTCTCTGCCATTTCACTGTAAGCTGAGCATAGGGAGATACTTGACAAGTGCTTTGAATTGTGAAATACTAGATAGGGAAAAAGCAGGGACAGTGTAGGGAGATCACAGGGAGAGTTTTTAACACTGTAGGCAGAGCATAAGGAGATCATAGGGAGACTGCAGGGACAGTGCAGAGACTGTAATCTGAAGCTAAATGGATCCATAGGAAACATCGCAGTTTGCATCAATCCTTGAATATGGCATCAAGCTAATTAACCAGTATCCTCTTTGTTTAATAGATAATCAATTCTATTAGGCCTTGATTCTCAAATTGGGGTGAATAAACAGTATAAATTTACTATTTTTGGGGTGTTCATCTTGTTTAATAGGTAAGCAATTCAATTAGTTAAGGGGAAGCACAAAGTGGATGATGCAATCCCTGCATTTCACCAGTGAGAGAGGAAGGCATGGAGTCAGTACCCTTCCATGAGAGGGAGAGGCAAGGGAGCTCAGAGAATGGAAAGAGAAACATTGGTCCATATTGAAAAGCAATCTGCCCCAGATTGCAGCTTTCACTGTACCCTCCCCCCCCCCCCCCTTTTATCTTATAGGCGCTCCACCAATTTGTGTGACAAATTGGTTCGGGCTGACATCCCAGTCAAAGATTTGGTACAAACTTACAATGGGTCCCAAAGAAGGGGATGCTACCCCTGTCTTAATTGTGTGAACTGTTCATTTATGATCAAGGGGGACAGATTTATTCATCCTACAACAGGAACCCTTTATGACATTTGTCAATTTCTGACATGTGACAGTGCATATGTTGTTTATGTGCTTTCGTCTCCATGTGGTCTCCTATATGTTGGGGAGACCACATGCGACATGAAGACACGTTTAAACAACCATCGTTTTTCTATTAGACGCAAAAGTAAAGATTTGCCAGTTGTAAAACACTTTGAGGCAGGCCATAGTGAGAAGGACCTGAAATTCATGATATTGGATCAGATCAAT